>NT_176740.1:1379068-1902690 GCF_000188095.3 Bombus impatiens | reverse complement strand
GTCGCGAGGTCGCAGCCGACCTCGAGCCGTCTACAGATCCGACTCGGAAGAGCTTCTCAAGGAAGCTGGAGGCCCTTACGCTCTTCCTCGGCTCTCGAATTTTCCCATAGCTCCGGACGATCTCCAACAGGTACCGAGATGGACCGATTTCGGCAAAGATTGCCTGCTAATCGAGAATTACGGGACGTTACGAGGCTCGAAGAAAGTAAACGCGCCGGATGAGCGCAAGCTGGTAACCATGAACACATTCAGCAAGGCCGACCAAGGACGCAGCTATCTGCAGAACGACTACGTCCAGCAAACCGATGATGCGCGAGTGAACGGTCAAGGACAGCTGAACACGTTCTCAGCTAGGAACGAATCGAACGAAACGAAACAAGATTCGACTCAAAATGGCTCGGCGGATCGCCTGTACGATACCGTATGCACAGAGGAATGCTTAAACGATCGCGCTACTTTGCATTCTTTTCGATCGAAGAACGATGCTTTTACACGAGACGATCGGTTAACCGATTCTTTTCAATCTACCGTGATACTCGATTCTAACTTAAAGAAATTAAAGGAGATGGAAAACTTCGTGAGCAATTCAGACCCGATAAGAAGAAGCGGAAGAAGGAGCTTCGATATTAAGAAGGATGACGCGAAGTTCAAGAGGCCTGTTCTCGTTGATAACAAAAGAATCAGCAATACCAAAGACAGACAACCGATCTACGCGGTTCCGAACATTTTGTCGAAGTCGAGGCGCGATCGACGAATCGCCGTCGTTGATGGGAATTACGTTCCGAGCGGTGATCTTTACCGCACCACGGCCAAGTATATCGAAGATATTAACAAGAACATCGCGGAGATCGACAAGAGTTACGAGGAACTGAAGTCGTCCTCGAACTCGAAGAATTCCGCCTATGGTGTGATCAACAAGATCGCCAAAGGGGAACTCGATCGATCCTGCAATCTTTACGGCTACGCGAGGAAAAGGGACATGGCGCCGATGCCTCCCATATCTTGCGACTTTGGGGAGAACTTCGAGGAGAAGACGGAGAAGCAAGTAGATTCCGATAATAAGACAGAATGTTTGGATAGCACTTTGATTTTCAAAAGTAGGCCGAATTCCTTCGGTAAACTTCCACCCAAGTTGCTTCCAAGATCTTCCTCGATAGAAAACACTTCGAGACATTCAACAGGATCCACGACGACGTCGTCGACGAAGTCGACCGAATCTTTATACGCGATTAGCGAAACGCTAACGAACGAAGTTGGACAAAATGGCGAGCTAAAGTCGAGTCTCCAAAATAACACGTCGAAAAATCCGATTAATTGTAAACAGGATCCGATAAGTACGGAAGGATCCGACGAACTCGAGTCGAAGGACGAAATGTCTTCCACCGACGACGACAGACCAACGATCGTTCGATCCGTGGATCGTTTACCAGTCACCAGCTCGATTCGAAGGAATCGTTCTAGGGTCGACTCTGCGGACAGATCCTATTTAAAAAGAGATCGAATTTTAACCGTATCCAAGTACGATAACATTCGTCGACCAAACGATATGACGGAGAAAAATCTGTACAATTCACGGTTTGAGGCGAAGCTGAACGACAATAACAATCTAGAAAGAAGATACGATACCTTACCCTCTCGGAGATCGAGAGCTTCCTCGAGACCTCTTCACAAATCCAGCGAAGACGTTCTCGATGGTGAACGACATGTCCGTGTCAGATCGTCCTCCCTTCATAGGCCTTGCACCAGCAATATCGACGTCAGCGATCGAAACGACGAATCCTTCGATAGACGAAAGAACTTCGAAAACTTCTTCAACAGTACCAGAGCTCTTCCATTCTACCTGATGGATGCCACCGATCTCATACTACACGGCCAAATAGACAGAACCAGTCGCAGCTTCCAGAGGCAAGATCATTTCCTCAGATCTTCCTACGGTAGAACCAGGCACAATTCCTTGGAATCGGAAGAACCAGAAGACAAAGATAACGACGATAATTGCCGGCACAGCGGTTTCGCCACTTTGCCTAGAAGAGGAAATCTCTCGAAAGATCAGGCATCTAACGATCCTCTTAGACGTTTGTCCGGTAACGTGCCGATCCTCGAGCCGCTTTACGAGCACGCAGTCAGCGATCCAGTTAAACCGAGAAGCACCGAGAACATCATTCCTTGGTGGGAACTAGCAACTAGGAAGTACAGGCATCGAAGTTGCCCGTCATTGCAGGTAACGCAAAGGAAAATTTCGTCCGGTTGCGTCCGGTATCAACGGTCGATAGAAAAAATATTTCGTTGATTAATAAATAGATCAAATAAGATGTACTCGTCTATTTAGATTTCTTACGATCGGTATAACCAATATCGATGGTATCATAGCACCGGTCATAAATATTTGGTTACTTCGTATAATGTTAGTTGAGATTGTATTGCTTTTATTTGTTAAATCGTATGCGTCTTACGAAGTAAAATTTATTAGAGTCTTGCAATAAATGCGACGAATAGGTGCTCTAATACGAGTAATTATGGTCATCGGTGTAAATATTTAATTATTGGTATAAGCCAATGTCGATTTAAAATCTTAGAAAGGATTAGTCGCAAGATCTTTTATGTTTTAAAAAAAGGTGTTAACATCGAATTGAGGAAGACACATTACAAGAAGTTTTTTTATATCTTTTTCATTGATGCATAGTATGGGGTGGTCTATCGCAATCATTCGACTCACGCTACCACTTAATGTCTATTCGATCGGGTTCATTGGTCTTAGCGCCTTTCACGCGTCAGAATAGACCTTCAGCGTTGCTAATTATAAGATGGCTCTTGATAAATCACACATATCAATTCGATTCTTAAGGACTAACGCTATTGTGTCCTCTTAAGTCATCATTAATGGCACTGCGAATAGAAAAGTGTGCGATAGTTGCAAATTATTTTAATTGCGACTTCAATCTGGTTGTAATTAAAGCGGGTTTACAATACGATAATTCGTATTATATATTTATTAGATATAACGAGTGAATCATGCCAAACTTCGAAATCACTTACTATTAAAAAAGAAAGATAAAATTAATTCATGGTTAAGGTATCATCAGTCTTCGTTTATTTTAAAGATCGTAGCTTGTACTAAAGGCCAATTAAATATGATTTAACGCATAACACGAAATAAAAATTGATATTTTAATTAACTTAATTCGCTTTGTAATAAAGTAAATCTTCTGTTTTCGATGATACGTCTAAATTTTATTATTAGCTCATCAAATTCAAATATCGGAGAGATGACGTTTCATATGCATCGATATAATAATAAATAATTTAATCGCTTCGTCTTAAGAGAACGTGAATCTGTATATTTCAATCATTTACCTGCGATTAGCAGACTCGCACGATCGTAGCTGGCAAATTTTTCACGGTAAAAGAAACACGTTTAAGTCGCTGGTGTTTCGAAGGAAAAGGAAATGAATAAATTCGAACGCGGGTACTCTCGGTCGTCAAGGCGATCTACGTGATTTATTTCGCCTTATGTCACTGCTTAAACTGCTGCGGGTAGGTGGAGGTACTCGAATAATAAATTCGATAATAAGACGTCACGGGTGGAGCCGTCAAACGAAATTAAACCGAGCGCATACCATTGAACCATTAGAAAGACGATGTGTAACAAAGCGTAGGTTGACAATGCCACTCGTGGTCCCGATTGAATAATTATATGCTCGTATCCCGAGCCTCTTCTGTATCCTCTTTAAACTCGATCCTGTTTCGGATCACGCTCCTCTCCTCTCGTGAGTCGCATTAATATAACATTTCTGTGAAACTCAATTTCCTACTCTTTGTTCTCGAAAAAAGATCGTGCACACCGTTATCCAAAATCGACGTCGTTTGCTTTTGTCATTACGATTATTAACTCTTCGTTAGACAAACATATTTTTTCACACTCTGCAGGAAAATTGAGTCGTTCGCATTCAAGCTTCGTTTCTTTACCGTTCTAGACGTATTCGAAAATATAAAATAATTCTGGGAAACATTTATTACGGACGACAACCTGAATGTTCTCTTATCTTTCTAGGGTAAAAAATCTCGAAGTACTCTGGTAGTTTCTGATAAAGTTTTTTTTTTTTTGGTGCACGAACGATTAGTTACATAAAATTGCATTTCTTCAAGTACCAATCTCGTCTCGATATTAAAACTATCATAAAGAAAACGAATTGGACGCGATATTAATTTTATTCTAAAAACGACTAATCAGCTTGCAGATAAATATTAAACGTAGGTACTAAAATAGTAGATAGCGAAGTGGTAAACCGCGTGCTTGAAAAGATGCCAAAGGAAAGGGGATGTTACATATTGAGGGTAATACAGAAGATTTTCATAAAACATCTATTAACGATTGCGACAGAAATGTAGCGGTCGAAATTCACGTCACGGTTGTTCCCTTTGTAACGTGACTTTCGTTTCTAGAACTATGTTCGAGAGATTGTTGTTTGTCCCCAAAACTATTTGGACCTCTTGACCAACATGGAGGCAGTAAATCAACGCCTCGCAGAACCTTAGCTTTATCCGGTAGCAGGCCCTTTTAGAATTTTTTCCTGGAAAAGAGATTCCATATATCTGCAGCAGGTAGTTGTCCTAAAGAAACATTCGACTCTCTAGTTCTAGTGCATCTACCGATTATCGATCTTCAACCAATGATACGTCTGTACATTTGCAGATGTTCTCAGTATTTTTATCTCACGGTCAAATATTTTAGTTTCTCAGTGCTACGATTGGTTGGATTTCTTATTAAAGATAAGTTTAAAATACTGCTTATCGTTTGGAACGTATTTATTCAACTATGTGTAGCGTTTCGTCGACCATCAGATATAATTAATATCCTTAGGGACGTTAGTTGACATAATCGATAACACGTACACGCTTTTCACAGCAAATCGTCGGTGAAATGTTCTGTTCTTGGAACTTTTCCTCCATTGTTCTTCCATTTATAGTTGTCGAATGGACAAACCGACAGCTGACGCGTATAACACGTGTATTCGTTATGGACAGTTTGTAATAACGTTATTTAACTCTTCAGCAATCATTGTCATTTAACGCTAGAATCACCGAAGCAGTCAAAATGACAGGAGTCAGACTTTTCATCGTTACAATTCCTTTTAATATACAAGTATCTTTTGGCAATATTAATGTTTAGCTATATTGAGATAGAAACGTTATTACATCATTGATTATTGTTGATGTTATGCTTCTTTAAGTACTGTGTATTATGTAGAATCCATTTAGCTCGGTAGCTTTAGCGTTAAATCATGCGTGGATACACGAATAAGTATTACAGTTCGAGCATAAATTACTTGGAGTCTACGAGAGGAAAGTAAGTTATTAAATAACTTTGTAACGTACCATATATATGGTAATTCCAATGTGTAACAGCTGTACGGAGGAAACACGTGGTCCTTGCACATTGCTCTTTTGGAATTTATCTTATTAAAGTTGACTACGGTAGACGTAGAATAAAATGTTATCGGTTACGTACGTAATAATTATAGCGTATAGTAGGGTGTAAATAAATATTCTAGTAGAAGCAGCACAGCGAAAATGGGCTCCAGTAAAGAACTCTTGCTAAAACAACCTATTCAATTACCCGCGTACACTCGAAACCTCTTTGCTTCCACTTGTAACTCTGGCATAGAGTGCATTCTCTTGACTACTTCAACTGCTTCACCGAGAAACGACCTTTCGTCCATTTTTTCAACTACTACTATTTCTTTCTTTTTTTCTTATTTCCACAAATACGGACGAGATATGTTCTTTCGCATTCCATCTTTTAATTAGAAACTTCCTAATTATTTTAATCACTTCGAGTGACTCGTTGAAAAGTGTGTGCAACGTTAGAATCAATATCAACTAATTAATTGGGCATTCCAATGATCAATACTAGAGACTTGACATTTATGTTCGAATCATGCAATTAAATTTTGTTTCAACCAAATAGAATCCTTTCTGACCGTATTTTTATTTGTACTAAGAAAATTGGACTAATTTTCGTCCTAAATATCGAACCCTCCTAAGGAACTACGAAAGGGGAAGCTAGGAAAACGTTCCATGCTATTTATGATATCATTTGTTGTATAGATTTCCTAGGTAGTTTTCTTCGTTCAAAGATTGGAAAAATAGCTCGTGAATAAGTCATGATTATGTAGGTATAAGAAGGTCTATCGTTAAGGATCTCGAACCTATGTTTTCCCACTGACCCACGGGTCAAAATATTCAACAGCACGTGGGGCCAGGGAAAGCCGAAAACATATAAAACTGTCGCTGGGATTTGTGGTAAGCCACTTCACTCGTTTAGGACATGTTGGATACCGTGCTCTGTTGTAAATGTCCCCAACTCCCCCGCAAGACGAGGATTTATCGTTTCATGGTTCACTTAAACGTTTTGGCCCGATATTGTGTGCAAGTGATGTTCAGTGGCGCAGAAAACTTCTTTTTTTCCAGGGTGAGGTTCCAGTCTTAATATTATATAACGTGGCTACAAATAGATTTTTAATCAGAATTTACATTTCACTTTCATAGTACCAATTTGTTTTAATCGTATGAAAGTACTACTAAATTTTTTTTTTATTTGGAAGTAGTTTACAATCAATTCTCATTGAGAATTATAAGTAAATTATTCCAGCGTGTTACTATAACGTGAATAATAAGTGATTATCGTATATCTAATTCTAGCTGAATCTAATGTTTAAATCTAGAGGATAATGTCTTTTTAGCCTGCGGATCTGATCCGTCGTCAAGTAATTGAGTAACTAGTGGGTTCTGGTAGTTGTTAATTATTATATTATATCTATTACTGAATTTGAATATTTCTTCTTTAACTGTAGGTATCTTAAGGCCGTGATGTATCGTTTCGTTGGTAACATACCAAGGTGCATCTATTAAAGATCTTAGAGTTTTTGATCGAAATCGTTGAAGAATTTCTATGTTGGAATTACTTGCTGTTCCCCATAGTTGGATCCCATATGTGCAAACAGGGAAGTACTACTAAATGATGCGAAGTTTAATATACTTGGACCTAACAGTTAGCACGTAAATGTTATAATAGATATAACGATGTACAATTATTTACTGTAGCCTCTGTATATCTACTATATATTAATTCAATTTGATATACGGAGACATTCTTTGAGATGTCACAGTCACGTCCACCTGTAACCTTGTGTTATCGTACATTCTTTGTACACGAGTCAATCTCAAGCACTCGGATATTCTTATAATCTGACCCATCGGGTATTCTCATATCTGTTCCAAACGCTTCTCACGTATACATATAAAACTCGAACATATTACTTATTAAAATATCCACGTCGGTTCCTTTATACGATACTAGTACTATGCTAGTACTATACTGGTACTATGCTAGTACTATACTAGTACTATATTAGTACTATGCTAGTACTATGCTAGTACTATGCTAGTACTATGCTAGTACTATGCTAGTACTATACTAGTACTATAAACTTTATACGATTTAGTGCTTCCAATATATTTTTACAAGTATACAAGCACTAACCATAGCTGGTTGCGACTAATTGCTAGTCTTATGTGCGTCAAAATTTTACGCAATCCCTAAACGTACGCATATTCATGCGAATAATGATCGAAGCTCTGATTATCGAGGTCCATTTCACATTTTACCTACTTTCCGATTGACGTACAGACGAATAGGTTTGCAACAAGAGAAGATAATTCATATTTGCATCATATCCCTAATATTATTAAGTTAACTGTGATTGGACTAAGGAAACAACAAAAAATCACTCTAAAATGCATAATTAAAAAGTCTGGCACATTTTACAACATCCTCGTTCGGACATTTGAACAACTTTGACTTGATGAAAAATTACAAAGCTGAAATAGCGTTGTACTGTAACATTTTCAGAGATAAAAGGCTAAAGATTCACTCACGAGGCGTACTGTGTCGAATGTATCGAATAGAGAAGCTCGAACGGCCCTGATCTTATTAAGTCGGTGTCCCGTGAAATCGTACGAAACCCTAACTAAGATGGAAATTCAATTAACCGAGTGATGAGTACCGTGCCGGTCGGCTTTCACGCAAACATCTTCGAAAACGGTGTTACGTGTTAGACTTCTGGTAGAACTTGATCGAATCTATCGTTTAATTGCACGTTGGACCTACAGAGATGCAATCTCGCAGATGCATTAGTCTATTAGAGGTTCAACGTGGCGCGTTAGCACGCCCGGAGAAAGTTGCGGTAGAATCGCGAAAAGCTTGTAAGAGGATTAGATATAATACCTGCAGGTTAATGGAACGTAGAAATGATCGCTTAATGCATTCTATTGGATAAATTCTAAAATTACCACGCTTTTTTTTATCGCGAGAAAAAGAGAAAACCTTATTTCCGAAGTTGGAAGTGTTCGGGAATTTGCACAGCTTTTTATACAAGAAGACAAATCTTTATGTGCCCTGTTGGAAACGAAATCAATTAAAAATAGTAGGTTGTAGTAAAATGGAAGAAAGAAAAGAAATGTTTAGTTTGCATCAATTATAGCTCGTAAGTATGTAAACATTTTGGTCTGATTTGTATACTAACAAGACGTAAATATTAGTAAGATATATGAATTCGTAACAAATTAATTATCGGAAGGTCTATTTATTTATTTAAAAGATCTATTTTCTCGCGAAACCAAGAGATTCAGACGTCATACGAAATTGAAATTATTTAGTTGAAACGTTCTCAATGGTACATTAAAATAAACGGCTCGTCGAAGTATTAACTGGAACAATTAATCATGATAGTTTGTCTATCAATTTTGAAGAATCTGCTCTGTGTTATTTATAGCTTGGCGATCAGATTAGCTGGCGATAACGAAGTGTTTCCAAATAAAAAAATTATTCCATAATGTTTGACATTTCTAAATATCATTATAAAAAAACAAATAAGTTACTAAACTAGCTGAAACCTGTAACTAAATTGCATTCTGCCAAAAAGAAGCAAGTATCGACATTCCTTTCAGCGGTAGCGTACGTAGTTATGGTTCAAAGATTCGCGTAAAGAACCCAATGGAGAAGTTACCGTATCTTGCGCTAGGTCTTGCACATGTGCCAATACTCATTGCTGTGTGCACTTACATGCACTGGGGTATACTATTTCGTGATGGAGAATCGTTCTTCTGCAGCCTGGGAACTGTTAGCCCAGTTAGCTTGGGTCGTAACGCTTCGAAGATTATGCCATGTTCACATCTCGTGCTATCTGGTTTCGTATGCCCCATGAGACATTCGTATAGAAAGCAAACTTACGACCCGTTCAATGTTTCTCTGCCATCGTTTTGCAACCGATATTGCACGGGAGCTTGTACTAGAAATTCGAAGATTTTTCACTGAAAATCACAAATAGAACTGTCAATCTCTAACTAACTGACTTAAAACGAGGAAGGAAAATTAAGACCAGTTAAGAGCTCGACTAGGAATAAGAGTGTGGAAGGAAAATACGAAGAATAAGAAACATAATAAGAAAAGTTAAGAAAGTAGATTGGCATGAAAAAAAGACGTAACCGTACTTTCTACGTTTTTTGTAACTCTGTGTAATTTATATTGGATTAACCAATGGAAATTATCTTCGACGATCTATAAAATTGTAGAGAATTCCTTTTACCACTTTAGCTTTTTTTCTGTACCTTCTCCCAGTTCCTGTCTCGAATCGAAGATATTTCCATTTTTCCCGCATAGATTTTCTCTTCGGTTCGTTATCTAATAATCGACTAGATATATTTCTTATGGAAATAACGAGTCACTGTGTTCGCTAAAAGTGAACTCGCGCGGATAATCACGACACAGATTTATGACACGTGAAACTCCGCGCGTGTTCATACGTGACACTTCGTTACCTGCATCCTTCAATATTTCCTACATCAATAGAAACCACATTTCGCGACCCAAAAACTATATTAACCACGAGAACCATTGTATCGAGTAGGTGCTGCTCGGATTTCAATTTCGCTGTCTATGATATTTTCGACATTCACGATATTTACACCATCTGTATCGTCTAGTCTTACTGGATAAATATTTTTTAATGGATTTATCATCATTTCGAAATGATAATAAATAAAATTCGCAAACATAAAACGATTGTATACGCTGATCATAAGTGCCACCTACATTTAATGAACAAATTTAATCAATTTTACTTCGTTTAGTATTTTGCATTATAAGGCGTGTATAACGTGAATAAAATTACAGATTTATCAGAAAATAAGTAGATTTCCAAATACTCCAGATTTCCAGATCCGTAGATTTCCAGAATTCTCGTCTTTCTAAATATCATCAAGTGCTGTAATTCCTATGATCGGCAGTGTATAAACGTGGACAGTCAATTTAAAATAACGTTAACAATGCAAAGAGTTATGGTATACTATACGCATAGACATCGCGTGAAAATGTAAATACTTCGTTTTATTAAAAAATACTTAACGATTCTATGTTCTACGTGCGTGCATAGTGAAAAGGGTATTTATATTCCAGTCCAATGTTTTTCTCGCAGGCAAGATGGATTAAAAGGTAGATTTTAATATTCATGCCTGTAAATTCCTCTTCAGAAATACAGAAACTCTGGGGTACAACATCGACGCGATTCTTTTAAGGGAAACAAGGCACGTCACTGTGCAGAACGATGCATTTTACGCGCATCGTCGGCACGTACGTTTTTGCCACAGCAGCTTCCGGTCCAGTTTTTAGTCACTAGCTTCGTTTCAACTCGCTCGATCCCTCGTCAAACCCGATACACGAGGTAAACTGAAACTTTTCTTCTTTCGATCTTATCGAACGAAGAAAGTTTAAATTACCAAATGTCAAGTTTAAACTATTCAAGAATTTTCGAATACCTAAGTGCGTACACGCTTGTGTATGACGCGAGGATTCTGAATTACGTTCTCCTTATAATATATGCGTAAGTGCCGGTTTTATTTTTATAGTTTATGATTAATTGAAAAGAAACTTGAAATTTACAGAGTCGTTTATACACATTTTGATTTTATCGAGACAGAGAGGGATGATGTAGTGGTATATTTTCGACTCTTCGACAAATTAAAATTATACAACTGGAGTCTTTTATAATATCGATAAATAACGAGTAGAGAAACATATATCAAGGAGTTTATTCGCACATTTATCTGAAATTTCTTCGTTAGTTTCAATGTATTCGTTCGGGATAAACTACTGAACTAGAATCAGGTTTATGAAACATTAAGTTGAAACATCGAAGTATCTAGAATTTCACAAAATTAGAAAGTACAGAAACACGAGGAAAAGTTACGAGTTTCATGATCAACAATTAAGTCATTTCCTACTATCATTTGCCGCAAGAAGAACATTTATCCATTAATATCGGTCTTATCGCAATAGTATCATATTAATTTTCTATCTCTTTTATCTCTTGCAAAACGTACAACTGGATCTTACAAACATCCTGTATGTGGCAACCGTATAATTAGTTTTACGAGCATAATCTTATCAATACTATAATTAAATCTATGATGGGCTGTGTTTTCACATAAATGTGTCCTTGGAATATAATTTTCAACGAAAAGCACAGATATTTAGCGAGTGTTTTATGGATCACAAATAGAGATAGATCGAAAGGGAAATTCTGCTGATTCCAAGCGTATTTATAGCTTTCGTTTTCAATGGAAATCGTTGGTCGAGTATCGTCACGGTTAATAACGATGCTGCATCGTAGAGGGTACGTGTCTCGAATATCAATGATTCGCGTCTAGTTACGAATTACGTACAACGCGCTTCCATGTGAGTCATGTATTTGCGTGCAATTAGCGGAGAATTGCGCGAAACATCGCTGCACCCTCTGCACGCGGCTCCGTTGTGTTGCGTTTGTAGAGAACAACGTTTAATTCATGGTAAAGCTAAAACGACGGAAGGATGAAAGCAACTTAATCGCTGCTTTTCGCCGTATTAGAATTTCCTCGATGCCACCTACCAAGCTATTATTAGAAACGAAAATCCTTCTCTACGATGATTCTCGCAAATCGTTTTATGCGAAATACATTATGGAAAATTATAAGAAATTCATATTCAAAAAATGTATATCGCTACACTCAACAAATGAAAAAGAGATCTCGCGACCGAAGTAAAACTTCTAATTTTATCTTTCGATCAAAATAGATTCGCGAATCGAGGCGAAGAGTAACCTGTTCCTCTACGATGATTTATGCGAATCGTCTTATATGAAATACCATGAAGAATCATATGTGTGAACCCACACCTTGAAAAATATGCATTATTAGACTCGGCAAATGAAAAAGAAATCTCACAATTGAAGTAGATGCATAGATCGCAGCAAGAAATAATCTGTTCCAATTAAACGCATATTTTAATGTCTATATTTTCAAGCCACGCGTTTAATGTACATAGTATTTGATATCTTCAAGATATCATCCCTGAAGCAGAGATAAAGATAGAACGGTATCATCCACTAGAGAATTTTCGTTTCGAAAGCGTGGTCGATAGCGGTATCACGACTGGTTTCTCGACACAACTTTGACTTTTTTCCCCATTACGGAGCATCTCTTATGAGGAAATCGTACGAGCTTATCGAAGAATCCTACACGATAGATGCAGATTAGTATTGGACGCAGATTTGGTACAATTAAGAGCGGCGTATTCGTCGTGGGTAGAAGCGAGTCGAAATGAAACCGCAAAAGAGAACGGTGAAAGATGATCTACGACTAGGTCTTTCGCAGGGTGTATTATATCAAGGAAGACGAGACAGTGGGAAACTAAGGCAAGTGCGATCAGCATTTCGAGGCCGATAAATTACTATTTTTTTAGGCACTCTGCAGACGCTACGTTCTACATATGTTAGAAAACGTGTACTTATTTTTTTCTTCCTGAGACGCGAGCAAAGTGAATTTTATTGTACGAAGCACACATCTCTTGTCTGAGTATCCATTTGCTCGAGAGTTTTTACCCATTTCTACTGCCGCTTACAAAAAGTACTTCAAAGCGTGCAATCTGTAGTTATATATCTCTTTAAATTAAGGACCGAGCAATAATAATGCGTAAAAGCTTTCCTACAAATGTCCCATAAGTATATAGCAATAGCAGATGCGTTACAAAGGCCCAACTACGCGAATCGGAGATACAAAACGAATGTCTATAATTGGAGAAAATTCATCGTGACGTTATGAAATATGTATCTCAATTCCTTCAAATTTCATAAAACAGCAGTATCTTCACAGACGAACAAAACATCGTGCAAATTCCTGAAATTCCCTTCCGCAATTGCGATTTGAATCGAGTAAAATTCAACGATACAAATTGACTAAAGAGAGATTACGAATATAAAATGTTTCGCGTTAACTTTGGTCCTTAAGATAAAATAAGTTTCAACAAAATTTGTCGGGAGAAGTACGCAAATACAATATAATATTTTGCAAAAGTTTGATATCACAGCGTAGTATATCTGTTGCTCCCAAGGAAAAATATACAGAATTTGTGTGATAGTCGATACGTTAATAACGAATTAAATAACATACAGAGATTTTCGTATGCATTTGTAAGATCAGCTCGGTGAAAGAAGAAGAAGAAGAACGACAACAACAACAACGTGACACTTTCCAAATCGATCGAGAGCGAGCCCGACCATGGCAGTTATCTGTGGCAGATAAGTTGAAACGTGTAGGCGTCGCATGCATCAGAATCGACGATCGTCCGTGGGTCGTTTATTAAACGTAGGAGTTTGAACGATCGCGAGAAAAGGAAATTAAAGAACGATGTTATCACTGGGTACACTTGTTACTTTACTCTGATCATTAAGCCTGGAAATCAAAACGAACTAATCTTCGACGAGGTTGACACGCCATGCTAATATAGATGCTAGCTGCTGATCCAACGTCCCTGTTCTGCGTTTCTAGATACGAGATTTAAAACTCAAGTTTGACACACCTATGACAAACAGAGTAGCCGTATCGCGTTCAATCCGACCAATATTTAAATGTAGAATGTCTACCTCAACGCGTGAATATTTATGAATTAAATTCGCACGAAGGTTATAAATTATCTTCTTCCTCGAGGATTAATTACTAGCTTCATTCTTATATTTACCATCTCCGTTAATTGAGATTTACGTCTTAATTGGTGCATTATTATGTGGTATATCATGATAGAAAAATAAAAGTTTTTCCCTATCTTATGTGAAGATTTATGGTCAGAATTTCGAACTCACTTTGAAACGAACTCGTATAGAAGCTTAATTAACGTCTTCGATTTAATATGTTTCAATTCTTTTAAATTGTTAAGCATCTTCCTGTATAAACTATAGAACGCTAAGGGGAATTAATAAAATACAGATAATAACGTTATTTACGATTGTGTTCAACGTGTATTACAGGACGCGACGCGAGCAATATAAGATCGTTTATTTATTTAGCGACGAAGCCCAAAGAAACCGTTCGAGGTGCGCTTCGACAGAATGTTCGAGGAAGGTGCAAAGCCGACATGTAGGTGGACTGCACTTACGTGCATATCGTATACGTCTGATACGATAAAGAAATATATTTCTACGGATACGGTTGACACATTCGGCGGTAGGTGAAGCAGTATAGCGATCGCGTTAGAGTCACGCGTGGGAGCGCATCGCATACTTATGCTCGTCCAAGATCTTTCGAGGGATTTACTGGTCTTCTTAGTAGCTTCAACTCGTTCGAGATTTCCGTTCTTGTGTAGCAAACGCTTACTTTACTGACGGCACTGGAAGCAGTTCTGATCCGAACAACTATACTTATTCTGAGCTATATATACATACTGTGGAAGATCTTGAATTCGAAATTTTCAAGTTAAAGTCTTTGATAAATCACAGACTATCGGATAAAGAAATGTTTGTTCGTAGAAATAAATAATTGCGGTATGATATCACTGTTTAAAATCACTGAACCTTGGACATTGACTCGAACGATATTAACAATACGAGTGGAGGTTGACATTCCGACAAAAGAGGGAACATCGCGTGTCTGACAACCTGCAATCATCGTTGCAAGCGCGAAAGCTCGTTCCGTATCCTACGTTATGAAGCGAAAAGCTACGACAATGAAGGAGTCCTGAGATAGGTCCGAGAAAATTACCGTGTTGCCGCTTTACAGGCGGAATAATTTCTCTGGTATTACGCGTAGAAATGTTGCTCATCCACGCGTCCTTTACCCTTCTTTCTTCTCGTTTCCTCTTCGTAGTTTCTCGTCGAAATTTCTCGGTTACATCGTGAGAATCACGTTTACAATATTTCGAATTTCACGTTTTATCTTATGTCGTCCTACAATGAATTAACTCGTAATATTTCTAACGCTTATTATTTGTAATACTCGTAATGCTTGGAAGAAAGATACTTATGAAAATATCAAAGTCATTTAGGTTTGAAAATGAGTTTGTAAAATAACAAATTCACATTTTATAGTTGTATCTGTATTTCTATAGACACGTGAGATCTTTCAACCGATTATTTATCCTTTGAAATAAGTGAGTATGAAACAGTTGGTGACCACAATAAGAGCACCCCGTGGAGTAGAAGATGACCGTGTGATGTATACGTTCTGATGTTTGTTTATCCAGACACCGGATACATGGAATTTTCTCCTTCCCCGCGTATTCTCTTTCCTTCATTATTATTCCCATTCTTCTTACGAAAAGCGTCCAGAAAAATTGAAAGAGCAACGTGTAGGTCGCATTGTGGGTCAGCTCGCCTACGTCTTGGATACGAGGTTGGACGCTCATCCGACCATGTTACTTTACTAAGGGTACTTGATAGACTGGAATAAATAACTGCGGGAAGGAAATCGTGATAGGATATGACGTTTCTCTGTGTCATAGATAAAAAGAAATCTAATTGCTTTCCAAGCGATAGCGTAATCTTAATTACGTTTGGTATATACCCTGTTGATAAAAAAATTGCACGAGTCAAATAATTATGTCGAAGCAAATGAAAAAGGTTAAATTATGTCCAAGCCATTCTTTCGAAACTGCGAACCTTTATCGATACACGAGAGCTAAAGAAATCAGAAACCTTCTTCGTATCCAGACATATTTACAGCCGAGAGGATCATTTTACCGCAAGCGTAGAATTTTCGTCGCTTTCTATCTTTATGAAAATCAGTTTTTATTGTGGCTACTTGCTACGCATGGCCACTCGACGGAAGTAAAAAAAAAAATATGAATTATCGTCTCGCTATTGAGCACAGGAAGGAAAATTAGATGACCGAGATCGATAGGTGGGAAATAGCTGCCCGGCTGTAACACTCGACTCGTTATCCGAGTCCCATGTTCTGTTTCAAAAGCTTCCTGATAAAATTATTAGGACGTAGAAGATTCATAGGATGCGCTTGTCTGATTATTTCGCTGATCTCTTCAAACGTTTTAGGATAGAAGATAAACGAGATGAATATTATTTTATCTGTCATCGTTATTTTTTAAGCACGCTCAATTTTATTCGATACGCTTTATAATCATTTTTACGAGTAACGTTCGCTGTTTCTCATTACCCTGTGAATTTTTCTGTTACAGGCTCATGTAGTGTCCGCGTTCGAGCAATCTTTGTCCAACATGACACAACGTTTACAACAACTTACTGCAACGGCGGAAAAGAAAGTAAGCGCTCTATTACCGACCTAATAGTTTTCAACACTTTCTAAACGAGCATATAAAATCACCGATATAAAAACAATATCACATCGAATTCTATCGACTAAATTTGTACTTCAAATAGGAGTTTCATCGTAAAGGATCGCTATTCAAATATGAAGTCTCTAACGGTGCAACGATAGCATGAAATTTAAAGGGATGAACATTTCCACCTTGAACCATTGATTTTCCATATACAAAGATGCCATGAATCGCATACGACAGAAATGAACGATCATCTCCCTATACCTTTCCCCTATTTATAAGCTAACCTTCGTAGTTACGATTTCTCGAAAACCTGGCATCTTATTTCAAATTGTTAAGATGCACGCAAATCGAAACCTCGACCAAACGATTAATCGCTCGCTGTTTCCAAAATCGCCTCCAAATCAAAGACTAAATCGCCCAGGTGACTTGAAAATCATGCAATTATTATCCTCTTACCCTGATAATAAGATTAAGCTATTAAACGGTCTCACCATGATTCCCATCCCTGCAGAAGACGCAAAGGCTCTCGGTCTTCGAGTTCCAGATTCCGACAGCTTTAAATCAAATTCGACCTCGTTTAAAGGCCCCGCTCGCCTATCCAGCCCCAAGTCCACTAGAAAAAGATCGAACGACGATAGCAAACTTAAGAAAGACGTTAAGCGTCATCGAAATATAGACGTAAAAACGTCGAAGAAGCTACCGGATTTAAAGCAAGAACAAAAGGCTCAACGAACCGCTACGTTAGAAACGCTGAGTATTTTACACGCGAAATTGGAACGAGGGCTGAAAAATATTTCGAACAGGACGAAAGCGCGACCAAAATTTCATCCGGATACTCCAAGGGACTCCGGTACCCCAGCGAATTCAAGTCCGACCACGATACGCACATCCGGCCGTAAATCGACAATCGACGGTAAACTGAGAAAAAAATCGTCGACCTCCCAGGGAAACAAGCCAGACAAACTTAGGAAAGAATCGAGCTCAAAATCCACAAAACAATTGTTCAGCATGGCTGAATCGTGGAGCAGCGACTCCGTGGTCAGTCATTCGGATAACTGTGCCTGCTGTCACAGCCGAGAGCCTTGCCCCTTTCACGGAAGCGACTTCTACGGAAAATAAAACTACTCTGTTTGTTCTATCATCTGAGAAATTTCCATGCTTTACTAACGAATGCGCAAATAAGTCGATGTAGTTACTAGGAGATTACTAGGAGGACTACGACGAAGTTTGAAGAAAATCTCGTAATTTACTGTAAACCAAAGGTTAGAGTCCGAAGTGAAATTAAGTAACGAGTTGTGAAATAGATACAAATTTAGATGTTTTATTCGACTAATTATGCTGTCAAGTGCAAGATGCATTTTACTGTACAAAGTACGCTGGTATGATCGTCGGTGTAAGGATTATTTCTTATATTTTTTTAGATAGCGATACAATTATTCATTAAATCGCGTAGCTACCGTCGTAGTACAACTTGCATTCGTGTTGTTGAAAGATAGAAATAAAATATAAAAACAAACTGCATGCGTAATACTATCGCAGCTTCGTACAGTTATATGGAAGAAAAGGAAAGTTTCTTTTTTTTATGCTCCTTTCTCTAATATCGTTTCTATGTGTTCATAAATCTTTCGGTGCAACAATATATCACGAATCGCACAGTCACTCGTGACGCGCGTATTTACTCGAAACTTTCTTAACTTGTACAAGCGTACCAGCATTCTTTGCAAATCACCAGATAAAATCTGCGATCTGCGGTCGAGAAAAGAAAAAGCAATATTACTACAATTTACTTGTTAATTTCAGGATTCCGAACTTCAAGAATTAAGAGAAACTATCGAAAGGCTTCGCAAGCAAAGCGCGGAAGCTGGTTTAAACAACGGACCACCCGCGAACAACGGTCGCCGTCACACCCTCGGCGATTCCGATTCTGGGACGACAGGCTGCACTGGTAACAGCAACCATCAGGGTGCTTCGATGGCGAGACAGTTGTCCGCGGATAGTGTCACTTCGTTGAACTCGTTGAGCAGCGCCTGTTCGGCCAGCAGCCATCACAAGAAGAAAGGTTGGCTTCGTAGCTCGTTTTCAAAGGCTTTCTCGAGATCACGGAAGAACAGGCATGGCTCCGTTTCCGACGCCGAAGATTGCAAGGAGAGCGCTAGCGGAGACCTGAGCGCACCGAACAGCCCTAGATTGCCGAGCGCCTCCAAACACGACTCTTCCCGAGCTCAAGGTACTCGAAGTAACGGACAGAAATCACCCGAAGTGGAGAATCCATTGACCGGAAGCAAAAGCAGTTCGGCCTTGTATAAAAAAGAGGACGAAGACGTGGTGGAACTGAAGAAACAGCTCAGGGAAAAGGATCTTGTGTTAACAGATATTAGACTCGAGGCTCTGTCATCGGCGCATCAACTGGAATCGTTGAAAGATACTGTTATCAAGATGAGGGTAAACATATTTTTAATCTTGTGGAAAAATTCTTAGATTTTCAACTTTCTTGTACGACATGAAAGAATCAAATTTTCTTTACAGAACGAAATGCTTAATCTGAAGCAAAACAACGAGCGTCTGCAGAGATTAGTAACGTCAAAATCCTTAACATCCTCCCAGTCGTCACTGCCTAGCGATCCAGACAGACGTTTCAGCATGACAGAAGTAGCTTCCACTGTTGCTGCGCTTTCGAATGGCGATACCAGTACGACGGCAGACCAGTTAGAAGATTTAAATGTACCGGAACACCCAGTAGTCCCATCAACCACCTCAACTACAGGAGAACCAACTTTGGAACAAGATACGGATGGGAAAAGGATTAACGTTGCCATTTATCTAGGTAGCGAGAAAAATTTCAACTATAATCTCGTAACTGGAAGCACGTCGGATGGCAGCATCGGTGAACCTCCTCATTGTATTATCGCGAGCGTTTGCATCAGCAACAAAACTACATGGGACTCCCTTGATTCTACTGTAAGGCGATGCTTCAAGGAGTACGTTTCGAGAGTCGATCCTGTGACAAACTTGGGTCTGGGAGTTGAATGCGTCGCTGCTTATCACCTTGGAGAAGCTTCTAGGTATGTGTATTATAATAACTGTTTTTTCTTACCGATGTGTATACTGATATTTTATTTTATAAAAATACCCCGAAACACTTACACGTATATTTTTGTAATATCTTCTGATATAGGTGTACCACGGATTCCCAGCATCCAGAGTTACTTCCTTGCGGTTACTTGATCGGCCACGTGAAAACCATTTATCTGGTGCTTTCCGGTTACTCATGGCTGGCTGTGGATACTCTCATACCACGGTCCATTGTGCAGCGATTGATATCTCTGCTAACTGAACATCGTAGAGTCATTCTGTGCGGACCCAGTGGTACCGGCAAGAGTTATTTAGCTGGAAAATTAGCTCATGCGTTGGTCGATGCCGATAACGATACAAAGGATGCCACGGCGGTAGCCACGTTCAATGTGGACCACAAGTCCAGCAAAGAACTCAGGCAATATCTCGCGCATATCGCCGAAAGATGTGATTCAAACGCAGCTGACGAACTACCAAGAGTAATCATCCTCGAGAACTTGCAACACGCCGCATCTTTAGGAGAATTATTTAGTGGCCTGCTTGGTACTAGACATTCATCTTGTCCAGCTATTATTGGCACCATGAGTCAGGCCACTTGTAGTACCACGAATCTTCAGTTACATCACAATTTTAGGTACATCTTATCATCTAACTTACCCTTTAACGAGAGACAGCCCACTTGTCGTATATTTTTATTAGCGCTTCTTTTTTTTCTGCAACGAATATCTTATTTTCAGGTGGGTGCTTTGCGCTAATCACATGGAACCAGTTAAGGGATTCTTAGGACGTTATCTCAGGCGGAAGCTATTGGAACACGAGTTGCGTGAGTGCGGCGGAACTAGAAACGCAGAAATGGCAGCAGTTGTCGAATGGTTACCCCGGGTGTGGCTACATCTCAACAAGTTCCTAGAAACCCATAGCAGTTCCGATGTGACAATAGGTAAGATCATTAACAATATTTATACTCAGTTCAGTAATATCGGCTTCATCATAGACATATGAAATTAAACGTATAACTTCTAGGACCGCGACTATTTCTGTCCTGTCCGATGGAAGTAACGGGTTCTCAAGTATGGTTTACGGACTTATGGAACTACTCTGTAGTACCTTATCTGGTAGAAGCAGTCAGAGAAGGTTTAACACTTTACGGTAGACGCGTGAGTGGAAATGGAAATGGAGATTCATCCTGGGAAGACCCGGCTCAATTTATCACATCGAGTTATCCCTGGATTTCTACGCACGCGGTACACGGTGGTAGCGATGCTCTTCTTCGTTTACGACCTGAGGACGTTGGCTACGATGTTGTTACGTCTGGACACACTTCCGGAGTCGGCGCATCTAGTGTGAAAAGCCTTGGTAGCACACATAGCGATACAGAAGGAGATCCACTAGTTAGTATCTTCACTTTTAATAAATTTAACTCTTGAATGATACAACATGGAAATCAGTATTAGAAGTTCTACTTATTTATTAAGTTCGTTGAATATTATGTTTAGCGCTTCCTGAATCTCGTGATATGATAATTAATTAAAATTTCTCTTTGTTACAGCTGAATATGTTGATGAGGTTACAGGAAGCAGCCAATTATTCGAGTCCTCATAGCAACGACAGTGACTCGGTTACCTCCCTTGACTCGTCGCACACTCGACAGTCCGAAGATTTAAGTTCATCGACATCTTCGTCGAGAGGCGTAGAATCAGCACTTTAATTCAATTCTGCTCTCATTAATGAAAATGAAACACAACTTCTGAATATAATCGTGCATCAGGCCAGTTTGTAATATTCAGTTTGAAGAATAACAATTTATACCTATTTGGCCGTATGAGAATAAATGCATACGAAAATTTGAAATGAAAAAAAAGAAGGAAAAGAATCAAAAATAAATTTTGAATACCTTTAGGATATAAATCTTCTCTTTCTAACTTTTTACGACAAAAAAATATCAAATGTTAAACGATCGAGCTATAAGCGAGGACTAAGGTATTTTCAGCAGTGCGTGATATGATACTCTTTATAAAACATGTCCTTCCATTTGCTCTTACACAAGGCGACAATGTGCATTACAAATGAAATTAAAAATGTCGAGAAAAATTTTTCAATGCCTACAGCTGGCCTATATTTATTCTAGATCTTTATGTGCGTCATGCACTTCGGTGTGATATGTAATTAAATAAGTAAGAGACAAGCAAGCGATACTTCTATGTTCTTTGAATATACCGACGTATGAACGCATACGTCGTCACGCGATGCAATAATCTACGCTGCCGTTACGGAAGTACGAGTCTATTTTAAACAGATACATTTCTATGATCAAATCAAATACGATTAAGTGTAGCTTAACGCGAATCTACTCGAGAAATTTGGATGGAATATACAACAGTATTATCATAGGGCGTAAAAATAAAGGGCTTCGAACTGAGCCAAGATTTAGGATCGAGGAACCACCATTCCTCACGTCCACTACTTTCAGGTAATAGCTTATCGTATTCGATATACGGATCTCATGGACGGACCGCTCAACAGAGTATTGTTTCGCCTTCAGAAATACAGCGCAGTTCGAAGTGAGTATGTACTGATGGGTGTGCGTGCAAAAATAGTCTATTTATACATACTTTGCTACGAAATCTCTATTTAATTAAAAAATGTTAATATAATATATTATATATATACACACACAACCTAACGATGATGGCGCTAAATTTATGTTACGAATAAAGTTTATAATTAGCCAGTAAGATACGTGAGTAATATTCTGGTCATGTAACATTGTAAATACAAAATACGAATGGAATGTACGATGACGCTAGATGCAAATTTGATTCGAAGTCCCATAGTAGCCTGCAAGATCAATTTTGGTTATGGCGTGTAAAGTGTATAAAAGAAAAAAAAGACGGAAAGCAAAGGAATTGAATGCTTTATGTGCAATTTATCAGATTGCAACGTACCAACTGCCAGAAGCCAAAATAACAGAAAATAGCACAGGCTACGCCGAATATACATAGTGTACATGTTTGATAAACCTTGAAGTCGATTTCAGATTTCGATCAGTATCACAATGTCCATGAATACGATGTGCATGTAATAATTATACAGTCACATTTACAGGTTTTTTACGTTTGTACCGTATTTATACGCTGTACGACGCTGCACTGGACCTTTATCCAAATAACGATAATTATTGTGTCATCAAATAAATCACACTAAACTTCATATGGTTGGATTAATTCGACCGTTCTTTTTAACCAACTTCATCTTCCACATTGTACGGTAATCGTATGTACAATCCTTTACCTAGGTATTAATGATAAATTGAATGAAATTACATAGGCAAAGCTGTTTTATTTAGATCAAAGATATACATACACTGTACTTGTGCATAAATATGAAGTAATAAGAGTATTAAGTAGTAAATATAAATAATCCAGCAATATTTTACCAAGTCTTAAATTTCAACGAACTTTACTGGAATGACATTACAAAAGTATTGTTTGCACCTATATCATTTATAAAATATGAATGTGTTCCTAACATCTTAAGCATTAAAGTTCATACTAAATATTGGATAAAATATATACATATATATATATATATGTATATATTTTATCCAATATATATATATATATATATATATAGGCTACCGATGGTCTAAAATAACGTTGGAAGCATACTTCTTATTTTTCAAACAATATTCTACAACTGCATAAATAGTAAGTAGTCTTCTATCCATGGCACTTAAATGAGCTTCTGTAATAAGGGGTTGAACACCAGCCATTACGGATTCATGAGCAGCAAGTCTTGCAAGAGCTATGCTTAATGTACCACCACTAAATAATTTCAAACGATCCCATGTAGTTTTGTGAATCCTAAAATGAAAGTAGAGTTAATAATTCTGAAAAACTTAGAACTTTAATGAAGACATTGCACTTTTTATTATAAATAAACAAGATTAATACATATATAAATACGCACATACAACACTGATACAAAGGTGCTAAAATATCAAAATGATCTACATCAGGATTTCCAAGACTTTTCCCATTATCAATTAACAACACAGCTGGATTATGAAAATTATTCTGTGCTAATTCGTAATGATGACGATCACCATTATCCATCAAAAAGTCAAAAATCGCAGTATCTACTAAATCTAAAAGCCTGCTCGACGATTGCGGAGAATATGCTTTAGTGTCTTTCACCTAAAAAATCGAATATTTCCATGTTATTATCGAGAAAAAAGAAAGAGAAAAATAGACTTGTTGTATACGTTTATCTAATAGACTTACTTTTTCACAATAGTTATCATCTGTTTCCCATGCTGCAAGCTTGTTTTTTTTATATGTCCTTTGCCATGGATGACGATGTTTTACAAGTCTTAGATATCGTGGTAACCAAGAAATTAAAGCACCTTCTAAAATATCTCCTACTCCACACACTGGATCCACGGGAGAGCAATAATGACAAACACCATACAAACAAGTATCATTACCATCTTGATACATAGTAGCATAAAGTTCAGGAGTTGCACGAGGCCGAATTTCATTCCTTAAGTCAACTAAAAAGATTTAATACAAAATAGTAAAATGTTTTGCACGCAATCTATATAAAATTATATATATATAAATTTTTACTAGAATTTCTATAGGAATATACGTTTTCTTATAACAGTAAGCGGCACTCTTCTTAAGGCCAGTAAGGAAGATAAATAGAACGCTACTACTTCGGCATTGTGTCGATCTTTTCCATGATAAACAGGTCCTCGAATAATAGCGTCCCTAGAATACCATTGAGGCTTGAACATCGCCTTCGTTCCGTGTTCTAAAGTTAGCATCAATTTCAATTGCGTACCAAGTGGTGCGTTATCTGCACGCATCACTTTTGATTTACGCAAGATATCTAAAATTGTTCCTAATTCAGGCGCAACCGGTGGTATTAACTGATGGGCATCAGGCCACTAAAAATATCAATTATTAAAAATAATTTACAATAAAAAAGATATTCTATATTATTCGTTCTAGACACATCTCGATACAATACTAACATTATTGTTAGGTATACTCCATATATTTTTTTGAACAGCATTAGGCATTATCCTTAATTCAGTAAATAATCTTTCCAATACTATTACGTAGCTAGTATTTTGCTTAAAATATCTTGACGGTAATAACTGTATCTCCTCTTTAATCTTTTTTATCATATCTTTCGCAACTGATTTTTGCGAAACTTGTAAATTTTGTTCCGCTTGAGATATTAACTGTTCCTGTTCCGGCTTTAATTGTGAAATAGGCATGCCTTTAGAAGAAGTTTTGTGCGACGAGCTCTCTACAATCATTCGAATAAAATATACATTGACGCTAAGGACAAGAATCAAAAGACCGCCCAAAGCGATGAGAGCACAGCGTCGGCCAATCATCTGTGAACAAAATGTCAATTGAATAAACGTAACATAGATGGCGCACTACAGGTTTACTTGAATATTATAACAGGGCGACTATATGGCTTGAAGATCAATCTATACTTACGCCATTTTTGTTCTTGTGAATTCTTTTTCAATATAATTTCCTAACATATAATAAACATTTTAATGCATGTATGTACTAAAAGGAGTCTGGGAAGACTAAACTGATTAATATCGATAATACAAAAATCAATTTTCTAAATCAAATGTAACGATTTTATCTAAGAGATTCTATGAAACAAGTGTTAAAATACTGTAACATGTAACATAACGACACAGTTTTAACGAAGCTGTACATATATGAGTTACGAATTGAATTCAAAGAATACTGAAAAGCTGTTTTGTAAAGAAAAACATCTATTTATATCACCTTTGAAAATTGGCCACGCAGTTGCTGTCACCTGATAATAAATATTTCCTTCATGTTTTGATGAAACCTCTGCTTAGTCGCATCCAACTATGATGGGACGGCAAGTATGCGTCGCCATTTTTAACTTCAAACCAAAGTACTCACGCGCCGTAAAGCACTGTATTAGTATCAGAAATTGTTGTGAATGAACATTAATTTAAAAGATAATAAAAAATATCGATTTTATAGCATTCTTTAATTTTGGAAACATAAATACAATTTGTTACATTACACATATATTAAGAAGAAATCCATTTGAAACATTTTCTGTAATTATATACATATACGTTCGTATATACATTTACGAAAAAATTATATTACATATGCAGGATAAGGAATTGTAAAACAATAGTTATAATCTTGGATTTATTTTATAAAAACATGTAAACTACACGGTGAATATAATCGAATTAAATTTAGGCTATACTTCAAATGAAGTAATCCGTTCAAAACGCGGTGGTGTTCGCATGGCTCGGCTCTAAATCGTTTTCATTTCTATAGTTACACTCGTACAAACATTTATATCGATATATACATTCCAGAGTATATTTTTATTCTCTTCGTTGTCTTTCCCTTTCACGAGCAAGTTCTGTTGCATAATCATAGGGTGATCCTCTTCTGTAATTAGCAAGCAATTAGAAGTCTATAACTAAAAATATATTTTAAAAAAAGCACATATACCTGCCTATGACGATCTTTATCACGATAACGATCTTTACTTCTATCTCTATGTGATCTGTCTCTGCTACGACTTCTATGTTCTCTTTGTCTCCGACTTCGATCACGGCTGTTTGATCGTCTGCAATGTCGATCCCTTTCTCGATCTCTTTCTCGGACACGTTCTCGTTCTCTTTCCCTTATACGATCTCGCTCACGATCCCGGTCTCTGTATTTGTCCTTGCGGTCTTCATCAGATCTAGAAAAACATTATTCAAAGGGAAGTAATGCGGAATAACGAATAACGTTTTTAAAATATCAGCCTGTACAAGTGCATACATATGTTGCACTTATTTACAATGGAAGATACCAAGAAATTATTCATCTTAAACACCTCGATATTACATATTTGTGTAAACTTTAGTGTTGATAGATATTTAAAAATCTTGCATTCCTTGATATCCAATACAAAAAGATTAGTGTACAGTTATTGAGATAATGAATATCGAGATGACTTCTAAAAAATTCGAAATTATGTAACTTATGAATGTTGCTCTTGCAAAGAAATTCAGTAAATTCAATATTCAGAATCTAAATAGCACATATAAGTATAAAAACAAGTTCATTGCACTAAATTTATAAAGCCAGCGAATAACTGTACAAGAATCAAATAAGAACATACACATGTACTAAAGAAAACTGAATGATGATACACTGAGATCAAGAGTATTTTCCAGGAGATGGTACGTCTTTAATCTTCACCCAATTTTCCTAACAAGTTCATAGAATATTATTAACCTTATACAAATTAGTAACGTGATTGTATTCATACCACGTAGACGCACCTGGCTCGCCAGTGACTTGTTCTTTCAGCCTCACCCCACTGAGCTTCGCTATCTGGTATATGCCGTGGTTGATTCCTTGAGGTGAGATTGCCGTTATCTTTCCTACTACTGCTATTACTATATTTTCCATGACTATTTAGGGTAATAGGTGGCTTTGCATTTCGGGCATTCATAGATTGTTGTGGAAACCTTTCTGCTAATCGATGTTCGAGTTCTTTTTGTATAGGCACTGGTATTCTTGGAAATAACGTTGAAAACCACTCTAATTTAGTAAGAAATTGTTTGAGAATATCACCCATCTTCATTACTTGTCCTCCACCAGCTTTTACATCTAACTCATCTTCATCTTCTAAGTAATCACTATACCAACTAAATAAATCTGCAGGTGGTTGTGTATATCTGTTAACACCAATAATAATATATGTACAATACATCAAATTATTAGAACATTTCTTTAAAGTAAAATCTAATATCATAATATTCTTACCTAATATACATAAATCCTAATGCCCGAATATATGGTGAATCAAGGTGATTGATAAGACCATTTAATTGTTTCCGTGTTAACCTCAAGGTGAAGAGTTTATATAGTAGACAATAAGCCGTTGAGACAATTCCACCAGCACCGACTCCTCGGACCTGCATGAACCGCTAAATTTACACCCCCCTATGTCAATCAATCACATTCATATTATATTATAATTTATTGACCGAGAACATGCTACTCTGCAATTAACTGTGGTATTAAGTGAGACTGTCTGCTCAATGTTTACATTCAGACCAGTTCCAGCCCAATATTTTGATACTGATGCCTGATTATTTAATAGCAGTGAAAGTCTAAAACATTTAGAACTTTCACTTTGAATGATTTACTCTAATTACTTCCACCTTCTTTGTTTTTAATAGCAGTTCTCATTTCATAGAACATCCAGGTCCTTTAAAGTGCTATAAATTTGGACTGTTTCTATACACGTGGTAATATCTCTATGATTGCCAGTTTTATGTCAATAAATAACAATTAAAAATGAACGATGTACAAGAAAACATACTCACACCTCCACACATGCCAGTCTGCCCTGCTGTTTTTCTGCTTCCTTTCTCCCATGGTTCCAAATGAGACACCTTATAGTAAATTTCATCGATAACCTCATGGTATGTTTTCAGTTCATATAAATTCACTTTAAAATAATGTGACGATTGTATATTGGTTAAAATTAGTGGATTTAAATTCATAGTTCTTTCATTTCCCCATAGAGGTAATATATTCGATTTTTTACCCTCCTTTTGAGTTGGACGACGTTCTTCATCGCAACCACTGGAATTGTTCCATGGTGAACCTATGTACAAATGTTTCATTTATGTATCTGCCGAATCACGTAATAGTAATAGTAATCAACATACATAGATACTGGTGAAATAGAGGTTAAGTGTATCGTAATGATCAGAACGGGCCACAAAATACCTCGTCTCTTCGTCAAACATTATAAAAATAAGGAATTAAAAAAAGAACACAAAAATACAATATATATTTGCTTACCATCAGCTCCTTCCGCCTCTTGCACTTGCATGTTTGTTTCGTAAACTTACAAGTCTTACAATGAACTGAATAGAACAAATTCACCATACAACCACACACCACGTTACGTTTCACAAAAGGTTTACAAAGTTCATAAATACAACAAAGAATAAATGTTTTTATATGTTGAAAATAATTAAATACAAGTTTTAAAAGCTCGCATAACGCTTTTTTCTGCAAGTATATGGAAAACTGACGTCAACGGGAAGCGAAAAAAAAAGATACAGTACTGTAATGCGCATGCCTACAAAATGGCCTACAAAACATCCGGTTTCATTCGCATGGTATTATTCTCATTTATAATTACACAAGTAATTTAAGTAACCAAATTGTCCTTTGTTGGTTCTTCAGTCTCTGAGTAGATCGTCATAAAAAATGACTGAAATTTAATCATATAATAATTTTTGTAGATCTTAATGAACGGACATTGTGATAAAATAGATATTGTATGTACCTATTGCAAATGATATTTCAATATTTTAAACCATGATCGCGTGTTTTAAACTACACGTGAAATTACACAAGGAACATCGGGATCTTCAAACACAATATTTATAATTAAATTATTTTGTAACCCTCTATTACAAAAATACAATAAACTACATTTAGTTTGTACTTAATATACGTATTTTCTAAACTTCTTTTAATATAAAAAACGAACGTGTGATCTAAAGATTACATGTTATATTTGAAATGCGATAACAAAAGAGTAACACTTTCCCTAGAAAACATATTGTTACTAGAATGCGGTAATACAGGCCACATACTAGGCAATATTTACAAATTCAAAATTAATATTTTAATAAATTTAATAAATAACATGTTTTAGATTTGTTCATGAAATACTTTTTCATTGAAAATATATTTCATTAAAAATTATATTTAATTTAGCATGATAATATTGGATTGGCAACTAAGTGATTGCGGATTTTGTCAATAGGTGGTCTTAGCACATTCTTTTGTTTTGTCAATGCTTCAAAGCACCTAACCTATATTGTTTTCTTGTTGTTTGGACTTCCACCTTTAATTTAGTAAAAAAATTGTATCGATTGGTTATTTAGTTTCGTTTTTATGCCAATTTAAAAATGAAGGAACAAGACGTGCATTTCAGACATATTTTATTGTATTATTTCCGAAAAGGCAAGAATGCATCGCAAGCACATAAAAAGTTATGTGCCGTATATGGGAATGAAGCTTTGAAAGAAAGGCAGTGTCAAAATTGGTTTGCCAAATTTCGTTCTGGTGATTTTTCAGTGAAAAATGCTCAACGATCTGGCCGCCCAGTTGAAGTTGATGAGAGCCATATTAAGGCTATTATCGATTCAGATCGTCATAGTACAACGCGTGAGATTGCAGAGAAGCTCAATGTATCGCATACATGCATTCAAAAAAAATTAAAACAGCTTGGCCATGTCAAGAAACTCGATTTATCGGTCCCTCATCAGCTTAAGGAAATTCATTTGATGCAACGCATTAGCATCTGCGATTCACTTCTGAGACGCAACGAAATTGATCCATTTCTGAAACGACTGATTACTGGCGACGAAAAGTGGATAGTTTATACAGCCCAGGCGACACCAGAAGCTGAGATTCACCAAGAAAAGATTATGCTGTCAGTTTGGTGGGATTATAAAGGAATTCTGTACTTTGAACTTTTACCAAGAAATCAAATGATTAATTCAAACGAGTACGTTCAACAACTTGTCAAACTAAGCGATGCAGTTCAAAAAATGCGGCCAGAATTGGCAAATTGTAAGGGTGTCATTTTCCAGCATGATAATGCAAACCTCTACACATCTTTGGTCGCTCGTAAATTATTGGAACTAGGTTGGGATGTGTTGTCACATCCACCAAATAGCCCTGACCTTGCACCTTCAGATTACCATTTATTTCATTCCATGCAGAACTCCTTAAATAGTACAATTTTTAATGACGCTGATGATGTAAAATCACATTTAATTCAGTTTTTTGCTGGCAAAGATCAGAAGTTTTATGAAGATGGAATTATGAAACTGCCTGAAAGATGGCAAAAGGTCATCGACAAAAACGGACAATATCTAATTGAATAAAGTTATATTTTTAAACAAAAATTTTGAATTTTCCTTCATATTTAAAATACGCAATCACTTAGTTGTCAATCTAATAGTTAACAAACATTACATTGCATATATGTAGTTTATGGCGCTGTATCAAAATTATTGTTAAATATAGAAATGAAGATATTGTAATTTTTATTTGTAATATATTAATATAAACATAAAAGTTAATTATAAAGTTGTACAAATTATTATATTAAAATGTATGTATAAAAGTTTCTATAGAATTTTTTATTTTATATTATAGAAGTAAGCAGATGAATAAATAACTGTATGACGGACAGCTGAGTTTGTTTACCACGTGATACTTGATATGTATATGACACGTTTTTAAAACGTCAATGTTACGTTCATTCTTATATGATTTTTAATAATTGTGTTGATTCTATGATAAATAAATTGTCTTTTAATATGTTCGTAATATCTAATTCGTACCGAAAAGTACATTTTTGCAGAATGTTACTCATGGCATACAATTTATAACTGTTTTTCGGAATAAACATGTAGGTTATTTTGAATATTTGTCGTAAAGAATAGTTCATATGTTAATATATATTACAATAACACGATAAGTTATATAATCGTAAAACAAAATATCAAAATTATAATAACAATCATGTTAAAATTTAATCGATGTAACAAGAAATTTAAGCACATATACTGCATACCTTATTGGGAATTTATGCAGATAAAAAGATTCACACATCAACGTGATATAAAGGTAAAAAACGTATATTTTCTATTACATCTATGTAACATTAGTCCTATGTGTTTTGGTATGAAAATTACATTCAGACATTTACTAGTGTTTTCAAATTCCTTATGAATACATTCATTCTTCAATGTAATTATAATAAAAATTTCTGTTTAAGTATAGAATTATCTATGATTATAATTATTATGTATATATATGTTTAGTAAAATATATATACATTGAATCTCTTCAATTAAAATGTTACTTGACATAAATAATCTATATACTCTTTATTGTACTTCAAGAAATGGTATCAAACGTTAGAAGTTGCAGAAGATTGCGAAGATGAGACACTAAGATTAGCATTTGTTTATCAAGCAAAGAGATTCCATCCAGACAGTGGTACATCAGAAGCTAATGCAGCCAAGTTTTCTGAGGTATGAGATATCTTGTATTACTAATAAAGATCATTTAATATTGCGAGTTATAATACACTTGTAATATAATTTTTCACAGATTGAAACTGCTTATAGACAGATTCGTAAAGCAAGAATAGAAGATAAAGAAAAGAGCACAAACTTACCTGAAGTGGAAGAATTTGATATTAAAGTATATATGCAACATTAAACAATATATATATTACATATTATTTTTTTCCTGATCTAATATATATATATTCATGTTTTAGCATACAGCTCCACAGCATCGTCATTATTTAGTTTATAACATAGGAGTTGGAACACATAGCAAAAGACAAAAGTTATATACAATAGAAAGAGCTCAAAAGGCGGTTGACAATGTATTAGAACATAGATTAAAAAAATTACAAGCTGAAGAACGTAATACATTAGTTGGAATGGATAAACAACGTGCCAAAGATATTAAAACACGTTTTGGTATGGATCGTTTAGTAGAAGATTTAATTCAAGAAGCAATGAATAAAGGTGAATTTAAAGATCTACCAGGCATGGGTAAACCATTGAAAGAAAATACAAATACTCGAAGTCCATATGTTGATTTTGTTACTTACAAATTAAATGAGGTATGATAAATTAATATAAATTAGAAATTTACAATAAATTATATGCAGAATATTAAATTGTAGATACTAATAGAAAATGGATTTACTCCAGAATGGATACAATTATCTAAAGAAATAAGAGAAGAAATACAACATTTGCGGAAACAATTAATAAACGCCCGTAATAATGTGGGAGATCTCCCATTAAATTACACAGATGAAGAAACTTGGAGGAACATTGTAGAAAATTTTAGGTCTGAAACAAAACGAATAAATAGTAAAATCGATAAGTATAATTTATTAGTACCTATACTTCAGAAACAAATGCTTCATACTAAATTAGAAGATCTTGCAAACGAGGCACTTTCAACACCACCACAAAAAACAATTAAAATAGATAATTCAATAAAAGTACATTCTAATGCTCCTATCAAAGAGGAAGACACTTTATTTGGAATGATATTTTCAATTTTTAAATAAGAAAGTATCATAGAAAACATACTGTTTTATTGTATTACATTATTTTACTACATTTCTTTTAAAAAATCTTGATACTTCTATACTGATTTACTACTATTGATAGAAAATTTAATATATATATACAAATTAAAAAAATATATATATATTATATATAAATGTACCAAATGATACATAAAATAATTACATAATATCTTGAGTTCAATAATTCCATGTAATGGAATTATCTTCGTTTAACTGTATCCTTCCCGTAGCTAAATGTTTTAGAGCTAGTGGGAAGATACAATGTTCAACCATCTTCACTCGCTCTTGAAGAGTTTCTATAGTATCATGTGGCAGTACAGGTACTGCTGCTTGTTCAATGATTGCTCCAGAATCTATATCGGGCTGAAAATTATTTTTAATAATATAAAAGAATTCTTTAATGTAAAGAAAAATTTCTGATATAACATATATCATACTTCCACGAAATGCACTGTACATCCAGAAACACGTACTCCAGCTGCTAAAACATCTCTATGTGCATGTGCACCTTTAAATGATGGTAATAATGAAGGATGCACATTTATTAAGGCACCACGCCATTGATTTACGAAATTATCTGATAAAATGCGCATGAAACCAGCAAGACAGACTATTTCAACTCCAAAAGCATTGAGTTCAACATTCATTGCTGCATCGAATGCGTCTCGATTAGGATAATCCGTATGTTTAATAACCTATGATCACATATTGAAATGATTTATGGATGAAAGGTAAAGAAATGTACAAAATTTTAAAAACAACAATTACCACTGTCTTAATACCAGCTTTTTCAGCTCGTTTAAGTCCTTCAACATTTGGTTTATTAGATATTACTATAACAATTTCTGCACCAATATGTTGAGATCGATCTTTAGTTGCATCAATTAGTGATTGTAAATTGGTTCCGCTACCGGATATCAAAACACCCACTTTTTTTAAAGGCTTACTTAATTGTGAAATTATATCTGGTATGTATTGTCTCATTTTCAATTCTAACGCTTCCTCAAAATTTTTAACGTGTATTCTAGTCTGATTTTCTGCAATATTTAATGTGTATAAATGTAAATAAAAGTATTTTTGATAAAATAATTTTAAATGGAGCTTACTTTTATAATTAATTATATGTCCAATAATCTTAGCATTTTCTATTTGTAATTTACTTAACACTTTGTCTTTATCTCTTTCCGAACAAATTAGGATAGCTCCAATGCCACAATTAAACGTTCTTAACATTTCTTCTTTATTAACTTCTCCTATGAAATATATAGATATTTTAAAATATATATAAGGATAAAATAAATTTATACGTTAAAATTTGAATAACATTTGCGTTTTCTTACCTACAGTTGCCAACCAAGCAAAAATTGGTTGAATAATCCACGTCTTTGCATCTAAAACTACTCCCATATCTTTTGGTAAAATTCTTGGGATATTTTCTGTCAGACCTCCTCCAGTAATATGCGCAAATGCTTTTACTAAATTCGTGCGCAAAGCAGGAATTACTCCTTTTACGTAAATTTTCGTTGGTTCTAACAATTCTTCGCCTTTAAAGAGCAATAGATGTAAATAAACTTCTCTTTTTATAGTAGGAAAAATACCATAGATAAAGAAACAAAACAAATACCGATTGTACGATTATTTTCAGAAAAAGGTGCCACATCTGAATATTTTTTATTTGCTAATTTTAAAATTTTTCGAACAAGACTGAATCCATTACTATGCACACCGCTTGATGATAAGCCAATTACAATATCACCTTCTTTTATGTCATTTACACGTGGAAGCAAATCATTTCTTTCAACTATTCCCACAGCAAAACCGGCTAAATCGTATTCTTCGTTGGAATACATATCTGGCATTTCTGCTGTTTCCCCGCCTATCTAGATCCATTATTTACGTATAATATTCTTACTTAATCAATATATTAGAGGAAAAGATTAAAAAGTACACTTATTTTTGCTTACCAATGAACATCCAGCTTTTCTACATCCTTCACTTATTCCATTTATAACATTGCTAGCTATATCAATGTTTAATTTACCACAAGCAAAATAATCCAGAAAGAATAAAGGTTCAGCACCATGTGCAAGAACATCATTTACACACATAGCCACTAAATCTATGCCCACTGTATTATGTTTTTTGCATTCAAACGCTATCTGCAAAATTGATAGATTTTACACATTGTTATTATATTGGAATTATTATTGCTTATACATTATAGAAATACATCTATACATTATGTAATCTTTTAAATTTCTTATAAATATCTATATACCTTTAATTTAGTTCCAACACCATCGGTTCCAGATATTAAGATTGGATCTTTATAACCAGTAGCTTTTATGTCAAATAAACCACCAAAACTACCAATCGAACCCATTGTACCTAAACGTTGTGTCGAGTAAGTTGTTGGTTTAATAGCTGAAACTAATGAATTTCCAGCTTCTATGTCCACACCACTACTTTTATATGTCAATTGTCCATGGTGCAATATAGACCTGGTAATATTACTTGATTAAATCTTTCTTTTCTTCTATATAATTTTTATTACATGATACCTTGCTATTCCTTTATGTGCTATATCTGTTCTAAATTGCTTTCCTTCGAATGATATGATTCGGGCGGCATGTGTTGCTTTAGCAGCAGCCAAAGCCAATGAAGGTGCTAAACTTACAGTAATTAAAACTCTTCCACCTAATAAATAAACAAACAGACAAATATTACTGAACTCGTATATATATCTATATACGAATTGACACAACCAGATACCGTTCAACAAAATATACCGTTGGTTAATAACTCTCCTTCAGAAGAGATACTTGTGCCACTATGGAAAACAAATTGATTTGTTTCACACGAAATATCATCGACACCTATTATAACTTGACCCTTTGATGATGATACTGGATATCCTCGAGATGCTAAAATAACACCAACAGCAAACAGATTTTCTTCCCATATAACTTCAGATTCAACTAAAGAACCCTCACAACAGGCCTGTATCAATAAATATTAAATTAATTCTCTAATTCCTTCATTAATCCATGCATTTATTAATTCATAGTTATAATTTCTCATATTAAAATAAAAAATAACCTTCATAATACTAAATAAATCTGATTTCAACAATGGTAACACTACTTGTGTTTCAGGATCTCCAAATCTACAGTTAAATTCTAGAACTTTTGGTCCTTCTTTTGTTAACATTAATCCAGCGTATAATACACCTATATTTTCAAAAATAATAAATTTTTTAAAATTTGTTTCTGTAAAATGTATTATAAATTATAATATAGCTCTAATATCTGATACAAACCAACAAATGAAATTTGTTCTTGTCTAAGACCGTCAACAGTTTTTTGTAAGATGTCTGCTTTCACTACTTCGTAATCTGCTTTGTTTAACAATGGACATGGGCAATAAGCACCCATACCACCTGTATTTGGTCCTGTATCTCCATCAAATATTCTTTTATGATCTTGTGCAGGTGCCATTGGCACAATAGTTTTCCCTGTAGAAAAAAAGGAGTTTTTGCATAATAAAATTACAATAATTTTGATTAAAAATTATTTTTATACCATCTGTAAATGCAAGTACAGATACTTCTTCTCCTTCTAATAATTCTTCTACAACTATTGATTCACCAGCAGACCCAAATTTTCTGTCTGTTAATATTTCATCTATAGCTTTACAAGCTTCTTCTTTATCTTTTGCTACTATGACTCCTTTTCCAGCTGCTAAACCTGAAGCCTTTATTACAAGTGCTGGAAATGGTGCACTATAATAAATTATTATATATTTAATAATTTTTCTTAAAATTTACCTATGAATATAATTTTTTAATATACCTTTCAACAAATTTCTTTGCTTCTTCTGCATTTACAAATCCCTTCCATCTTGCAGTAGGAATTTGACATTTATCCATGAATTCTTTTGCCCAGTATTTATTCGCTTCAATTTTAGATGCTGCTTTTTGTGGACCAAAACAATTAATACCTACATTCTTTAATTCATCTGCTAATCCATTAGCCAAATATTCTTCTGGGCCAATAATTACCAAATTTACTTTATTATCTTTGCTCCATGTTGCTACTTCCTACGTAATAAAAAATCCTAGCATAATTTTATTTAATTCATTCGTATAATTATATAGTCCAATTCATAAAATAATAAAAATATACCTTATTATCTTTAACATTTAATTTCACTAGAGAAACTTTGTCAACTGATGAAATTCCACTATTTCCGGGAGAAACATAAATTTTATTTACCTAGAAATTTTATTAATTTTATTTACCTATATAATAATATATTATATTTAAGACACTTACATAAGGAGATTGTGAAAGTTTCCAAGCAATAGCATGTTCTCTACCACCACTACCAATAACTAAAACCGCATACTGCATACTGCCTAAAGAATATTAAATTTTATATTAATGATAAATGAATTGTAAAAAGATGTAACATAATAAGAGTATATACAAACAAATAAGCTTATCAAATTTTGTATAATACTATTTACATATGTACATAATACCACATTATACATATTATGTATAAATATTTACTATATATTAAATAAAAACAAAATATTCATAAATTCATTACAAGATCATTTCGTGATAGTATTACCAATATTATTCGATATTATAAACTATCTACATAATACAATAAATTTATAACCTCCGTATTTATTATCTTTCGGAAAGTTTTTGCACTTTTTTAAGAATATTAAGCCCTAAATGTAGTAAAGCTCTTTTTATTGCTTTATTGGCTTCCTAATTTAATACACGTGATTCAAAATTGTATTTGATGTGATTCCCACTACTTAAGCAATAACGTGTTTCTTGGAGCAACAGGTGGTAAACAAGTAAAGTTGAAACGTTTAATCGTTCTTGCTTATATCTGTATAACTATGAAAATTTTAACGAATTGCTGTAGCTTGATTCGCAGGAAGACTGCTTCTTTGCGGGGGTTACTCCATTATAACTCGTGTGTAACAGGCGATAACTTCTGACCTTTTAAAATAGCTCGAGATATTTAAAATATTATGCCGCGGAACAAATGTTGAGCAACAGTATAAATAAAGATTAATGTTCAAATAAATGAAATTTATTGCTTTAAAATATGAAACATAATGTTTTCATTATTTTAGGATCAGATATTAGGTATTTTAATAATATTATTATTTAATAATTATACTTTTAATAAATAAAAACATATGAATATTGCATAAATGATCATCCATGTATGAATATAACTTTATGTCATAAATTGCGGTACTGCAAAATCAACAAACCTTGGCGTTGCATATCCATATCAAACGTTGTACGTCAATGAAATACTATCATTTGTTTTCACGAATTATCGTGAATTTGTAATCGTGTGGTTGCATACTTGTAATCTTATAATTTTTATACAATTCATGTGTTTATTGGATCTAACTTTAATTCAAAAACATATGATACTGCTATTTTTATTTCATTATTTCTATATTATCTAGCATTATATAAATTATGTGTATAACATAATAATTTTTTTCTCTTAATGTGAACAAATCGTCAAAGAACAACTATGAAGTTCTTTCAAATGATGACATTTTGTTTCTATTTTATCTAAGAATTACACTGTCACTACAAAACAAAATGATAAAAAGATTAGAAAAACGAAATATGCCTTTATAATCTCAGGTGATACTTATAAAAGCTTTTTCATAAAACTTCTACAAGTACAATGTTCAACTTCAATATTATCAGCCATGCGAGCCGATTTTGGTTTTGTACAATTGTATCTCTTCGACGAGGCATGCGTCAAAATAGTCGTTTTTCAAGCCATAGATTTTTGTCCAGTGCAGGAAAGGCAGAAAAGCAACCATCTGAGACAGAAAACATAATTAACGCCGAAATCGCCGTTATGAAAGAATGCAAAACACCTCCAGAAGTTAGCAACCATAAATGTTACAGTTATATTAAAAATTCGTATTTATTAATAAAAGCTTTTTTCATTTCCTCTGCACTTCTTTTTTCATTTCATAAATTTTATTACGCATTGAATTATAAAATTTTCTCTCTTCTTATCATTAATCCATATTTAGGATCGGAAGGTACCGGAAAAGCCCAGACTGCAGACTGTTCGAGTATATCGTTGGAATCCTGAAAAACCAAACGTAAAACCTTTCATGCAACAATTCAGTGTGGATTTAAATAAATGCGGCACCATGGTATTAGATGTATTGGCATTAATAAAAGCAGAGCATGACCCCACGTTATCCTATCGAAGATCCTGTCGCGAGGGAATTTGCGGAAGTTGTTCGATGAATATAAATGGTGTTAATACCTTGGCTTGCATCACGTAATGCGAGAAAAATACCTTTTTTTGTTGTTTCATAATGATAATATGCATACATTACTCATATCTGCCTGAATCATAATAATTATTCAAAAAATTGTAACACTCATTGTCAGACGAAGTAAAGTAAATAGTTTATAATATTTTTTATCCTAAATCCGTATAGTATCCTATCTTTTTATTCTTAGAAAAGTGAAGGAATCGCCAAAACCTATAGTCATATATCCTTTACCGCACTCATACGTAATTAGAGACTTAGTAACGGATATGGAACAATTCCTGAAACAATACCAGCATATTGAACCATTTTTAAAACGTCCCGGAGAAGACAATTTTCTTGGTTTACGACAAATCCTACAAAGTCCAAAAGATAGAGATAAACTTAATGGTTTATACGAGTGCATCCTCTGTGGATGTTGTACTTATTCTTGTCCACCGTATTGGTGGCTTGGTGATAAGTTTTTAGGTCCTGCAACTCTTCTGCAGGTACATGAATTATTCGTTACAGAAAAGAATATCCTATACGTAATATTCAATACACCATGAAATATTTTTATCGTGCAGGCTTATAGGTGGATAATAGATTCACGTGACATGGGACATAAAGAAAGACTTAGTAAATTACGTGATTTTTATTCCGTATATCGATGTCATACTATTTTCAATTGTACAAAAACTTGTCCGAAGGTATGAAGTGCACAACGTTATATAAAGAGTAGAAATTCAAATATTGTTAATAACTTATATATTATTATTATGTGGCTAATTCTTTCAAGGCTCTAAATCCCGGAAAAGCAATAGCTCAAATAAAACGATTGTTAGCGGGACTAACAAAAAAGGAACGGCCAGACATGGAAACTCCACTTCCAAATCCATGTAACGGCGAAGGACAGTACCAATGCAGAGAGGAATAGATGGAAAAAGGAAAACATGATTAATGAAACATTATTCTTGATACGATTTGTAATTGTATATAAACCGGTATTTCTTATTACATATAAGGTTTTATTTGTTTTTCAATGAAAAATTATCAAGATAAGATTTCATGAGAAAATTAAATTTCTTTTTATATTAACACGTACGGAAATTTTAGTAAAAAAGAATATATTTCATAAATTTTTAATAATTACAAGCGTAAAAAAATATAAAACATGAAAATAATTTCTTATAACTATTATTTGTACAATGTTTTGGTGCATATCAGTTACAAAGTTTCTCTATTATATTTTTAATTTTATTATTAAATTAATTTTATTTATATTATAACTGTGTACTTGAAAATTAAATCAATTTAAAATATAATTATTTTAATTTGTTCTTCTTTATTAACCTAATGAAAATAATTGAAGTTGGTCTTTCGTGTTATGTATAAATGTGGACAACTTTTGTCGACTAATTAGTCAATTTATATGATAAATAATAAATAGAACAAATAGATTAGAGGTCAATGATTTTTTAAATAATGATATTATCTAGAACTAGAGGGAAGTAACATAATTATAGATGTAACCTCGCTCTTTTAATTAAATTGTGATGTTGTTCATTCTTGTATTGAGTGTTACTGGAAATATTATGCGGCGCTACGTTTTCGTCATTTTCTTTCGATAATAAGGTATCAACAGTCTCTCGAAGTTCACGATCTTGTAACCAAGGATGCAATAGAACTTGTTTGATTGTAATCCTTTTTCTCGGATTTACTGTCATCATACTCTTAATCTAAAAAGATTATTAGAAAATTATTATTATTATTATTATTATTATTTTTTATTTAGAAAAATCATTATTAGAAAATAGAATTATTTCTATTCGTGTATCTTGCAATAACATTTCATCAAATACTACTATACCAGATCTATAGCTTTGTTTGTTACATGTCCAAATTTGGAAGGAGGAAAACCATAACGTCCACACTTTATTTGATCTTGCAAACTCATATTCTTGTCGTAACAATTAAAAGGTACTGAACCACTTAAACAAGCATACAATATTACTCCCAAACTCCATACATCAACCTAGTTAAATTAAAAAATATGAAACATCTTATTTCTTCTAGATATTTGTTGCATATACATACTTGATTCGTGTAAGAACCACGTCCAATAGTAGACAATATCTCAGGTGCAACATACATAGGGGTCCCACAAAATGTCTTCATCATAGTTTGTGCATCAACTAACTTTGATAAACCAAAGTCTGATACCTTTGCTAATGTAACATCTGAATTGCTAGCTAATAATATGTTTTCTGGCTGTAAATGTGACCAAAGAATATTTATTCACTATTTATATTATACCGAAATATCACAGATATTTAAGAAAAACGCATACCTTTAAATCTCTATGAGTTATACCACAATCATGTAGATAACTAACAGCTAATACAACTTGATAAAAAATCAATTTTGCATGTTTCTCTGATAATCTTCCCCTGCTTCTTATTCTTTCAAAAAGTTCACCACCTTCCATTAATTCCAAAACTATGTATACTGCTTTTGGGGTATCTACAATTTCTACCATTCGAATTATGCAAGGCTAAAGAATAAAGTACATATTAATACATTCTATATCAGGTTAGCAATTTATATATTCACTTACATGTTTCAAGGCTTTTAATATTTTAACTTCATTCATAATTTTCTCAGGATCATTTAACGGATGCTTTTGTCCATTTGTTGTGCCACCTATTTTCATAATAGTTTTCATAGCAAATTTTTGACAACCTATTTTATTAAATACCATATTCACTTCTCCACATGCCCCAGATCCTAATTTACATGACACTGTATATTTATCTTTGAGTTCTGGAGGAAGATTGTTGCTTTCACATGCTGTAGTACTCATGAATATATAAACTGTAACAAATATTGTATTATACAGTGCAAATAAAATGTGAGATTTATGTAGAATATATATATGCTTATTATAAGATATAATTTATTTACCAGTGACTACAGGTTGTGCTAAAGATATTATATCGTTACTTTCGAGTATTATCTTATTCCCACGGCCTATTTTTTTTTTATTAACAAAAGTTCCATTTTGGCTTAAGTCTTCTAAATATACTATGGCATCATTACCATTACCAATATATTCTCTAGTTATTTTAAAGTGTATCTTACTCATTACGCTAAGCCATTTTGGTTTTAATTCATTGCTAGTAACACAAATATCACAGGATTCTGCTCGACCAAGAGTATAAACATCTTTGGTCATTTCTATGAAAGTAAATGGAATTAACATAGGTAACACAATAAATATCATATATTATAAATTATATAAACTTGCACATAATACACAATATTAAATAAATATATATTCTTACCCATTGTCTTAAAAGGTAATTTGATAGGACATAATCTGCCCCATACAGTCGTGGTTTTCTCTTGTGATGACTCTTGTGGAGTCAAATATATTGCATCCACACTTTGTGTAGCAGGTAATGTCAAAACAATTTGTTCATCGTTCATAGTTATAAATTACTTGGTTCAATACAAACCAAAAATATTTTTAAACTACGTCAAGGTTTTAGATAATGAAAAATAATAAAATTAAGAAGAAATTAAATATAAACAGAATCAGTTATAATATTAGTGTTTGATCGTAATTCTGTAGAAAATGGTGTTTTAAAACAATATTAAGTTTATGTCAGAAATGTACAAACATTAATTTTGAAAATATTTCATTACTCTCTTTACAGAATTAAGTACAACAAAATTAAATTGCGATTGCACAGCATTAATCCATAACGTAACAACGTAACTCACAAAATAAATAAACACGTGAAACTGCGGCTCCGACAATGAATTTGAAGTACATTGTAAGTTTGTAGATAGAAATTTGAATCTTTTATGTCGATAAATTAGGTATCTGCTACGTCTATTTATGTATAATCAGGTATAATTAATTTTTAAGATTCAATATACATATTTTAGTATTAATAGAGCTATAGACGCCTTTATTATAAGTTTTTTGTCAGAAATTTTTACTTATGTGCTTTATTTATTCTGTAGATCGTATTATAAATGTGTTTACATATTATAAATGTATTGCGAGTACACGTATAATTTATAAAATCATAGAGAAACTTTAATCATCCAATGAATTTTTCATTGAACATTATGTACATGTAAATACATATTAAAGTCAAATATTAATGTATGTCAATAATATTTTATACAATTAAAAAGTGATAATTATATTATTAATATTTATGACATTAAAAAATGTGTAAATAAACAATTATAATGTATTATCTATAATTTCTATCAGTTATTTTTTTATTAAAATAATATCCTGAATTGTCTATTGTACATTACTTTGTTATTTAATTTTGTAGTTCTTATAAATAAGTATTAACTTTTTGGTAATTAAAAATTCAGTATTGTTAATATGTACAATAACAACGCGTATGTAAATTTTTACTGTATGAAACAAAATATAAAAATAATAATAAATTGAAGAAAAAAGATAATCCATGAAATCAAATAAGTTGTAATCTATTAAAAATAAGGTATTATTATTTATTACACATAAGCAAACAATTAATCACAGTATAGAAAAAAGCAATTTGCTTCAGTGGTAAATAATAAAAATATCTTTTCGTACTAGATGTCATAAGTAGAATGCAGGTTCTAGGAATATAATAAACATTTTTCATATTGTAGAATTTAATTGACAGTATGAAATTATATATAGTCGGATAAAAAATTTGAATGTTTTTATGACTTCGAACCGCAAGTTTAGATATAATAAAAAGGTAAATCTTAACAATAACTTCACAAACTGGCACTGGTTGAAATATGTATAGTTTTTGTAAGCATGTACGAAATTTTATGGTAAATTTACTAGTTGTAATTAATGGTATATTTCTAATAATAATATTGTGATTAGCATTATTATCACTTTAATTAGAATTCGTTATTTTGGCAACTTACGGTTCAACGGAAATTTTACATTTCTTTACATAGCCGTGATTGTACAGCTTAATCGACATAGGTTTACCGCGATGTCACAATTGATTCACATATATTTCGTTTTCATTTTTTACTGGCATTACGTTTAACGATTGTAGCATATATATATATATATATATATACATACATACATACATACATACATATATATATAAATATATCATGTATTTGACTTTACAAAAATTTATTTATGTATATTTACGAAAGTAAGAAAATACGAAACGCCACTAAGGAATTATTATTCAATGATAAACGTAAACATTTTAAATTACAGGCTTTTAGGTATAAAGGGTAGGGCTAACTCTTGAGCAGGAGGAACAGGGAAGTTAAGTTTATAACTATCAATATTAAGGTAATAATCGTACAGATAATTTTTTTGCATTATGTATATGTGTAAATTAGTTTTTTAGTTGTTTATTATGTAAAAGGTGAGCTGCGTGTATTTCCTTTATGTTCTTCGTATCAATGGATGGTACGTCAGTGGCGGTGGTATAAACTTCATAGAGATGTGTGATTTTATCTTTTATTGTCACACATACTCTGCCTCCCTTTTTCTGCTTAAGAATGGGTCAGGCTATATCCGTTTTTAGTGGCACTGTTGTCCATTAGCTTAATGCTGAGCATCGGTTTCTTTCTTACAGTGCTTACGGCTTCCCTAGGTGGAAATAAGAAAAAAGTTTATTCAAACACACTCATTATTATATATTATTTTGTTGAATAATTTAATTGGTAAAAACGTTATAGAACTTACCAGAATTAAATAAGTCTTTCCATTTGAATAATTGTTCATCTCCTACAAACACTCCTCTTGGCTCTTTCTGACACACCTCGCCACCTTTCTCTTGAATTCTGCATAGCTTTCCCTCCACTCTTTCTACAGTGTTGCAATTAATATCAGTAAAAACAGTTGAAATGATATAGTAATCTAAATTTGTATAATACAGAATATTACTTACGGCAGCATCCACATTAGCAGGACTTTCATCATTAGGATCTGCAAGCATACTAATAACACTTATGAGAATAGTCTCAACTGTGTGAACTGGTAACCACCGTTCTGATGCTTTTTCATAGCCCCACTTATCATCTCCAGGTTCATGTAAAATCGATATGCATACATTACCGTTCTTTTCGACTATAAATATAAAATTACATTACAATTTTTATTTTGTTATATAATATATATAAAAATCTTAATGTTAAAGAAAAAGTCTTACTGTTTGGATGCCATATTTCTGTTATGAACTTCATTCTCGGTGGCCTAAGTGGATATTCTTTTGGAAACTGTAAGTGTGCTTTGAAAAACCCACCTTCACTAAAATGTAAAAAAATATTTGTAAAAATATGTATGATATGCACATATGTATGTATGATATTATATATTATAAAATAAACAAATTAGTATCTTACTATAATGTGTCTGGAGGTCCAATAATGAGTACTTCCCACTGATATATGTCATTGTCGTCTATGAGGCCTGCTGAAAACCCTTCTACTGGGTTTTTATTTAATTCTATAGAAGAGAAGAAAATTTAAATCAAGTTTTTGTATTTTTAAATAATTTTCTCATGAAATTGAACTTGAAAAATATTTTGGATTAATAAGAATTTCATATATCTAAAATGCGGAACAATAAAATAATATTAAAACACTGGAAATATGCTTGAATCAGCAAGCACAGAACTGTCCAAAAATAAATACGATTGATCATTCTTTGAATCGATAATAAAAACATCGAAAGAAATCGTCAATACAAAGAAACATTGGTCTGGATACATCAAAAGGATACTTTTGTTATTCAGTGTTGTTTAGGTTAGGTCAAATTGAAACGCACAAAGCAACCGTCATATACCCACGGGGTTAGCGAGACAAAGGTGACACGATATTTCATGTAAAATTCAACGATAAAGATTAATTAACAAAGAAGAATGAAATCACGATAAATGGTAGGAGCAAATTTTCAGGAATTTCATTGTTTCATTCGTTGCCTTAGAAGTAATACAGTAGTTATGGTTCGAAGATTGACCTTCGGTGGTCGTTGCACGGCATGGTTTTCTCTGTCTTTTTTTTAGTCGAAACCGCGTTGTATTCGGTGACGCGCGAAATGCTATAAATAACGTTGCCTGCAATTATTTTCGGTAACAGCGTAAACGGCCTTCGTCGTGCATGAAAATCGTTCATAAGAAAATTTAGACCCGACACGGATGTAACTACTGGTAAACGCGATATTAAATGCTAGGTTAAAGTTATTCATGGGAGGTACACTACGGTTCCGTAGCCGTATTGATTTTCACGCCCTAATCAGGCGCAGGGCCATCGTGGGACTACGGAAGGCTTAATCGGTGCTCACATAAGATTACAGAGGTTTCGAGAAAGTGATATTTCGACAGAAAAAATGTTCACAAAAGCCAATCTCAAGGGTCGAATCACAACGATGATGAGATCGCACGAGTTTGGGGTATGAGAACGGTTCCGGCTTTTCGTTCAACTCGAATTTGAGGCACCGATCACACTTAGCACTTATACTGGCTTTGCTGGATACCTGCTAATTGTTTTCGTAGTAGAAGCGCGGACTGTGGCTCTGACATTAATAAAAGTTCCGTTAAATAAGACTAAAGCTGAAAACAATCACTTTTGCTTGACTGGAAAGATGGCTAGGTACGTCGCGGAAGCAATGACTGCGCATGCGCTACTGCTTAAACATATGTTCTTCCGTCTTTCCTATGCGCCGGTCTGATTAAACAGCTACGCATTCTGTTGGAGATTTTGCAAATATTACGGATCTTTTCGCTGTCGATAAGTAGTTTCCAGTAATTAAAAGATAATAAAAATATCAACGAAAGACAGATTGGACCTAACATCTGATGTATTTTTGTGTCACGCTATTGATTAAGGACCTCGTCTGTGGTGACACGTTTTAGGGATTCCAGAATACACTTACCATTTTAATATCATTCCCAACGTTACCGATTCAGCGTAGGATAAGATTGCAACGCTTGTAGCGATTAGAATTGGAACTAAATTTTAATGTGACATCCTGGACTTAAAATTATGTAATCATTGACTAAGGGCAGGTCTTCGTCGCTGTTGTGATCTTAACAGTCCTTGGTCAATGATATACATAATTCCTATATTCGCCGTAGCAAATCGCAGAGGGCGTAAGAAACATTGGTTTCTTCGAGGTCGATACTTTAGAAAGTGGGTAAAAATTGGTTTTCCTTTTGTTAACAGATAAAATACTAGAAATGCAGAGGATGAATCGGTGTATGCGTGGAGAACTTTAAACAATTAGATCATACAATCAAACAATTAGATATACTAACGTAAAATGTCTTATAGTCGAAGTTAAAATAAATGTAATCTTTAAATCATATTACTTACACGTAATATTTAATTAGTACATACGTAAGTTACAGTGCCATCTTACACAATTTTATAGGAAGTGCGTCTAATGCGATGTACCTTATATAGATTACATATTATATCATATTATAAAATTATATTTATTTGTAAATTGTTCTATATTTCTTTCAATCTATCGAATAAATCAATTTTCCTAAAGGGAATGTTTCAACCGTTATCAACATAAAACTTTCGTACGTAATACCGCAAGTCGTGCAATAGTCTCACAAAATAATTCTTACTATTTATTCATTTATACGTACAAATTGCTATTGTGATACGTCTTATATAACTAAGACATAGGTAGCCTAGAAACGATAATGAGCATAAGAAACGTAATGTAACGAATGTAATAAAGAAGGATACGATCAGAGAATACGAAGCAGAAGGCACACAAGAAGTAAAATCGAACGATTCGATCAAATTAAAAAGAAATATTCCTTCGATTTCAATCATTAACGATCTTGTAACCTTATTTTACGCTGAATCTGAGAAACGTTGAAGCGGATCGTTCGATATCTTAACTATTCTCCGGCCTACTTTGCAACGAGGATTCGATTTAAAGGGACCGCAAAGCAAACGTACGATCTCATCCTATTATCTGATGACGCGGTTCAACGCTGGGATCTATGGAAATCCAGGGCGTGGCTTTAATAATGCCAAACGATCGAGAAACGCGGAGCAAGGAAAAAACTTGGAGAAGTTCAGCTCCTCTTAGGGAGATAGCCACCACTCCTGCAGTTGTCCGTTACCTTCGGATTGGTTCCCACCTTTTTACGAGGATAAACGATCCGGCGACGAAAGTGCCGACGATTTCCTCTAAACCGATCATCGCTCGGTACCCATCGATGTAATATAGGGCGAAGGAGCTCTGAGTGAGAAACATTTCTTCACGGGAATCAGCTTTGATTCATACTTCGCCAGCAGGCTCCTTTTTTTTTCCTTTATTTTTTCCAACCGGAATTTACCGGAGAAACGGATTAGGTTTATCGAACCGAGGGAATAGACGTTAGGGTGGGAATTTGGTTAGTAACGAGGGATATTTTAGAAGACTTACGATTAAGTAACGACAAGGGTATATACAAAAATGTTACGAGGAAATTTCATATATATCGGATAAATTAGAAAATATATATTTGCAAAAATAGAGAAAGTAAAATATGCAGGGTGGATTATTTTTTTTTTACCTTCAATAGCAGCGAATATAATTTTGAGACTGGATTTATGCGTGATATTATTTGACACTTGTATATTTATAAATCCTACGTTTTCTTTTTTTCGTTAAAAATACTGTACGGTAGTTACCGTTACTTAAAAACACATAACGTGCTACACGTAATCTATTCTGGTAACAAAGCAAGTATTCTACCATGAAAGAATTTCATCGCCAGATTTTATTGTTGGTCATGTTTTCCTCGATACCTGCAATAGCGGATAATACAATTTTATTGTTCGATTTAAGCGAATCACCTGTGTATTTATAAATTCTATATCTTTTTCCTTTCATTGAAAAGCTGTATTACTTATTGTTAGCCGGAAAATCACGATATAATGCGTGTCCGACGATAAACCGAGTATTCCTACCGTAGAGGAATTTCGTCGACGATGCATGGAGCGACGATCACGACTTTTTTAATCTGTCGGTTTATTCGTCAGTTTAAACAGCAAGATCGACACGAGGGCGACACAATATCCGTCGAAGGAAATATTAAAAGAGTCATTTCCACGTCCCTTCAATTTCAGCCGCATGAAAAGTCGATTAATAGCTGGGGATAATATCCGATCTCGATTCGTCAAAAATACGTGGAATTACCTGTGGCAAGAGCGAGAGAAAACATTGGAACAAGTAGAAAAGCGACATGACACGAACGTCTGATACGATTCATAGTGATGATACATACTGGTACGATTAACAGTTACCTACAAGTTGGAAAGTATCGAAAGATGTCGAGATCAATATTCAAACGATATCTAATTCTATTAGGTTGTCTGAAAAGTTTCTTTCGTTTCATAAGGTGATCATAGATGAACAACAATTTCTGTTTTATATTATTATATCGAATTAGGTGTGATCCATTTCGTTCTATCTCTGTTATTATGTTCGTGCATAATTCGATGAACTAATATAAAACAAAAAACATTGTGCGTCTATTATTTCCTTATAAAACGAAAGAAACATTTCGGACGACCTATATAAACGATCTGATTCTATAGCAATGGAATAGATATCGATATTATGGCCGATATTTGAGAATAGATTTTTAAGCTACTTTATAAATAATAAGATAACAAGTAAATACATAAATATGTAAGTACGCGTAAGTAAGCTCATAGATGGTTAATATCCAGTCCCTTGCAAAGTTTAATCGTTTAAATCGATTAATAATACAGCGCTGACTATCAGCCAGTATTAATTCACACGTTATAGAGGATAGCAAAGGAATTTTAACGTGTTCGATATGCCAGAGTATTTCTGTGATTCCTATCGTGACCAATTGCAAAATGATTTTTTTCTTTCTTGCTTTTGCTTCAAAAATGTCTAGAACACTCGCTAGAATGTAAAAAATTATTTAGAAAACACGACGTCGATATCGACGTTATCGCTGATGGGCTACTTCCTCTTCGATACGTATACTTATTAACGCGTTAATAAATACACCATTCATACTCCGTTTCTACAGTATCAACAGATACTTCAACAGAAATATCAAATCGATACCGATATTTAAATACGAAGAGCAACTTTTGCGCAAGCAAACTGGCATACCGATAGGTAGGCAGCGCGATATCAATGCCAAGACTAGTAACGGGTAGACGAGAATAAAACAAGCATTCTATAGAATACAGGAAAAAGACGAAGAAATCCCATGGCGAAGCAACGGTGCAGCCAGTGATTTGCGACTGGTCCTTCGGGTATTTCCGTGGCCCCGTCAAAATAAATTGTTGTTTCCCCTTGTGAATTAGAGGAGGACGGACCTGGTAGCCGCGAATGCCTCAAACAATATCGTTAGTACCTTCGAGACTTGAGGGAGATCTCCTCTTCTCTTCCACGCCGCCCCTTTTCTTCCTCTTCTTCTCTTTCTTCTCCACGATTCTATTGTTCGCCGTCTCGCTTCGACCACGTCCAGCACTGAAATTTATGATACGTCGCGCATTTATATGCCCACACCCTCCATAAATTTTACTTTACGCGCATGTAAGTGGCTCCACTTTTGTTCATAGATTCCTTCGACTGTCAGATTTATGCCCACGTACGTGCTACGGTTCGATGGCCGAGACACGGTAGAGGCGGGCACGGAAAGGCAAGGATACTGTCCTGCCATCGAACGATAAAGCTACCGAATTGCCGTGATAATATACCGCGACATCGAAAGTCGGTTATGCGTAGAATTTCTATGATTTTTCTAACGCGAGATGTTTTCAAATGTTGGGATCGGAGAACGTACAGTAACCACGAAAACAAGAGAGAGAGAGAGAGAGAGATTTAATAAAGATGGAACGAAATCGTTCATAGAACGCGGATTTTATGGAAATTTGTATCTCTGTAAACGATAATCGAAGGAATAAAACCTGTACGATCTATATGCTGGCTCTATTTATTTCTCTTCAGTCGGCTGATTACTCTTCTCAGAATTTTTCACACAATCGTGATACGACCACAAGTCATAAATAAACTATGACTCTCCATGCGAATTTACGTTTTTATAGATTCTAACAAAAGGCTGCAACTCGAATAAAACCATATACTCTAGGTATCTTCTAATTATAATTCGATAAGACTCTAATATTTGATATTTGATTCTAGTACCTAAATTTTAAGAATCGGATAAGTCTCATCCAAATGAGATCACTTAAATACCTGCTTCATTTATTGTTGTATGGAAAAGAAACTACTGAAATGAAAAAGCTCGAACATCTTATGGATGTGCTCTTCAGCAACAACGGTAACGATATCTCAAAGTATCTAAAGAGATGACGAGGAATAAAAGGAAAGGAGATACGGCGAATGGCGGGATAATTCGAAGTTCGTATTCCTTTTCGTGGCGAAACTCGATCGGCTCTCCCGCTACTTAGAACACCGGAAAAATGCTGATGATCCCGAGATACCGAGTGTCCTGTTAGCGAAACAACTTTGCCTGGCCAGAGGTAAATTGAAATTGGACGCAGTGACGCGAATTATTATAATCCTGGGGTCGCTTGGAAGCCCTCGGGCGTTTATCCCCGGACCTCTCTTCTTTCCACCACCGATGTAGCTGTATAAAATTTCAAGCCAACGTGCAACATTTTCATCCACGTCCTCGTGGCTATCTCTCGCGTACACACGCCACTGATCAAAAGTCGCGCGTGAACGTTTTCAGACCTGTACGGTGTGAAACAGGGACGTTTGGCTGCTTAATTTTTCGCCAGACCACTGCGGACGTTGCAGTTATTTTACCGCGGTCAATCGACACGGAAATAATCTTTGCGATATGGTTTTTTTTATATTTATTTTTAACCTTTCGAATTTTCTTTTATAACGGTTAAATAACGTACGATCTCTCCACTGTACAGGTTGTTTCAGCAGCGACGGTACGATCAACAAGGTGGCGATTCTACTTGAAAGAAGGAACAATTCAAGTCGAAAATATAGAATAAAGTTTCGTCGAGGTTCTCGAGAAAATGGAGCTTGAAAATCGAGATTCGTGACAGCGTTAATGAGATTTGAAAATACCCCATAACCAGACAGCGGGATTTTTATGCATTTTTATGCAAAGTTTGAAGGTACAAAAGTGGACGGAGTGCATACATAATGGAGAAAAATACGCGAAACTTGCAAAGTGGTGTATTTTTCATAATTTTTTCCTAGACGAAACAAATATTCATCTACGTTTTATTTCTACCCTTGTATCCATAGAAACATAAATTTGCACAAAAATCCCTAGTCTACCTATAACGCGTTTAATTCTACTTATAAATGATGTCTACGAGTAATCGAATATTTTCGCCAGTTTGTAACGTACCTACGTATACTGAAGACACCACCAAGGCTCAAGGTCAGCCTTTAGGAGTTTAGAGGAAAAGCAATCCTGGCGATGAAGTATAGATAAGAATGAAATATATCGTAAGAGGCTCCAGGGGCAGCTGTCTGGCGACGATTTCGCATTCGACAAGCTAAAAGATTCACTTCGAACGCAGCAGACCGTTCCCTCCGGTGGTTACCGGTTAAACGAGAAAAGTCGCGCGTTTGCGGCTGAATTTTCGAGCGATATTTCCGGTTCGCCTGAAGGGTCGTCTGGTCCAGGGGCAACCGTCGATGTATCAAACGTTTCACGTTTCTACGTATATACGTATTTATACATCGTTCTTACGGTATAGCAATCAACTACGTATCATAAAAGAGCAATTTTCAATTCGCAGATTGCTTCTCGATTCGACGATTGTTTTACGTTTACGTATATTTTGTCACTTATATACTTGCCATTTAGGTATATTTTGTTTCATATTTTCAGATCCATTTCAAATTTCTGTTATCGCGCACGCGTTAATGTTTGACGTTTTTATACGACAATGAAAGCTCGTTGATACGATACAAAAATAAAAGATAAAGTGGCACGGAAGGAAAGATTAAAAGAAGATAAAATTCCGTAATAATTACAATCGAAGTAAATTAATAACGAAGCATCAAGACAATCGACGATAAGAATATCTTCGGATGAACCATTCAAATCATTTATTTTATTACGAATTTAGGATCGCTCAAGGTCTGCTGATGTTTTTCGTCTATCCACCGATGGTAGGTATTTATTTAACGTTCTAAACACGCTTAAACAGCTGAACATACGAAATATCGATCTTTCGCAGGATCTGTCTACCGAAATAGGCGAGCCTCGGCACAGAGACGGTTTAGTCCTTTAGAGTAAATGTTCCCATTAGGCTGCGGCGGGCAAACGACGAAAGGAGGAAATCCTGCGACGATAAACTACCGGCAGGATGAACCGGCTCGCGCACGCTGCAGTTTAATGTTCGACGTTGCTATGTTGCAGCGACGCATTGCTAAACTGCATGTACCAAAGCGTGACGGGCGTTCTATATTAGCCAGAGCCGTTTCTTCCGTGTCGCGAAGGATTCCGTCTGCTTTTTACGACACCCTGCCTTCTCGTAAAATTCTCGATTCGTTATGGACACTGTACGTGGACGTGTTGTACTGTCATAAATATTTGCTGCAACTCTGTAAGTATTCTAACGTATATTTACGTTCCCGACGTGCACGGAATTGATTAACCACGATGTCGCGTTTACCGCTTATTTTCTTTTCTTTTTATCGATTTAATTTTTCCAATATAGCGTAGAGACTGTGGTCTCTGAACGCCACTGCGCATTTATTCACTGCGAGATTCGATGCTAATCTACGTGTCGTTCAAGTTTAATCTCCTTCATGGTGAGGATTAAAAACGATGCGTGATAATATATCAACGATACACAACGCGTAAAAGGAGTTGAAAATTAAAGGATTTTCCGTTTCTTAAGACCGAAGCTTTTTAAAATGGATGCGACTGTTTCGGACTATTTTTGTGTTTTTTTCCTTGCTGCCTGCTCGTCACTTTGATACTTTCAATCTCAAGATCTTCATGCTACGAAAATTCTCGTATGTTTACGATTGTGACGTATCATGACACTCCGCAAATTTCTGCAAATTTATTAGGATAATATTTCACGACAGTCTGAAGTATATAGGAAATTTCCAACGTTATAATTTGCTGATAACACTAGTAAATTGAAGAGTATCTGGAATTTTAAGTACAATTTTTCGTCGAATAATAGTAAAAAGATCGATTCAACCTACGATGCCAACTTCCGAAAGGTCAAAAGCTATCAAGAACGAGTCTCTCGTTTGTATTAACGTTAACGGAAATACGAAAAATGCTGAAAAGATAACTTCCACGGTAAGAAAATAACTTCGAAATTGTATGGCGTTACAGAAGGGTTTTAGTACGGTAATTGGTGATGCGTTTCGATTCAACCGCCGCTATTACATTTAATTATCACCCTTACCGCTGCGTTTAACCATTATCAGAATCTCGGATGGTAGTAGAAACGCGTGAAAATGCAGCTCGCCGTTTCCATGATTTCCAGCGTGATTCTCGCGGAGCGGCAATCGCTTTAATGATCTCACGGTACGCCATTAACTAAGCGTTCTGAAGGGCCAGCTTCCTAGACGAGCCAACGTCCCTTGATGGCGTCCTGTGACACAACGTACGAGCCCTTTTCAACGCTCCAACCTTCCATAAAGTCCCCCTCGGTCCTGTTACATGCATACGCACACATAGTGATACCGCAGTCGATGCTGCAAGACAGGTGAACCTTCCATGCCGTGAAGTACGAAGTATTGATCTGGCTGGAAAGTCTTTAACTTTGTTAATGTAAAATTCATAATTTGCTATATTGATTCGTAACAAGGAAATAGAAATTTAGTAAAATTCTCAAAGTATCGCAAAGTATTTGATAACTATGTTTCACCAATATACCGATCGGACCATCATAGTCGCGCGTAGAATATGCAGTCGATAGTCGATGACGAGTGATAACAGAAATTTTCACGGCGCGAAGTACAAATCACCGATCGGACTGAAAAGTCTTCGATTAATTCGGTAATTCGCCACGTTGATTCGCGAGCGAGAAAGCGGAGATTTAATAAAATCGTCAAAATATTGCGCGTCTGATAATTATATCTTATTAATACACCGTTAATACGGTGCTATTTTAATTTGAATTTCGATTAAATCAGTTACCATCTCAGCAAGCTGAAAATCAGATTCCGCAAGGAAGAACGGCTACCATTTTGACATTTGATCTCTGCACCGCGGTTGCAGGATTTCTATTTTCTTGCCTCACGGAAGCTCGCGAGGGCTTTCAGGTTTTAACGGTTTTGCACACGGAGGGTTGAAGATCCCGGACGTCGTGCTTTACGAAAGAGAAAGAGAGAGAACAATGAAGAAAAGGAGAAAACAGCGGGCAAGGCATCCCTACGTTTTCGTAACAAACGTTTCGACCACGTTTCCGTTATATTGCATCCGTGTGAGTTCAGGATGACGAAGCAACTGTGCAACAATGTTTGCTTCCTCTTGCCAGGGTATAACGCTCGTGACGGCGCCCTTTTCTTGCGTGCTCGATGATTCTGATCTAGATGCACATGGAAGTTGCGTCGAGTATTAGAACAACTCCTTTTACGGCGTTGTTTGTCTCTCAAATTTTGCATGCGTCGCTTCTTTTCCTTTTTATTGATCGCTTGAAGGATCGCTTTCGGCACAGTTGAGGTTACATAAAGATGTTAGAATTTTTGATACTGTCTGGTAAAAGGATTTGGATTTTTAGATTCTCTGCTGGTTCTCCGAAGCAGACGATATTTCGTTAAATCGACACGATTTCCACAACTGAACGCGTCTCCTGTGTATATCGTTGTTTAGTAGCGTGGTTGTCTCGATAGAAAAGTTTGTGATTCTGTATAGTTGCAATTTCTTGAAAAAAGTAGCGCAACTCGGTGATCGTTCGGGCAGTTTTTCTTAATTATTCGCCACTTACCTGTGTTTATTACGGATTTTTTTCTATAGGTTCGTTGTATTACCTTCTGTCTTTCTTTATTGAAAAATTCGACTTGTTATCTAAAGAATTTTACTGAAAAATTCTTCACTAATAACGAATTTTTGGTCGAAATAAAATTCCCCAGCGGCGCGTCAGTCATCGGTGCGTTGCATCAAACTTTTGCGTTTTCAGCGAAACGATCGGTTCTTTCATTAAAAACATTCCTTTCGTTATTGAAATTTTTCTCCTGTCTTTTATATAATCATGTTATTGAAAGTTCTCTCGCGGAATATTCAGCTGTAACGAGACTACCATTTTTTTGACCGACGAAACGTAAACGGTGCGGCGGTCTGTAAATTATAATGTAAAAAGTTTAATTAAAAGTCGATGTATTTTCATATAATTACAATTAATTTCTATCCTATATCATTTTCGTAGAATAAATATAGGATAAAGATCTCTCGTAATTTAATCTTCCTTCGTTAAAATTTCTCTATACTTCCGCAACATTGTTATATGCGTGTATCGTTACAATTTCTTCTTTTTAATCACCAACTGGCACAAAGATCGTAGAATTAAAAAAAGATAGATGTATCATATTTCCCGTGTGTGGTCTTCGATTCTACTATTTCCATAACGGTATTTGTCGTTATAAAAAAAAAAAGAAGCGGAAATTTTAACTACAGTGGCCACAAAAAATATCTTTTGGCAAGTCCTACTTTTCCTTCTCAATTTCTTCTAGTCCTATGAAAGTACTACTATATAACGTGAAATTTAATATACTGCAATCTAATTAATTAAATTAGCATAAGAACTATATAACAAGTACAACGATGTATAAAGCGCAAATAGTTTTTGTAGCCGCTGTAAATGTTATCACAGGAATCATCATGTTTCTGTGAATTTAACCGAATTTGCCGGCATTCGAACGACATCCTCTGGCATCGAAGACGTTCGAGGGAAGCTATCGACTCCTCAGATTCATAATGCGTCGCACGCGCATCGAGTCAATCCGATTACACGGCTGAACGGAGTTAAACACGCTCCTCAACCCACATTTCGGATGACGTTTACGCATGGTCGCGCCTCGGCTTATGGGGAACCTGTCTCGACTGTATTTCCAGTTGTTTCTTTTCGCTAATCCTCCAATCGGGTTACGCGTGAGCTACTCTGACATCGGTGACTTCCAATTCTATACTATGGAATCTGTAATTCCTATAGAGAATCACTAAACAATATACGAATCGTATGAAAATTGTATTATTCTCGAGAATTGTCCCGGGAGTTGTCTCAGTTCGTTATTACATCAGAATTCTTTACATTGGAAATACTAGAGATTTATTATTATTTTCATACTTTCCTTAATGCTTTCGGAACGGGATGTTCCTTTAAATTGCGAGAAAATATCTTTTCATGAATTATTAATGAAATTCTTCTAAGAACGAAACTAAATTAAATTTGAAATGTTTCTGACACGAAGATCACGCAATGAATCAATGACGCAAGCAGAAGACAGATATCAGTCGTCAACATATATACATCGGGTTAATGTAAAATTGTCCGAACAATCATCGACTTGTTCTCTGCTGCAAGAAACGAAAATTGTGCCAAAATTGAGGCCAAGTGAAATTTGAAATTTTCTATCGATACAATCGCATTGACTGAGTCGATGAGAACGTGCTAAACAAGTATCAGCCGTAGATATACGCGTTAGTGAAAATTTGTCTCGACGATCATTGACTTTTACTACTGTAAAAGTACGACACTTTCGAAAACGAAACGATACCTGAAATTTGTTATCGATGCAATCGTAAACGGAATCAACGACGCACGCAGAAAATATGTATCAGGTTTTTGATACACGTCGAATTAATAAAAATTGTCTGAACAATCACCGACTTATACTACTGCAAAGAGCAAACTTTTGGTAGGCAAGACTAAATGAAATCTGGAATTTTTCTATCACAATGCTGGAAGTTGGTAGAAAAGGGAAACGTGTTGCAGAGGGGAAAATAACGCAGTAAACAGAAGAAGGTAAAAAGGGGAAGAGGAGGAAAGAGAGAGAGAGAGAGAGGGACAGAAAGTTCGTTTAATTAGGAACGAGTCTACGTGGAAAACGTGGGTACAAGGATGGAAGTATCCTGAATACGTAATCAACTTGTGTTTCTACTTCGGGCCACTGACTTTCTCGTCACCACGTTATCTCGTCAACGAACGACCTAAGAAACTTGATAATTCAAGATACAATGACGGCAAGTTCAGAAGAAAGTGGTTATTTAAGGATGTTACAGTCATTAGACGGATATTATATCATTACGATATTAAGTCTGAGATAAGCTTCCTTTGAAGTTAAAATCCGAGCAAATTGAAAATTGGGAATTTCGATTAAGGAAAGTTGGTATGGATAATTAAAATTAAAGAGACTTAACAGTTTGGGAGATTGAAAAATCAAAGTGGGTATTACGTAGTCGATTGTATTACAGAAAAAAGGAGCGTGGAAAGATGATCAATAAGATTAAAGATAAATATGTAAATAAGGATACAAAGATACATATTCTGATAAATATTTAAATCGTTTATTAAGTATATTGAAAATGAAAAAACGTTCATTTTACCGTGAATTACATCGTAACAAGCATTTAGGGGTTAATCAAGTAATAATTAAGTTAATGATTGATTTTAGGCGGTGAATTGAAGGGATATGGTTGTGGGAAGGTCAGTGATTTGAGGGTAATTTGGTTAGCTGGAGCTATTGGAATGTACCCCTTGGGAAGATAATCGAGGTTACTATTGATTGAAAGATTTGTAGATTTTGGGTTGTGGTTTATCAAACTGTTTCGTGATTTATTTGATCAATATTGACTATTATCGATCCCGTACACCTATTCACTGAAATTTGTATTACGAATACGCTATTTCCTCAATTTAGAATCTGGGGTTTAGAAACAATTTAGATATCTGGAAATTCATACTCGAGAGAATCTTCAGTAAAAACATTTTTCGATCAAAAAGAAGAGAAAAAGAAGAAAGAGAAAGAAAGAAAATTGAAGACGAATAATTGAATCAAACGCGAGCAATAAGAAGATATCATATCCATTGTGCTATGAAACAAAGTGACTCTGTCTATTGCAAATTCGATAGAAACATTCCATTGTGACCTTTTGTCATGTTCCGATTGTCAATTTCCAAATGATCGTGAAATGTAAAATTCTGAAAGGATCGAGCGGTTATTTTTCACGGTTCGACGAGATACAGAAAGTTTGCATGGGCGAACAGAAATGTGGGAGTTCCGTGACACTCTACCCTCTTTGGATCCCGGGTAAAGCAAACATTTCCACAGGGGGTTTGAAGTTTGAAGTTCCGCGAAACGGAAACAACAACGAGACCTCTCAATTACTCTAATTGCGTGCTTGAAAAAACCAACCTGAACAACGACCAAACTTTGAACGATTCTTCATTAAATCCTCGTCCAACGGCATACCGTTCGACAATCGCGTTTTTGCTTTTCACCATGCGCATCTTTGACATTACTGCACCGACGTCATTTTACTTCGACATAATACCTTTAAATTATCAAATGTTATATCGTAGAACAATAAAGTGCTTAATAGTATCGTTGAAGAATATCAGCCAATAGCATAATCAATTTGCGAGAAAAATTGACAATTTTTAAGTACCTGCGAAAATTGACTCGAAGACTGAACTATTTTCTACAAGTTCCTCGATAGAGTTATGCTATTTGACAAGAAGAATGTCACGATCCAATAATGTCACGTTTCACTAAAGATCCTCGAAACGCAAGACTGTTACCTACGAAGACGAAAAAATTCTTTTCATCGACGAATGACCAATTTATTAATGATTCTCCATTATGGACTAATTTCTTGAAAATGTTAAAGCACACGAAATGTAAAAATCATTGTAACGTACCAAGTATAATACTCAACAAGCGAGATAATTGTTTATCTAGATTCCACTTCTTTAATTATAATCTTACAAAAATATAAATTTGCATGAATATTCGCAACTCAGTCATTACATATAGCGCCGTACTTACCGCATATTGTCATTGCACGCAAGAAACTATCGATATCTCTCGTATAATGTGTATCAAATGATAGATGCGTGTGTTTAAGCGACAGACTACGAGAACGTATGCCGGCGGAGAGCAAGGTACCCGTTTTATAGACGATTATTGATTTCGTGGAGGGATACGGTATCGAAAGCCCATAAAAACGGATTTACGGGTGCCGCGGATATAATGGTCGACGGGGTGGTTCTCGTGGCAGGGTTAAATCGCGCGTTCCACGCTCCTCTGTTCGCGAAACGACTACGTTTCTGCAAAAACTCTCGACACACACTGTGAGTCGCGTTTTCTATCCGTCGATTGTTCGCTGAATGGTCCCGGATTACCGCAGCCGGATAGTTCTGGGAAATGGGAGGAGGAAGTGACGAAAGGATGAATGTTGAACGAACAACGATCCTGCCGATGATCGATGGTATTATGTTTCGAGTAATACTTTTGATGGCTGTGTCGAAGTTCGGACGAGAATTGTTTGTAGATTTGTCGTATCGATTTTATTTATCGCTAAGTAAATAGGATTTATTGGGTAATCTTTTATGAATGAGGTTTCGTGATTTCTTGTTCGTTGAAAGTGATGGGTTGGGCATCGAAACCCAATTGAATTTTACTTCGCGAACTTTCCTCGCCAATATTGAATTTTGGAAGAGGAATTGTATCGATTGTTTTGGCACGAAGTTCCATCGAATAATATCTTTTGCGAACCTTTTACGATATCCTTTTTACGAACAACCTTTATTCGATTATTTATAAGGATTTAATTACAAGCAAGATACCAGGAATAAGCAATCGATTACACGATAAATATACACGATCCCGCTAAGCACTCCCTTATTAGCAACCGCAACTAAATTCTCAACTCGAGCGTAATAGATTCGAACGATGTTAAAGGGATAAGTCGATATCAGCAAATACGAAATTCTACAAAATTTCGGATATAATTCGTAAAACGATCGATTCTCAAACCTCGACATGTCACATGAAAATAACATGAAACCAAAGATAAAAAATCACCACCCGATATACACGATCTTCCTTAACACCCTTTTATCAACACCTAGACCGAATTCTCACTTCAAATCTAATACTCCGGAACAAAATCTCTCAAAATAATTGATTTCCGATGTACGTACAAATTCACCTACGACAACTCACGAAACGATTAATCGCATCAACTGATGAAGAAAGTAAAAATAAAAAGCCATCATCTTCCAAAGCGCCTGCTTGTTAGAGCTTCCATCAAAGTTTCAACTCGCGAGGCGCGTCATCGATGTTATCCCTTGTCCATATCAGGAGACGTCCGGAGATCTTGCAGGTGTGCGTGCTCGCATGCAGCTGCGCGTGTACGGTGGTTACAAGGGGCGTGCATCTGCACGTGCACGCGCAGGGGAGCGTTAACGGACGCGTTGATGCACCGCCGGCGGCATCCTCCATCCACTTGTCGGGTAATTGCGTTATGTATTGACTCGGTTTACCGGAGCGAATAGGGGAAGGTTCCCGTGTGAGGGACGTCGACGCGTGGAAGGGGGATAGGAGTTGCATATTAATTATCCGATCATTCCGATGCTTAACGAGCCACCACATCGTGCTTGGGACTACGTCGAGCTTTTTCGCGCTTGCGTTGATCACAAGGTATTGTTCGTTCGCGGTTCGCTTGGCTGCTTTGATCGTGCTAAGTTGTAAGAGTGGTTTATGCGTTTGGAGCGGCGCGGGTACAGTCGGTTGAACGCGTTCAGGTTCGTGGATATCCGACGAACGGTTCGATAGAAAATTTGAAAAGACGAGAATGAAAGAAAGGTCGAACAGAATACGCGAGGTACAAGAAGTTCGAACATTTAAATTTAAAAGTTGCGTATAAATTGAGAAAAATCTGAATTTGAGTCTGAATAAAAAAGCTTTGTGCGCGGCTTCGTATTTCGAATCTGAATTCAGCTGGAATCTCGATTTGCATCTAAACGTGAATTTACATTAAAAAAAAAAGAAATAAAACAAACTTAATAAAATCTCTTTCGCCTCTACTATGCATGTATCGCTTGAAAACTTTCGATTCTCCGATCGTGTTCACCGGCAGTTAACGTTTTGAGAAAGGTCAACATCACAAATCGAAATGTAGAATGCAAAATCACGTTTCGCAATATTCCGACATACGATACAATCGAATATTCGTTGGACGATCGAACAAGCGCAAGGTGTCGCTAATAGCACGTTCGACGATGCAAATTGCTGTTCTTGCATCGCGTTTACGATCTAGTCAATAATTCAAATCGTACGACGGCCAGAATCTGAAACATCCCTTTCTCTGTTTTTCTTCCTATTGTTTGCCAGCAAGCTTCGTAAATAATTCAATTGCATGGGCGTCTACGCGGCAAAGACGAGAAATTTAACGACATTACACGACGACAAGTACGATAAGATTATCGAAGGCTGATCGAAATATTCAGATTTGCCGTTAATTTCCTCGAGGAAGAGCCGGACGACCGACTGATTTCGCGATTTCAGATTCACGGAGACTTCTCGCGGAACTTCGAAATTGCCTTTCTATTTCCGGTGTGGAAGCGTCGCGACGCCAATGCGAAAATATCTGAAATTCATGAATCTATCGGCAACGAGACGTGCCGGGTTTAAAATTCCAATCATATTCAAAATAAATAATCAAATATGCATTTCATCGATCGGTCCTGTTATTCGTTTATTTCGACCGCGTTTACGTAAGTTTAATTGAAAACCCCATCCAGCTGGAATAAAACGTCTGAGAATCTATTCGTTCCAATGCACCACGATCCTATCCACTGAGAATCAGTAGTTCGTAGGATTTGTAGTTTGTAGGTGTTAAATACGTGTAATCCCTAAATGTCCTAAACTACTAGTAAACCCTATAGTCTTTTGATATTTGTATAATCAATCTTCAATCTTGACAAACGTTAACGATAATTTTATCAAAGAAATGTACATACACATCTTGATGACTCGTGTGAACTATAATTTTCCGTATGTGATCGATAAACGCAATGATACTTATCAACGAGACTGTATAACGTAAGAAAGCAAGAACATTGCGAATATCGTCTAACAACGGTTAGAAACTGCGAAATTTCACGTGTTTCGTGAAAATTCTTTCAACTATAACCACATTTTACTAATTCTTCCCTTTCTTTTTTTTATGTCGTTTTCTTTTTGCGTCCAGGCTACGAACCAGCCATATTTTTCAGCAATAAACAACGAAAACTTTTATCCCGGTATGATATACAACGAGCGAAGTAAATGCGCACGTTGCCGTGCTCCGGAATACTTTATGAAAATACCGCGTTGCGATTCTGTAACCGAAGGAACGTTTGTTTAAACAACTCAGCGGTCGTTTGTTTGGCAAACGATACCGGAACGCTACCGGAAAACGAAAGCTTTAGGCTGAGAATTAATTCGATGATTGATATAATATTTAAAGAAAAAGCGATTATTTCCAGGGAGGAAGGGGATGTTTCTGAGAAATACAAATGTTCTATGAGGAAAATTTGTATCGGTTTAATTTCATCTACTCTATTGGTGGAATTCTTATGAAAAAATGATTATCATTAATGAATCGAAACGTCATACATGTCGCTGAGATAGTTTCAACCGAAAACAAATACGTAGATTTATCGCTTCAGTTACTTCGTAACTTAAGAAAGTGCTATATCAGATACGAAAGTGTTAAATTCGACAAATTTGAAACCAGTTTTCGTTTCTCAAAGTAAAGATATCTGCTTTCGCTATTCTTCCAGTTATATTACACGAATCGAGAGAAGAAAATATTCCTTCGATGCTAATAAAAATTTAAAGATGTCCCACATTCGAAAGGTAAAAAAGGAAATGAAAAGGAAAAGGAAAGAGAATTACTTCAAAGCCAGCTATTTCACATACGGAAGGGAAATTCGAACCGGGAATGGAATATGATTCTTTTCGATACTTCTACGAGAAAAATTCCGGCATCTCGGAGATCGAGTCGTTCCTTTTAGAAATTCTTTCGTCGCCGCGCCGGTCGCCGGCAAGATAAGCCGGTGCGATGGAAACGCGAGGCGGAAGCCGCGTCTTCCTCTGGATCGCGCCACGTAAACCGTAGCAGATATGCAAATGCGTCGTCGCGGCCGCTTTCTGCTAATTCGTTTTGCGTACTCCGCGCTCGAAATGCGATTTCGCGCAAATTCCTCGTTGTTATCATTCATTTTCCTACGCGTTACACCTTGTCTCGCTACTAAAAACCTCCTACGAACGATTACTACACGCGAAATATCAAACATATTTCTATTTGGCCTTAATTTGCGAGCAATCTTTCTACTGTGTATTAAAATGTTTATGTTTATATTTATTGTGTTAAAATGGTGCGCCGCAATAACTACGTTGCTGAAATATAATTTTGAAGGGAATCGTTTTGTGTGAATTCTGGATATACGTAATTATTTACCTGTTGGTTAATAGGAACTTTGCATATGATGGATTTTACAATGGAAAATACACAATGATTCGTGTATCTTCCTAGCAGTTGTGAATGTTAACGTTTGAAAAGCGAACACACAGTGTGGAAGGGTTAAACTACAATAATTAAGCGGCTATAGCGTTTGGCGAACAGAAAACCGACGCGTTCCTGTAGATCTCCTCTGTTTTAAAAGCGACGGTTCGTTCTTATGCGTCGTTCGTACTGTACTCTCAATCCTGACATTTGACTCTTTGCGACAGAGAATACTTTCTAACAAGGAAAATGATTAGTTAATCGTGCAAGGTAATTTTCGCAGATAATTCGTATATTTAAACTGAAATCGAACCGTGTCCACTGTTAACTATAAATATAAATGTAATTATTTATGTAATTATTTATTTAAATATAAATGTAATTGAAACACGTCATGTTGAAAACACGTACCAGTGAGCAGCACCAGAAATCAAAAAGAATAGAAGGACAATTCTAGCGTTAACGAAGTGTCGGTCAGGCAAAATAGGTCACACATGATCGGCCTGGTCGCTGCGAACCTATGCAAATGCGGCAGGTTTTTTCCGTCGCTTGCAGCTTTAACGGAGCGCGCATAGTGTACAAAGACAACTCGCTCGGGATCAAGTTACGTGATATGCTTGAATTCGCGAAAACGATACCTCCATGGGGACTCGACGTTATAAAAAAAAAACCACGAAGAAACGAAACGAAGGAACGATAAACTAGAAAAAAAGATAAGGCGGAATGTGAAATTGTTTATATTTCCGTCGGTCAGAAGCAGCCGCCGAAAGATTAGCGAGCGCGACACGGCGATAAAACACGAGCGAAAGAATTATCGTTTCGATGGAAGGTAGAAATAAAATTCCAAGAGCCGCAAGAATAATGTCAAGAGATTGCGTAAAACAGAGGAATGATTCATCTGGAAACTGTAAATTACGATTTAATTACGTTCACGAGATTATCGAAGCGTTTATTCTCTTTGACAATCCGTACGTTCCCCGTTTCCCCTTCAGAAACTTCAGGGAACGTTATCCCGTTCGTTTGCTTTGTTCCCTGGCCCTTAATTAAAAACCGTTCGATCTACAGGAATACCGATTGTTCCCAGGGAAAATCCATTTTTGCTATCATTTTATCATTCGATTTTATCTACGCGCGCGCACACATTCTTTGGATCGTACGAGTTTGTACGTACTCGGTCAAACTAATTTTTGGGACAAATTGGGAGAGAAAGGCGTTAGTTGTTCGTGTATTTCTGATTGTGCGGAACTAACGAGGATAATATAACAAGGAAGAAGGAGTAACAATACATAGCGAATTTCGTACCTCTTGATAAAATTTTAATTTCGATCCGAATTTAATTCTGAACTACCGATTACTAGTTTTCTTTATTTCGATTAAATTTCTAAAACAATACGATCGTAGTTTATTTCATTTTATGTATAAGTTCTTGCATTCGTTGAAAAACAGAATAATTGGAAGCTAACGTTTGATAATATACGTGGAGGTATTAATTGCACGGGAAATTCGTTTCGATTAAAAAAGACAAATTGAATTTCGAGGATTCGCAAATTAAATTTGTAAAACATTAGAAACATTATTCAGTACTGTGAATTTCCGATAAAAATGCATTAAAAGTCGTACATTAACTTTTTCACTCGAGAATAAATTTATATCATTCGCGTTTCAAAAATGTATCTTTTTAAGTGCATTTTCTGATTTATTTGTAATTCTGTTTTACATTCGGAGCAAAATAGATGATCGAACGTTTACTCACATTTTACACCGAATATTTCTGTTGATTAAACGCGTATATACGAGCCGAACAATGGTAGGATTTGCGTTTGCTCGTGTGTTCATTATTTACAGCGCTGATATTATAATCGTCAGCTCTTTTGTTATACGAGTCCCTAACATCCGCGGTTTGTTCGCGGATGTCTGTCATTTCTGCACAATGTGCCCGGCCTGTCCACTTTGTTCCGACTGAATAGGTACACGCGACGTTATTTTACGTGGAACCTAATTGGCGCCAGAAAATTACTACTGAAAGAATTCGCGGAATGTTCAAGTACCTACCTTGTAACCAGTTTTTCCCCGAGTCCCTTTTCGAATTGCCATTTTTTTACATACAGTGTATCGCATGAACAATTGCTTTCACATTCTTCAAAGTATTCCGGATAAGACTCCTATACGCGTACAAAGTAAATTATGCATCAGAATAATTTCTAATTTCTGCGTTAGTAGAAAGACCAATGCGTCCAAAAGTTCTATCTGCGTCTTATTTTTTGTTTCAACGGGTTGCTTTATTTTTTACGACAAACGCAACCAACGAACAGGCAATGCGAAACGATCGATCAACAGTCAACGAACAACAGCACTAAATTACAAAAAATAAGAATTCGTTCGACTCGCGATACAACTTGGAGCTGTATGGACTGGTTCAAATCTCAAACGATATCAAAACCAATCCTAGATCGTTTGATCCGGTCAGAAACTTACAGGAGATGCACAGTAGCAAAGAAAAGGGAGAATACACGGAGAGGATGACGGAAGGTCCAGCACCGCGTAAAACTGTGAAGCGAGACCGACATCGTAATTTACTCTTTATGGCCAGACTTCGCTAAATCCCTTCTGGTATTCTCTACTACTCGCATACACACGGACTTCGCTTGTTTGTGACCATGTCTGCGCCACCTATTCTTCTCTATAAAATCCTGCGTCCAGGCATGTGTGTGTGTGTCTGTTTGTAAGGGTGACATCACGCGAGTAGTTTCAGTGAGAAAGGTGGAGTGAAGTACGAGGAGAAATAAACCGCGCGAGACGGGAAACATGATGGTTACCTAGCGAGAATAATGACCGGCGATTTTTGGTCGGAATTCGAATTTAAGTCGGAACACGAGGGTTGATGGTGTGGAGTGATCTGTTGTAGTTATAGTTCTCTCTATGGACTGCTGTATATCGGGAAGAATTTAAGGATTGGCCATATAACAAAGAGCTTTATTTTCGAAATATCGATGGTATTGGAACAGAACGACAGATTTTCAAGCAGACATTTCTACCTGGAATTCGAACTTAGATAAAGACGGTACGGTCTGTTCGTTCTACGAACTGTAGCAAGCTAATAAAACGTAAGTATCAAAGATATAGTGGAAATTTTCGAATAGAAACATTCTTGAATGAAAATTCGTAATTAAGGTGTGTAAAGTAACTTGTAGTGGTTACAGTTCGTTCTATAAACTAGGATAAGAATTCGAGATATAGCGTGGATCTTTATCTCGAACATTTTGCTAATATAGGAACAAGATTATGGATTATCCGATAGATAATGGAAGTACATGTAATTCGGTTTCAAGAGCGAGTAGGAAGGATTTCTAAGTTAAGAGACGTCACAGTAGCAACGATATACGAATTGAGGGATCCGATATTCGAAGCGGAACACATAGCAGAAGTGTCGGTGAACTTACGGAGGTTTCGTAACTATGAGCTTGATAGCGATCTCTCGAACTTTGTAAATTTGGTAGCTCAGATTTCGGATTTAAGAAACTACTGTTACTATTGGAGATACTCAAAGCAGGGATCCTAGTAGCGACAACTTCCAATTTCCAAATATTCAATGTATCCTGTTATCGATATTGGAGAACAGTTAGAGATTCTGGTTCTAGAGGTTTGATAACCGTAGAACCGCAAGATAAGATAGCAATTTAAAAGTTTTCTTTGTCCGCAACAGTAAGCGTGCATTATTTTTCTTCATTTAGATACTGCTTGCCTCGTTTGTTATTTACGAATATCTTTCGAATAATTATGGAGAAACACTTGAGATGATCAGTTCTTTATGGACTTGATAAATTTATTTTCAAAGTGGTTAAGCTGATGAATTCATCAGCGACGTATTTTTAAATTATTTTGGATTGGAAATCTTGAATAATCTAACAGCGACCGGGAGGAGATTTAGAAATCGTCTACTCGATAATTATCTATGGTACGATAATCTGTCTGAATTGAAGATTTCGAAGGTCTAATAACAATTTGCAAACTTGCTGACACGAAATTGTCAATTGTCTAAAACTCCAAAATCTCTTCCGCCAATTATTCTCAGTTTAAAAAGCCTGTCAACCTCGATTTTCTAAGCCAGAAACCCATCAAACTCTTTATATTCGACTCTAGAAACCACAAGATCTCACGCAAATGAACGACGCTCATAAAAATAAAAGTGCTAACGAACATTCGAAAAATGACTCGTGCAAAGTCTCGCTTCGCAGAAGCGCCGGTTATCGGTCGTCATTTTTCTAAGCAGAAAGAAACGTTCGATAGCCGAAGCCATAAAGGAGGTTGGAATTATCGAACAACGGTAAAGGTAAGCGATAAATTCGAAGCAGCAGCTCTAACTGCATCGCCCATTCGCCGGGTCTTTCCAATTTCTCAAACGACACCCCGAGCTTCGAGCCACCCCCTTTCATCCCTTATGTTCCTGTAATTCTTTCATCGAGTCGGCAACCCAGCGGAAGTTGCACGATCTTTACGACTTCCTCCTTTCCTCTTTTGAAAACTGCAGCCCTTCGTTACACTCGAACAAACTTCCATCTTGCATCCAAAGCTTCTTCGTCTCCGTGTATATAAGCTCGTGTTCCCTCTGGTCTGACGACTGCAAGAACGAGCCATAATTGCCGCCCGGTAATTAGCATGCATTGTTCCTGGCGGAGGGCCGGGCTTCTTAATGCAAACGTCAGAACAGTTTGATTTCACGACGAGAATAGGATTTCTGGCGAACCGTGAGACGGTGTCACGCATTCGAATTCGCTGGAATTCGTGTGAAGGGCTCGTGGAAGGTTCGGGAGAAAAGACTGGGCTTTGCTGATGCGATTTCTCGAGGAGCTTGTGAATAGCTTCGAGGCGAGCCTATTGTTTTCTTCGATGGCAGTAGGTTTGGCTTTCGCGAAACGGAATCATTCTACTTTTATCAAGGGTAGTTTACAGCGTGAATTTTGCTGTTTCGTTTGTTTATTGTGACGGAAAGAAAAGTTTTTACAACTCGACAATTTTCCATTCCAATTTTCCATCCCATTTTATACACCAATAATAATTTAGAGAAATTCAACGATTTTACATTCCGATACTTATTATCCCGATTTTATATTCCGCTTTGTACAGTAGATAGAACTCAACAACAAGCTGGATAGACGATAAAAAAAGGAATTAAAAAAGGAAATGATTTTCCTCTTTACACGGTACGCTCTAATATTCCCACGAAAATGTAGGATCTTACCTGAAGCGAACCTCTCCTCGAAAACTGTGATAGCCTTCTGCAGTTTCTCCGAAGGTTGTATATGATATTTCCGGTAGTTTGCGTTGCGACGCGGTTTCCCTATTATCCAAGGCTGGCTTTCGATCGCGCAGAGCGTTTTGTACTCGCGGCACGAAAGCCTCCTTACTCTTAATCCTTAATTAACCCCAATTCGAACCGATCCACGGCAAGTAGTTCCAGTTCAATTCGAACTTTAATCTGAACCTCGAGCGGCATTTCGAGTAACTAGCACAGAAACGGAGCGTCGTGTTTTCCCTCTTCCTATTTGGACACCGACGCGCCATCGACGAAACAATAGTTCCAACTTCGAAAACGGAAGAGCACCGGAAAAATATGCTTCGTCCGAGAACTCTGGTTTCCATGATATCGTGGACTATTTAAAAGAATATACGGGACCTTTATCGCGGTATGATATTTTCGATCTTTTACGATATAGCGAGAAATGTACGAAAGCAAAATGTAGTTAGAATAGATCCAATGATAATCCATTCTGACATTCGATTCTGCTGCCTAATTAACGTTAGTTATTCATCGAGACTGATGCAATTCGCTTGCATATTGTATCGATTGTGGCATTGCTTTGACATAACATTGCTAATCACTATCGAGCTTCATGGTGTTCGGTAACAACCACGCTATCCTATCGTTCGCATGAAAATAGCGCTAGATATCGATATTTCCGCAAGATGAAAATTGAATTTCGTTAAATCAATCGATCGATTAATTAGACAACGAGAGAAAATTAGGAAATTGACAATCACGTTACATCGAAGTATATCTGAGTAAGGTATTTCCATCGAGGTGTGATCGAAACTGTTGTTTGTTAAGAGGAAATCGTTAAGAGTAACAGCAATAATAAAATTATTACGGTGAATTTTTGTTTGACTATTTAATCTTCTCTTCCAAACCTTTGTACATCTCTTATCCTTTACATAAAAAAAAAAAAAAAAATCTTCAAAAATGTCCAACCCTATCCTTTCTATTTAATAGCTTTGTAACGCGCGTAGCCGGAATCTAAACACAACAGGATCCGAAATGGTGTCACAAGCGTCAGGAGGCTATATAGAGAGCACCATCCTCTCGATTTCGGATACTTTCGACGTGGCCACCGGGCCGTGGTCGATATAAATCCAAAGTTTCGTGGACACGAACGGGCCGGGATCGTCGGCGAATGTATTCCCGCGCGTTAGGAAATGGAACTGTTGCCCGCAAATACCTATCCACGGCCCTTAGTTTATGATACCACATTCTACAAGGCCGGGTAATATACGTACGGGAAGCGGGATAGTTGCAGCAGCGCGTACACCCGAAACTCGATAGCGCAATTCGATGCATTGATCCGCCAAAGCTTCGGGTAACTACGTATACACTGCACGACAGGCAAATAGTGTCTGTCTCTCGTGTTCAAAGACAAGAGATCAATCGATTCTGGGCATCGTACTCTCTCACGCTCTCTCTCTTTCTCTCTCTCTCTCTCTCTCTCTTCCTCTTTGCCCTCTCTCACTTTCCAACCCTATGTTGGAGCACGAGTCCCTAGCTCAGAGGAAGACTCACGTCGCCATCAATAATTCACTCTGTAATTAACTTCGGAGACGAAAGGATGATCTGAAAGCGTTGAAGTTTGGAGATAATTAGGCAGGCAGAAGTCTTTTCCTGTTTCAGTTGTTCGTAGTTGTTTCACCATATAATTTACCATAAGTAAGAAAATTTCTCGGTTATAGAGAGTGTTCGTTTCAATTGTATACTGAAGTTTATCCAAGCAGTACTTTTGTCGGTGTGAACGAACGTGAAACGAGTACGTAAAAATTCGAAACGTAGAATTCCAAATGGAAGCAACGCTATAAAATAATTTTCAAGGGAATCACGAAGAAGTGCAAATGTTGCAATTTCGAACGCTGAAAGATCGTCGATCGATGAATATTAAAAAATATTTGTGACCTATTGCCACGAGGTAAAGTGATATTACTCGATATATTAACGTGTAGTGGTACGTGTTTATACAATATCCGACATATTATCAACGAATTTCCTACCTAAGAGATCATTTCTATAAAACATCAGTTCCGAAATTACAACGCGGTCATAGGCATCGATGACGCGTCTCGACAGCCGTTTTTACAACATCAAAGAGTTAAGTTAATTTACTATTTCCAGATCTTGACGTTTCACGCTCGAACGGGAGCGAACTCCCTAATTAAAGAGAGAAACATCGTGGAACACGCGTCGCTTACGCACTTTGATTCGTCTCTTTTGACAAGCAATCAGCTTTCGTCTTTCACCACTCTAAAACACCTCTTTGAGAGTGGCACAGACCATGTTGAAATGGACGGGGAGAGGGGAGAGGCGACCGAGGCTCTTTTGTAATTTAAATAAAGCGCAACCCGGCGCGATTTAACATTCTAATTGCACGGTCAGGTAAACCGACGAAACAGAATGTCGACTGTTTCACCATTCGAAACACGAGATCGAGTATCCTGGATACGCGAGGCGTGTAACGATATTTGTTTTTTCCTCTCTCGTATTCTCTCTTCTTTTTTATTCCGCCTCTAATCCTTTCGAAGTGCTTACAAGAGCTTGCAGAACGCGGCAAATCGATCGATCCTCCCCATCATTTCAAACCGTTTCACGAGTCTGACGCGACGGATCAGACGATCGTCCGACAATATTTTTGAACAAACGGATTCCCTTCGCCGGGCGATAACTTTCCACGCGTAATCCCGATTTCCATTATCTGCTTCCCCGTGAAAACGAAAAACCGGAGGATTCGTCTGTTTTCATAGATCTCTTCAAGATTGATTTATAACGTTGCTTTTAATGTTAATCGATAAGGGAGAAATTAGTTTCTTTTTTCTTTCGATTCGCGTGTTCTCTTCACATTCTTGTTTTATTGGACAAAGGGACTTTTAAAATCTTTTACCTTTAAAATCGAAGTGCCTCGCCTTTCTGCTTCTCTAAAAAGTTTTGCTTTTGTATCTTTTACCCTCGTTATTCTCGTTTTAATACAATACAAGGATTTTTATTGTCTTAGTTAGTTAGCCGTTAGATAGAGGAGAAATTATTCCTTTTTTTTCATATTCTTATGTCATAATTTCAGTTCCATTTTGATAGACAAAGGGGCTCCTTAATAACTTTTAAACGTCGAATAATTTCATCGAATTTTCCATTCTATTTATTTTACGTGAGAGAATATTGTTATTTAAATATATTTCACGAATGAGCGAATTTCTAGAACGACGGCTGCGAACCACCCTCTGTATTAACTCCAAGAGTCACTTGTTTAGAGAAGAAATTCAGTGGCAGTTTAGGATATGAGGTTCGATTCCGGATGAAATACGAGTCTGGACGAATTCCAACGATACACCCGACTTTCCCGCATGAAACATCCATAGGGAATAAATAAGTCATAAAAACGTATTATCGTTTCGAAACACACTACTACATCCAATAAAATAAAACAATTCCGAAACGATTAAATAATTACTGCACCATTGAATTAAAACCATCGAATTATCAAAGTGTTTACAGCAAATGTCGAATGCAGCTGATATTCTTCGCGTTATTCATCTATTCTAGCAACGATATTTGAAGTGTGTTGAATTTCTTTACTCGATTCTTTACTCGTGTTTATAAATTTTTACTGGAAATCTGTTTCCAATATTAATTTTCCATTAAACGATCGCCCAAGAAAGAATTCTGGAAAACTATGATCAAGACACGTCAAGATCTTAATATCGATGAATTTCTCAAAAGACGAACGTTCCTTTATCGACTATCGCTGTTACGATAAATTTCCTAAATTGCCAGCGTTCTCTCGCATAATCGAACTAACATTATGAGCGAAACTTTACAAGTCTGCTACGGTACTAATAAGTTCTCTTGTAGATAGTGCAGTAACGAGTTAGACAGTAAACCAAACGATTTACACATTGCAAATTATCTAATTCTCCTATTTGACGTGTAATTATACAAATTTCTAAAAGCAGTGCGAAATTTCCAACCTGTCGATTCACTGATATTAATATTATCAGTAGATGAATCGCGATGCAAGAGAGCGGAAAAAACACGTGGACAAAGAATCTCCGTTGCAGCTGGTCGCTGAATCGAGGATCGCAAGCATCCGCTTGGTTTTGTTGGCGACGCGTCGCGAGGGCGCGATTTACTCTTTGAAACAGCTTCGGGGATAGAGAGAGCCGCGAGAGGCGGAGAGGTTTTATTAATGCTCTTCTCTCGTCGTACAATCGCGGGGAACCTATACCAGACACTCGAGCCATCGCGAGCATGTAAATTAATTTTCTGATCTGGACGTGTGTACCCGCCGGGCTGGATGGCTTTTGTGTCCCGCGCATCACCGTTTAAACTCGGCATCGATCGCGTCGTATGCGCCGACGGATCGCCCCATGGTTATTAAAACAATTGCTTAATACGCGTAACTGCGCAACGCGCGTTAAATAAATGATCACCCATCCTTCTCGCCAGGCTAAAGCTCCGGGCAAAAATCATTCCGCCCGTGTCCTGTCGATTTTGTTGGAAATTCATGAGCCATGGCCATCGAGCTACTGTGTTTGCGTTTCAATGAAAGGGTTACCGGGCTGGAATTACACGATTCTTAGAGAGAGGGAAATATCTGCTTTAGATATATTTCCTGGCAGTTTGAGATTTTGAAAATAACGTGGAATAATTATACTACTAATACTACTAATGGAAGGGTTGGAGTTACATCACCTTGTAGCGAAATATCTCTTTGTTGAAGTTTAGTCGAGGTTCTTCAGGTGCTTGGGATATTTTTCATTATCCTGGAACAGTTATCTCATTTTTAGTGGCACGATATCGTTAACGAAAGGCTCTCGGAGTTTACGAGATTTTTGTCATCTAGAGAGGGATATATCGATACTTCTTTCTTGGGATTTGATCGACGTGTATGAAATTGAAAATTTCTGCAGGTACTACCAAAGGCTAACGCTAGCTAGGCTAACGTTATCAACGTTCCATTGCTTGTTTAAATCATCCCATTTACGTCTGTTATCTCGTCTTCAAATAACGACGATTCTTAATAAGTCGACGTACTCTCTTTCTCTTGTCATGCGTGATCCTTAGAGAACATCGTTCAAAAAATCGTTCAATTAGTGTTTGTTTCTGGTTCGAAGCGACAGACCCTTGGAGAGATTTTCTTTTCCAGACTTCTTCCACAGGCGAAAGGCAAGAAGGGCTTTGTGTGCCAGGTAACGACACTCGAATCCAGCCAGTTACCGCGTATTTCGCATTGGCATGTAGCTACGGCACGTCGGCCATGCTCGAGCTGCGGTGTGACGGACCATTGTGCGGTTTCCTACGGCAAATATCGTGCGCGCTCCGGAGCACGTGGACAAACACACACCATCGCGACGCACGTAGGATGCACGCGTGCCCACGCAGAGCGAACACACGTGTACACGAGCCAGGATCTCGCATGCTTTGTCCTCTCGATTATCGATCGTGCTATTGAACGCTATCGAACTAGCATTGGACACCTTTGTCATCAAACCTCGTGGAAATCGGCCAACCTCCCACAAAACCGTTCCGCCGCCAACGTTCCATCATGGTTTTCGGGGTTTCCATCGGTGGGCTTCCGGACGGTGGATGTTTCTTTGATGGGTTGGTCGACGAAGTGGTACGGAGGATAATTTTGTTATAACGGTTTGAGTGCTGATGGTAGTTGGTAATTCAAGTAATTATAGCGACAAGGGTCTCCATGGCTTCTAGGGAATTTTCATGATCGGGAATTCGATTGGGAGAGTCTTGGGATAGTTGAAGGAAGAATTGTCAAAGCAAAAAGAAAAAAAAAAGAAAATGTTGAAGCAATGGATGGTTATTGCGAATTGGGTTTTTGCATGTATACGTTGAATTGGAATATTTGGAATTTTGAGAAGCGATCAGAAAATTTGACGTAAAAGAGATGTAGAGAGCGTGTTTGTAAGAGATGAGAGATGTGAGAGAGACGAAGAACGTGGGTAAAATTTGAAGAAAGTTTAAGGAGTATACTTCTTTGGGGACCGCACCTTGTTTTAATAATTTTGTGTGAAAGCGAATAAATTTATACACGCGTAAGTTAAAGTATCAGATCTAAGTTGATCTAAGAACAAATTGTAAAAAACCTATTAAGTTGTCCGTAACTATTGAAAGAATATCAGTAGAAAGTAGATTGAGTAGAGTGTTGGTAAGCCGTGATGGAGAGACACGAGGGTCAGAAATTCGGCGGGAAAACGACTAGTTCGGAGTGGAAACACGTGCTCTCTAGGTTCCATATGTATCGTATAAGTAGCATGACAGCTGTTGGAGCATCCACTCGAATTAGCTTTCGGTTTGGTCGCGAATCGTTAGCCGATTGCTTCGCGAAGCGTGAAAATCGGTTTCGGCTACTCAAGGGACCGTGGTAAAACGCTTCCTCGTGACAATTTCCTGCTCGATGGGAGTAACGTTAATAGCCACGGACATCTGGAAGTTGTTCGACCGGACAATGTTCCGTGTCGATCGGTTCCACTACTTTATTTATTCCAATCTCGTTCTAGAAATTTAACGAAACTAATTTGACGATCGAAATTCCTCTCACAGAGAATGTTATATATGTAACAGGCGACGTCTATCGTCACGATGAAATTTGTCAAAAAGAGAAGTTTCAACTTAAAAGTCGCGAAAGTTCAAATTCTCAAATGGAAATTAGATCTTCGTTACGACATAAACCGATATTGCAGAAGATTCTCAGAGTTAGAAACTTTTCTAAGGAGCAAACAACACGACCAAGGGTCGCCACTTTCCTTCCTTCGAAGTAGATACGAAACGGAGCTGATCGAAGCGCAAGAAACTCTAAATGGCAATGAAAGACCGAATACCGAAACCCGTTGCAGATAATCCTCTTCGATTTCGTTGCTCTTTCGCTCTCTCGTTCTAACCAGTTTGTTCTTCGCGAGGAGGAGAAAGTTCCTACGGCACGCGAGTTTGATCTCCTTACCTTTTATTCCCTTCTTCTCTTCCGTTTGCCTTCGAGAAATACGCGGAAATAGCTGGTCGATCAAACTCCACCGATATAACGTTTCGTTCATCTACTTTTCCTGCACTGATTGCCAACTCTGAATTTTTTCTTTATATTGTTTTTCTCTAGCGAGGTTTAGTAAGCTTAATGGCGTCGATTCTTAACACACTCTGTTTTTTGTCGATTTCACATGGCCTTTTTGCTCGTTTCTATAAACTGAAGTTAAGTATAAATTGCAATAAAATCGGATTGCATCTTTGTCTCGTAAAAGTTTGACTTTACTTGCGACTCATCTTGTAAATGGTCTTTCGCTTGAAAGCTGGAATTCTTTTGCTTTTCATCGTTGTACTTTCACGTTTTAACACTGTTACGTCGAATTCTCGATGATAACTGGCTATTCGTACATATGCATATACGAGATCTTCCAGCTCAGAGACTTAAACGTATTATACCGATTATGAGAATAGCAACGTAGTTAGACTTTATGCTTTAAAAATTCTGAATTATGTATGCTAATACTCTAAGTGAAAATTACTTAGAGTATTTGCTGTACTAAAAAACAAGGCGTAGCAACGCTATGAAATACGAATATTTTATAAGCAATGCTCACAAAATAATCACGAGATTCTTAAACCTTATCTACTCAGAGCACAGTCAGAAGCGTAGCTTTAACAATGTATTTTAATTTAAATCGATATCTCAATTGATTTCGATGATGTAGCATTATAAAGTATACGTAATTGTAGATCTATAGAACTATGAATAGCAGGCAGCAGTGGCCTGACCTATATCTTTTCCGAGAAATGTGTATGTCTAGTACTTAGTAGTAACAGTAAAAGAAAGCGCAGACGCTGTCTGTCACTGACCAGCGCACCACCAAAGAGTTACGATTGGTTCGTGACGCGACGCGAATAAGAGGTCTTATTGAAAAATTCGATTCTCTTCGAACGATGATATCTCAGCAACGAGTAGTCGGATCGAAATGAAACGAAAAGCATTTTGCAGGAGGAGCTTTGCTTTTCACGATCATTTCTACTGGATTTAAGGATCGTCATTAGTTTCGCAACAGCCACTGCTTAAACTTTTAGAAATATTGATAGGTATTGCCAGGGTATTTAAGGTTTGTCGAAAAGAATGTGTATATTTTTTGAACGATATCTTTTGTAAGCGTATTGCTGACAATTTTCATAGTAATTACAATGCGAGATTATATGTATTTTGCAAAATTTCGAATAAGAAAGTGAAGGCGGAATGGCAATATAAGCAATAGTTCAAATCGAGTCCAATTCAATGTAGTTCCAGAAAGAATTTAAAAAAGAAAACGATCGTATGTTTAATGCTTATTATATGCTTAAGGCGGTTCTTCATGCCAGGTATTAATTTTTTAATAAATACGTGGTTGGCAATTAAATTGTTGAAGTGGTCACCACTTCTAAGAAAACTCTACATCTGGTCTTTTTAGTTTTCTCAAGCACTGAAGCCATCGACAGCGTATAGACAATAGACTGGGGCGAAGGCATACCCTAGACAATAGACAGGCGACGATGGCTTCGGGGTTTTCAGTTATAAATCGGGACCAGCTTAAATTATATTCCTACTTGTACTTACATTTCTGTATCAAAATATATTTTCTACTTTACAATTTATCCACGCGTTCCTCTGTTCATACATCTAATAACCTCAACATAAATGATTGCGGATTTTGTCATCACCACCTAATAACAAAATCTGCAATCACTTAGTTGCCAACTCAATACAATCTCACACTAATTTTACATTGTATCGATATAATCATGGCGATCGTGTCTCATTCTAGTGGCAATGGAACTGCAAAATTTTTTATACAATATATACAGTATATACATAAAGGTTTTCTATGGTAAGTATTCAAATCCTTTTATGAGCCGCTATATATATATATATATTTCCCAGTAGATTCAAGAAACCTGGAAATTCTCGGTGATTCTAGACTACCATGCTTAAAACGATCCATCCATCGCGAATGAGACGTCTCTTTCGATTCCGTGCGGTGTGTCGCACGAGTCACGCGAAACGAGTAGGAAAAAAGGCAGCAGACTTCAGAAATACGTCGCGCAGCAACGTAACTCTCTCTCGTTAGACTTTGATCCGCGAGCAGGCTGGCTCAAAGCGTTGAATACCGCTTTCCAATTTATCGTAGGACGTTCGTTGGCTCAAAAGAACCCAAAAGCTGCGGCTGTAGATCATTTTTCGCTACACCGTCTGCCGCGACCAACGTTGTCATCGGCCTTTCAAAAAGGTGAACAGGGCTGACGCCTGATTCTCACACAAAGGCAACGAGACATCGTACTCAGAAATATGCATTTCGCCGCGAACTCCGTGACAAATTGTCGTAACGAGAATATATACGGCATTAAACACATAATTTCCGATAAAATTGCTCGCTAAAAGCTTCTTGTACGAAAGGAGCATCTGACATAATTAAACATGTTCCTTAACGGCTAAAACACGCTTCTAAGATCTTCAAAATACGCAACTGTCGATAAAACCCTTGTCATAAAATCTCTAACAACTCTCATAATGGACAAACGTATATCGTAATTAAAAAAACCAACGTAATTCTTCTTCGCATGGTAATGATTAAAAGGAACTTTGAAAATTCCATTACCCATCTTTGCGCTATTCTGCTGTTCCAACCATACGCCTCGTCATTCCCCGCAAGCTATATCAACGGAATAAAGTCATCGCTTGGTGTGCGTCTGTTGTTCTTCCGACAGCCTTGCTATTACTCCACCCTCTAGCTCTATAAACTACAGTTATGGCAGCGGCACGCGCCACTTCCGTCGTCCTCGCGAAAACAAATACCTGCCCGTCTCTCTGTTATCTATCCGTGATACAAGTTTTCGCCTAGGTAGCTAATTAACGCGTTTCTGCGTGTCGCTCTTTTCTAGTTGCAGTTGCAATTACGAGCGAAATTTCATTCACGCACACGTACGTATAGAATAAGTACGTAGATGCGTGTGTATGTAAGCACGCGCGCGTACACGTGTGTGTGTACGAACGCGTGTAACTCAGCTCGGTAACTTTGTCTATCTCGCGCTGTTCCGCGCGTGTCAAAATTATTATCTCGTTAGTCGCAAGTTTTCGGGCGGCGCGGCGGCGCCAGGACACGTTCAAACTTCCGGTAAGCGACCGGAAGCGCGGCAGCGCCGGCGAATATTCGCGGTGGCTTGCGAGAGAAATCAGAAACCGTTGACGTTTTGCGAGAATTAACGCGAGCTCGATTCGACGAACCGAGAGGCATAGCGGCGGCCATGAAAATGCCGCACGTCCACCGTTAATAAATATTGGACATCTGCCCAGCTCGTACGAAACGTAATAATCGAAACGTATTTTGGGGAAGTTCGTTAATTGATCAGAATCTTGGAATTTGTATATTATTAATTGACCAAAATTTTGGAACTTGTATCTTAACTAATCAGAATTTTAAATCTCGTGTATTAATTGATCAGAATTTTCGGCTTTGTATATGATCGGTGAGATTTTCATCGTTTGATATGAAATTTATTTCGTGCTTCCGTAGGTAATGCGGATGCGAAATTGTTTAAGGCAGCGATCGAGTAAATAGAAAATTAAATACAGATTTTTATTCTATCGGGTTGCGATTAAATGATCGTGGATTTTGTCATTAGGTGGTATTGACAAAATCCGCGATCGCTTAGTTACCAACCCAATAGTACTGTATGTGTATCTATACTGAGTTCCTTATAATTTAAAAGTTAAATAAACGAAAGAACTTGTCGAAGGTTTTGAACAATAAATATTTCAAATTTCCCTTATTTGCCGTAAGTGTCGCAATACTTATAAACGAGAGTGTACCTTTCGCGTCGTTCATTTTCCTTCTCTCTCTGTTGTTCTTTGATGTTGCTTCCATGGCAAAATGAGATTTCTGGTTGAACGATATATTAACGGATTATCGATGTTACGTTTCGTAATTGGCATTCGTACCGTTGGCCGTTCTCGTACTCGCGACATCACGCGCCGCCGGATGTCAATTATAATTATTGCCACCGCATGGTGCGTGCCCCGGAAGTTTGTGGGAAACTCGATGTAATTTCCGCGGTGTTTTTGGACCTGCTTTGAACGATTACCGTTATCCAAGATTTGAGGTTGCGTTAGTATTACAAATTCATTTTTCGAAGCTTCGTGTCGAAAATTCAGTTTGCGATGAAATAATTGTACGAAACGGTACGAGAGAAGATGGAACTTGATATTTATATCCGGAATATTTGAAATTGAAGCGAGGGATATTCTAATGATCAAAATAAAAATGAGGAAAATAGAATTTCAAATACAATAAAGATTGAATAAAACTTTAACGTTACTCGTAAGGATAAAGTTTGAAAGTTACGGGATACTATAGTTTTGAAAACTATCTTAACTTTTAACGAAGAAGATTACAAAGACCAGTTATTACCTTAAAGTCAAAATATAATTTTATCACGAGACGAACAGCACACTTTTGTTAAATTTCCTAGATTTTACGAGAAAGAGAGGATCTATTAAGAATCACGAAGAGGCTCTACGTCTCTGCACTCTTAATTAAAATTTTGGACTTTTTCCTAGGCATAAAGGAGCGAGCATATTGACACAGGAAATGCGCGCAAGTTCTTAATCTCAAAAATTGCGTTGGAGTCACGTCCGTATCGTAAATCCAATCTCTATCCGCGGCATTAACACCAACTTAATTTTGCCCGAGTTAACAGGCAACGAGTTAAGTTAATTACGTCATTATACGAGTCTACTCCTTTATCCAACTAGAAAATTAATCTCAAGTACCATTTCAACATACTAATGTTCGTAGAATTATCCTTATTTTTCTACGTTGGTGTCTTAGTCACGTCATTATGTGGATTAATTTGCTCTAATGTAACAAATTAATTTAAAAGTATGCGTTTCAACATGCTGAACACATACATAAAATTCTTTCCTTTTTACATTATTGCGCAATTAAATTTCTTCTTAACATAAAAATTAATCTCAGACAGTTACTGTTTGTCATATTAAACTACGTAAAATTAAGCACTCTCTCTCTCTCTCTCTCTCTCTCTTTATGTAGTCAGCTTCTTATTCAGAAAAGGAGAAAGAAAATAAAACCGATAGTTTGTTCATCATTTTACAATTCCGCTCCACTTTCAACGGACGAAACTTTCGTACGATCGAATTTTGCTTCAACGAAATTGAACTAGCTCAGTTTCTATCTAACCAACGTGCAATTTGCAGAATTCATTAATAAACCGATATGCGTACCGTGATGGAAGAGAATTCTCGGTGAAAATTTGCCGACGGTTACCTTTTTCATCGGTGATTTTTCGACGCCTACAAAAGTTTCCAAGCACGTAAATCCGGATATTGATCCGGCACTTGCCAAGGTATTTTTACGTTATCTCTGTTCGCGCGAACTTCAACCGGTCAGTTGCGTATTTTACATTTGAATGCGGAGGCTTGTTTTGCTGATATCCCGTTGGTAAATTCGTAATTGAAAAGACGCGAATAGCAAATTCTCTCTCTTTTTTGTTCCGTACTGTTGTGTCCAGAATTATTCCACTGGTTTCGTTGCAAAAACCATATCGATTCGATTAAAACGTGTTGTCAGTATTGAAAGTATTGAAAAAATACAACTACAGCGAGATTTGCGAGTAAGTTGTAACAGGATTTTTTGAATATCAGTAACGTATACATTTAGCTGTGTTTGTACGTGTCTCTTTTAGTTTGGTTTCAAAATCTGCTCAATTTTCCGAAGAAGCTGTATTTTGTCCTAATAAAAATCGTCAAATAACTATAATTTATAATATAAAAAGGAAAAGGTAGGGAGAAAGGAAACTGGAATCTTTTACACTCTTCTATGCATCTATAACTCCTCATCAAACTCTATAATTCTTCATCAAACTAGCTTCAAATCAGCCAGTACCAAAATTTATCCAACTAAAGAAGCAAATAAAGTCTGAATCAACTGTCAAAGAGAAAAAAAGGAGAAAGAAAAAAAACCAGCAACCTTCTGCATTATTACATTCACCCATTACTCTTCGTCGAACTCCATAATTCTTCATCAAACTACCTTCAAACCAGCCAGCACCAAAAATCCAGCAGAAATTGTCCACTCCATTCGAGAACGAAAAAAAATCTGTATCAAATAAAAAAAGAAAGAAAGAAAGAAGTACGCTTTACATTATTCTATCCACCCACTGCTCGTTGTTAAACAGCGGCATTCTTCGTCAATCCACGTCTAAAATGTGTAGCCAGCGCCAAAATTCAAATGAAGCTATTCGTCGCATTAATGAACGAAATAAAGTTTGGCTAACGTAAGAGGGAGTGAACGAAAGGAGGTATCGATATCGGCTGGAAAATCCATCGGTGAAAGCGTAGAAGCGGCACGGCTGTCGTTACTGGAGAGACCTCTTTCCTGTTCCACGGTGTCTCGCACCCTCGGGACGTATAGAAAATGGGGGAACGGAGGGGTTGCTCACCTCTTCCTATTACCTCGAGTGACATCCAGGCTAATATCCTTCCACTTCCTGTCACTTCATCCCGCTGTGTCTATTCCCTTCGAGGCTGTGCACGCTCGCACGCCAACGTTTGTGTATGTTTGTGCATGTGCTCGCCAGTTTGTGTACGATCCTCACTCCCACGGGAATATTCGAGGGACCGCCACGTGGAAAAAGGATGTCGCCGCTTTTGCGAGTTGAACAAAAATTCCCTCTAGCGATTTTCGCTCTCTTTCTAACTCTACCATAATCATAGTCCTTCACGGCGATGTCCTCTTTCTTCTTCAACGACGACAAGCTGAATGATGGGAAAAAGCTAAACACACGCGATGCAATTACATCTGTTACGCTCAGAACGGCGGACTTGTGATCGATTGTTTTAGGCCGCTACATTCGATATGTCGCAAGAATTTTGAAAACACCCGATGTTCCTAACTCTCACGACTTGGATCGTCAAATAAAAATGCAGTCTCGGGTCAAATACCGTATACTTTCTACTGTTAATTTAATAAATTTTAGTAATTTATGTGCACCATAAGATGGAGAGAAAATCGCTGGCCCGCAGATCAATTTCGTATTGCGATTTGCTTTCGCTCGACAGTCATTTACACGCGTGTAGCTGTTGAAAAATTGAAATATCTGCCGTGCGACTGGACGTCGCGTACTGTGACGCAGAACGCGATTTAGAAGACCAAAAAAGGAAAACGAGGACAGAATACTCGTCAAAATAAAAGAAAAGAATAATAAAAATGAAGACAAAGATAGTAGTTGAAATGAAAATTAAAAAAGAAGAAAGAAAGGAAAAATACAAAGAAGATTTCTCGTAGTAAAAAGAGGAAAGAAGAATACGTTCACCGGTAGTTAAGCCAGCGTGTCACCTTTGCACGTTGGATTTCGATTTCGCGTGTATAGAAAAAGTTTCGAGGCGGCACGGCGGCAGCAGCCAACCATACACCCCTAACGGTAGATCCAATCCCATCCTTTGATCCTCGCTTTGCATTTTAATGACCTATCGTCTGGCTGGCTTTAACTCGTCGTCGGTTGGTCACAAAAAAAAAGAGGACGAATAAAAAAAAGGCACCCTCTCTACAAGGAGAATATTTTGTCGGCTACGCGAGCCGCGTTTTCGAAGCAAGCTGTTTTGAAATGCTTTCGATCCTACGTGAAAATAATCGACAGGTAGTTTGCACTAAAGGAAAATGAACAGTAGAGAAAACGATAGTACGTATACGTACTGAAACGTACAGAGAATCACAAGGATTAAACAAAATGGCGAATTCGGTACATATATTTAATAAATCAAATATCATATCTATCTGTCACTTCGCAAGAATCTTCTTAATCCGCTTTACGATTTAAAACTTGAACAGCGACTAGAATCATTAATTTTATTATTCCATATTAGTTTCTAAAAATCAATTTAGTAGCGTCATAATATTCTATTATACGCAATTATGTTCATTACGAAGGACACAATCATTGGAGTAAAATCAATTTTGTAATTAAAACAGGTTCTGTTAAAAATAAGCACGTGAAGTACATAAGCACATACAATAAGCACGTAAGTTCAAATACCTTCTTTATCATTTTATCATAGGCCCCTAGATCCTCTTTTAAAAAAACACTTCTCAATTATTCTTTTCTCTTCTTCGATCATATTCCTCGTAAATTCCAATACAAATTTTTTTCGAGCCCTGTCAATTGTTAATTAGGTACGGTGGATGATTGGAGGGTAGGTAGACGCGATTATCCTGTTCCCGATCGACGTTGGTTATTGTAGAAACGAGTCGACCGGATGGCGGGGAAGTTTTAACGAACCAGCCGCTTTAAAAACCGGAATCGATGTAACACACCGTGTACGATTGTCGACGAGGGGCATATGCGAGAGCTCGCGTGTCCGACGTACCCCCTAATTAACGTTCTCCAGTGTTCCCTCATTTGCGAGCCAATTCGACCCACCGGGATCAAACTTTAGAATTACTTCTTTGAGCACGCGATAAACCGACTCCGGGGAATTTTCCTCTCTACCCTCTTCGAGCACTAAACCCTCTCTTTTTAAATTTTCTCTTCGTGAACGAATCATTTTCGCGGTAATTTAGCCTTTTGGAATTAATTATTTCTTTTTTAATTACGTCTGTACATACACATTTCACGACATCGTTATATCGTTTTACATATATAATTATGATCGGTAATGCGCATCATTCGTCGTTGCAATCTCTCAATTAGAAACCATTTTTGAAAAACTACAACCTTCTACGCTACTAATTTGTCCACGCGATCGCTAATACACCGGAAACTGGGAAATTTTTCAACGTCGAAATGCAAATCCCAACCAACTCGTGAGAGATGGGAAACGTTGATCTCATTTCCACCCCATAGTATCGATAATTTCCGTTCTTCTGCCTCCAATGCCGTGATAATGAGCCAAACAAAAAGTACATCGCTCGGCATGCGCAACGGAGAAATTATGCTCGTAAATAACAGCGCGAACTCGCGGATCCTTTATTAATGGCCAACGATTGCATACGTTTTCAGATTGCGCGCTATTAAACGGCATTTCTCTCAATAATTATCATATATACCTGTGGACCAGGGTTCGAAGGTCGAGATCCTAATTAACGCGAGTCCACGTTTCTCATTTTCCAGGCAATCGGCCACGCAGTCGCGCCAACACCGAACTTTCGTAACCGAGCCCTTTCGCGAAACTGGACAGGACCACCCTCGCTCGTTAAATCGTAACGGACCAGCTGCGTTCTCGTCATTGTCCTCGAAGCTAATCGACGTGTTCTAATGTCCTGTTCGCTCGTTTTCCTACGACAATTAAGCTGCTGTTCGGGAACTTCCTCTCTGGCTGCCTCTTACACTTCCTTAGTAGTATATTTATATACGCTCGTATACAGGTAAAATGTACGCTTTCTCAATGGGTTTAATTCGAGCTTGTCGAACGCGGTACTTTGTGGCTTTTCTTCTGGTTGAAAGATGGAAGTTTTGATGGGAGAGGGGATAGGGACTATAACGTGACGGTATTACCTAATTTCTGAAGCATCGTGGCTCTTTTGTTATGTATATTAATTTTGCTAGAATTTTCGGGTTATCATGTGCTGGCTTTCATTTATTTTTCACACAGTTATATTTCTTCGTTGTTAAAACATTTTTTTAATTCGACAAGTAAATGAACGTTTTAATGGAATTACTCAATTGAATTGTTTTAAGTTTACGCCAAACGTTATATCAATTGGAATGTAGAAAAGGGGTTAAGTGGAAATAAATAATCATTTACCAATAAAAACATACTTACGTACCACTGAGAAACATACTGTCAGTATAAACTATGTTTCGTAACAGGAATTATCTATATTTTACAAAAGATATAATACCGTAAAAGATAACTTTCAATAATGATTTTATAAGAGAACGTAGTATGTATTGCTACATACGTACATGATAATAATTGTTCGCTTGTGTGAATCAAAGGGGTATCAGCATTACACCGTCGCTTTGTAATTTTCGTAATAAATTATAAAACGCATTACCAGGCTATTAGCAATAAAACCAGCTATCATTTAATACAATATCGGATCAACAGATATCCGATAACCGTTTATTGCAACCGAACGCATCGATGCAGAACATAGCCATACGGGTTTCCTCTTTCCTTTCTGATGTCGCTAATTGTCGCGTTTCAGTATGCTGATACGTTCCAAGTGTCTTTTTTTTTAAATTGTGTTTGCCTCGTCGCGTCGTCGCAATTAAAATCTATATCTCCACAAACCAATCGTTATCGCAAAAACACGATGCTAATTATAAGCATGACAATGGTTTATCTTTATTCGTATAATAGTGCGGGTATAAACATTTCTATAGATTACGAGTGACTGAGAAACAAGTAAACTTTTATGTAAAATTAATGGAAGCAACTGAGATGTAATTTGGGGAATCCATTCCATTCCATTGTAATTAGAAAAAGAAATGGTAAATCATAAAACAAAAACGAATTCAAAGGATTTTTTCTTCCAAACAATCGAAAAAGATTAAAAGACGCCTCATTTCTTTGTTTCCTTTGTTTCGTGGGTCTTCGACGACATGCCTCTCATAGAATCCATTTTATATCGCATCCACGCTATAACTAATATTAAAAAGAAAATAGTAATCATAAATCAGGAACAAATTCAAAGAATTCTCCTTTACTTGTTCCTTCCAGACAACTTAAGGAGATTAAAGCACGTTTCACTGCCTTATTGCTCCGTTTTCGTAGCTTTATGTATCTCTAGAAACATCCTGGACGCCATCATCCTATTTGGTATCTTGCGTCAAGGAGCCAGAGTACTTCCGGTGGTTCGCGAACGAGAAAGCGCTAATTAGAGCGTCGACTGCCAGCCACTCTGGCTCGTAGACAATAATTATCGCGAGAAATTCACGGTGGGTAAAGGACCAGCGGTAAAACCCGTGGTGTCGTTTTGAAACGCGGATTTCAACCGCAAAACCGGATGCTAACAACGTTTTAACGTTCGCCGCGAAAAATCGTCGACGCTTTTGTTCCGTCGTCGGAGGGCAGGGAGAACTTCAATTTTTTAGCCGGTAGCCGATGTAATTTTTGATCGAAATTAAAGTGCTTTCGAAGAACCATTCTCTTTACCAGGGGGAAATGGACAAAAAACGGGGACAAAATAAAAGCACGAACAGAACATTCATCTATAAGCGAGTACGCGTTTCTGTTATATATTTATATTGTTTTTTAGTTTTAGTTTTCATACGCAGCTAAAAACTAACGTTTAAGTTTCGATGCAGTGGAAAATTAAAATTTTCGTCGAAACCATGGGATTGAATTAAAAAGATAAACGATTTTGCAGAATCGCGAGATTGAACGGCAATTCAGTAGAATGAGACGCGCGCGCAATTTTGGTCAGACATTGCTGTACGAACGTTAGGCTGCAGGCAGATTATTTTCTGTATTACACTATATTAGTGTTATTTGAGAGTCAATTATCGGCACACAATATATATTTATTAATCTATTTATCAATTTCTCTATTTATTCATTAATTTTATTGAGAAAATGTTGAAAATTCTATGGGCGAACGTGATGCTTCGTTTGGAGTTTTGGAGCAGTTTTACAAAGTTTTTTACAACGTTTGTTTGTTGGACAGGTCTTTTGTTATTTATCAGAAGGAAATTATACATTATTGAACACAGGCCATTGTATGATCACGTGGAATCCCGTTTGATCTACATACATTACGCGCGAATATCAACCCCTGTAACCAAATGAGCACCGATAATTGCTCCAGTCGCATTAATTACTAAGTCGATATTCAAATTCGCCCGCTACATTATAATAGGTTTTTGTTTAGCGTCACACACGCGCGACACGTCCAATAATTGCATAAATTATTTTCATTGCTCGTTTCATTAATTTATCGTTCACACGTTGAACATTCAAAAGAAAAATAATCCTGAGAACTCTAGCAAACGATAAAAATAGACGTCGTACTTTATTCCATCTTCCACGTTTCTCTGATCAAAATTAAACTAATTTAAATGATACTATTTCCCGTGCATTTTTCAACCCATACACCTGCGTAGTCTATCGATCGATTAAATGAAAAACTTTCTTACACAGAGAGAGATCAATCGAGCCTGACATTGGAAACTTTCACCGAGAAAGCTAATGGAGGTTCGCCGGTCGGTTTTGTTTTGTCCCGACGTTTCGAAATGGGGGAAATAAGCGTCGGTATCCCCGAACAAGTAATTTAGTCCCATGTCTTCCGGCTTAATTACCCTTGGTCGGTGGCTCTGTAGCGTTGCGTATTCGTTTGTCCCGAGCGCAATTACGTAAGCGTATATCCCGTGTCAAAGGGCCAGAAAGAGATGAAATGGCAAAGAGAAACGGGATAGAGAATTGACCGTTTTCAGGTTGGACGTCGTCCTAGTTGGGAATTTTTCCCACGACTTGCCGTGTACGGCCGGAAACTGCTCCGACCAACAGAGGCAAACATCAGAGAAGAAACTGTAATACGCTCGTTAGCATGGTCATCTAAATGCAAAAGTGTCTGCAAGAGAGGATGCTCCTTGTAACTAGTTGCGACTTTAATTTCATTCCTTCCTTCCGTATCTGGTTCTGTATTTGAAAAATGCCAGTTCAATAGCCCTTCTGGAATCTTTCTAGGATCTTGTGGACGTTATTGCTACTTTATTTTAATTGATCGTGTAGTAATAATGTTCAATGATAGTAGTTGGCGAATAGTTAGCGATTAATCAAAATGGGAATGCTTGATAAATGATTAGACTAGAAAAGCGACTAGAAAATTGTTTGACAATGTTGGAGAACGTTCGAAATATCTAGAAATTTCAATATTGGGAAATGAAGGAAGGATTAGAGGATAATAGGTGGCTGCAAAATCAAGCAATCGATAGTTTTTCATCCTATATTTTGCATAAATCTACTATCCGTTTCGATGAACCACTTGCGAAAATCAACTCGCACCATATAATACAACTTGCAATGTGTAGCTACATACTGAAACAAGTTTCTCATTTCCAATTTCGATATTCCCACTATACTTTTCTTCCACCTTGTTCTATTTCACTAAACGCAAATTCACCAAAACTGTTCCCAAGCGCTAAATCAAATATCGCTAAAACTGTTTCTTGAAATTATATCTCTTGCGAGCAACCTAAATACACGTACAAATGGTTTCATCGTCGATAAATATCCTGCCCGAACGTACAATTTCTCCCTCGGCACCGGCGTTATTGTGTTTCTTTCACGACACGACGAGTCGATATGTCCTTTCCCCCGTGTTTTATCTTCCAAACGAAATAAAATTCGATGGATATTCCCTCTTGGTCCGAGAAAATTTTTAGTCTTCCGCGGCACGTTGACCAAATAGTTTTTAGTTTCGTTCACACCGCGCAATATCTTTTTTGGAAGGATGGCTATGTGTGAAAAAATTAACTAATATTAATTAAAAATTTAATTGATCTACATTCAGACACGTGAATCTCAAATTGTATAAAATCGATACTAATTGATAAAAGTTATAACTTGTTACTTTCATTCGGAAATTTAAAGTTTCGAAGATGACAAATTTTGCGAATTCAGAAATTCCTAAATTTACCGATTAATTGCGTAAGTTAATAAATTTGGAGGCGTGCAAATATTAAAAAGTGAGCAATTGCAAGTTTGAAAATTTAAAAATTAACAGGTTCGAGGTGCTAAAGCATAAAATGTTGTTAGCTTTCCCGGGCACGACAACTAACCAGCTTTTACTGGACCAAGTAAACAACCGGTGACAGTTAGAAAAATATTCTTTTGCGATATTTTTCCGGTCGTAGCGTACACGGCATGAAATAATAGGTCGCGACAAGTTTGACTAGCTGGTCGACTTGCAAACACCTGGACATCGAAAAACTGACTGGTACTCTGTGTACACGTATAGGCTAAGTCGCGTTCGTTTCGTTTTAACTTTGTCGCTGGAAATAATTAGCGGATCGTTCGCTCAAACGAGCATGTCGTTTTACAGGTATGCAGTACACCGACTGTACGACGCTGCATTTTAATTGGTACGTTGAAAATTTGCGTAACGTTTGATATAATTGGAGGATCGTTTGCGAACTGGTCACTTTGGTCTCGTACTTGTGCAAAGGTGTATTAACGTTTGCTGTTAATCAACTGAGTATTAAAGTATTTTAAACTGCTGTTTTTAACAAATATTTAGGCTATATCTTAGATTAATTTTTCAATAGCTGTAACTTAAAACTAAAGCCGAGACTTTAAAGTATACAAATTTCAAGGTTCAAATTTTGTAAATATAAAACTTCGTAAATTTACAGATTAACAGATCTAAATGCTTCAGGCTTAAAAAATTAAAAACTCGGATTTGGATTAAAAATTCAAAAAATAAAATTTAGAATGTTGTTCACCGTTTAAAACAAAACAAAATTATCTTCGCGAACGATTTCCTTATACGAATAGCAGAATGTCAAATAATATAAAATTAAATTCAATACTGCATACTATACACATTGTACACGCGTTTCGATAGTTACAAAATAGCACGTACAATATGGAACATACATTTGCTACGAAACAGCATTATTAACTATAATTATGATTATTTGTTCAAACAGTGTTGATAGCCGCTAATGTAATATTTTACAAGTTTCGACAGGCTGAGTCGATTAAACATTCAGCACAAATATCACTATATGAAATAGATCCTATCTGATTTCCCAATATTTAGCTCATTGTACTGAATTACGTAGAAATGCGATCGTTTCCTCGTAAGTAACTTCGTTCGGTTTGATCAATTATAATAGCGAACTTGATCTCCTAAATTCATTAATTATTGTCACCGACAACAACACTGTCATGTAATCTATTTATAATTGCCAGAGGTTAAAACATTCAAATATAAGAATGTGACATTTAAAGTATAATATTCTAATATTCTAATATTCATAAAGTTCTAATATTCCTTAATGCTTTGTATTAGGTTGTTGGAAAAGTTTCTTTTATTTTATGAGGAAATAATAGGCGCACAATGTTTTTCGTTTTATATTAGTTTATTGAATTATGCACGAAAATAATAATAGAAATAGAACGAAATGGATCATACCTAATTGAATAAAATAACATAAAACAGAAATTGTTGTTGCGACACTCAACTAACTAGCGACCAGTCAGGCACAACTGATCGATTGGTATCACGAGCCTTGAACCTCGAGCCTTATTAGCGTCCAAGGTGGAGGATTATAATAAATGTAAAGAGCGAGGTTTAGTTCACCTTATTTATTCCACTCAATACTCTGATTACAACTGTCTTTTAGTTCATTGGTTATACTGTTCCACTCAGTACTCTGAATACACCTGTCTTTTAGTTCACTGGTTATACGGTTAAATATAATTGTCACTGACTGAATACTGTTATATGTTGACTCTTAGAATACTGGTGCAAGAGTGACTCTTGGTGATGTTGCTGTCGTAGAGGAAAGTTCGTGGTGGGTGTGTCTCAAGTCTGTTCCTAACTGATCATTGGGTAAAGACGTATGTTTGAGGATGGGCTGGCCGCCCTAATGAAGGTTCGCGCGCGGGTGACCTTACTCTTGGGGAAGACTCGCGTTTCCGGTCTTCCTGAGATGTACCATAAAATATAGAAGTTACGTATCTTATGGGTTTTTTTCGTGGGGTCCTAAAGTACCTTGACTGTTCAATAAGCCCACTGTTTATGATGGGTCCGCACTAGGGTAGACCCTTGACGGTCGCATCTGGTTCACATAAAGCGTCGCGGTAATTACCAGGTGGCCATTCCAAATCCCAAACAATTGTTGTTCATCTATTATCATCTTATAGAAAGAAAGAAATTTTTCGGACAACCTAATAAATGAAGTGTTTTCAACTCACCATTGCAAATCCATATCGTTCCTCTATCCATTCGCGATAAAAACAATGCTTAACAAAATCTTCTCTCCATGGTAGTAAATTCCTTAATATTGGAATAATTCTTTAGCCAAGAAACGCCCAATAATCGTTATTATACATGAACGTACATATGTACACGTAATAAACTGTGCATCGCAGCAACAGCAGCTTTGCTAACACGCTCGTAAGCAAGTCCACACCGTTCGTAAACGTTCGACAAACTGATTCGTTCCGTGTAAGGTGGAAGGAAACGGAGAATGGAGGCGAGCGTGCATCATGAATGTCGTTATCGGTGTTGTCGCAGCGTGATTTCAACTTTGTTCGAGCGATTTGACACTGAATGGCCGTGGGCAAAATTGATCTCAACCCCCCGTTGCGCAACTTCCTATCCCGTCTTACCGATTTCCATTATATTAAACGGAGCTCGAACTTGGCGGACCAATTTTCCGCGAGTTACTATCGTTAATTGTGCATTGTATTCGCCTAATCCATGCATTTTCGTGCATCGATATTTTCTTGATTAAATAGCTTTATGTAAATTCACTCTCGACTACGGTGGAAATTGAGTTTCCGAAGATGGAGATTGACTATATAGACTGTGGCGAAGAAGTGGCGGGAAAATTTGAATTTAAATGGGAATAGAGGTGCGGGTGATATTTCTTTTAGAACGAAATCGCGTGATGTAAAAAAGAAGAAAGAACGTAGTTTCAGTTATCGAACAGATTATTATTTTTCAAATAGAAAGATTTTATAGAAGAAGAAGTTAGTGTTGGTATTTTGAAAGAAGAACTTTCTCGATCAGCTTCTTCTCTCCTTCCATTTTGTTGATAATTCTTGTTGGATAAAATTATGGTATCGTTCAATTAAAAAAAAAGGAAGAAAAAAGCAGAAAAAATCATCGTATTCATCCATTTGATTAAAGTTTGCCTGAAATCTTTAAGATTTCTTACACTTAACCGAACCCTGAAATCTGCGACAAAGAGGAAGTGCGCGAAAATGGAGGGAAAAAAGTAGGGAGAAAGAAAGGAGGAAAGGAAACTCAAAGAGCGTCTTAACATTCGACGTCGACACAATTGTCCATCCGTTCATGGTCGGACTTTAAGCGAGCAAGTCCCCTCTAAATCCTGTGAAATCCCCGGTAGAGAAGTTTACGAATGCTCGACGTTAACGACTCGCCTCTCGAGTACTCCCGTATTGCCAGCTTAATCGCGCGTCATTCCGCTCAAAAATGCCTCGCGACTACGCTGCAAACGACTCGACTATGCACCACCTGGGGATCGTTTTCACCAGTTCTGGTAAATACTCGTCGAATCGAATTTAGGGGTAATTAAATTCCACCGAAAGGGTGAATCATTCGACGGCTATCCAGATCGAGTTTGGGAGAGACATGGATGTTTTGGTGTTCATTGCTCGATCGAGGGTAAAGTGCTCTACGTCGATGGATATTTACATTCCTGTTTACAAGTATTTATCCATTTCATCGATATACCTACAATCGAACAGGGTTGCTGTAAACATGTACTTTATCGAGAAAATATCGATAAAATTATCGCCTATTAGTCGGTTTGTTCGGAAGTAATTTATTTTTTAGTCTGTTAAAATTGCTCAAGTAAATATTTAACAAGCGATAGTGCACGTAGGCATTCTAAAACATTGAGTATTTCGGATCGTTGATATAAATCGGCAAACACAATTTGTCAGTTTATCGAATATCATAACAAAGTCGGAAGAAAATGTAGGCGAGGTGAAAAATCCTAAATGGCAATATATCGAATGGTACCGATGTCTTTTTAAATATTTTGTGGATTGTCGATATGAATCAGAAAATTTGATAATGAATATTTGCCTACTCAAGAATAATTGTTATATACACGTATATCGCATACCTATATATACTTATGAAAAGAAACATCGTACAAAGTATATTATTAAATCCTAATATGCTGTTATATTTCATTAGTATACTCCTTTTACTAAAATTTATTTATATTCTTTTATATATAATGTTTGTATTTATACGTAATAAATCTCCAAATATCCATCTCCCAATCTTTCAGCCTCTAATTCTCACAACCCTCTCATCTAATGTATAATCCCAGGACCAACCGTAATCCAACCGATCGCAACTTAGCAACCTCCTCTAACCGCACGAAACGAATCATAAACAACCCTAAATCCCCCGTAAAACCTCGTCTCCGTTACAGGATGCTGGACCAAACTAAAGACCCAACAAACACACGCCGACAAACAGAATCAGACACCAAGACCCACCTAAATAAGGAAGATAACAAAGGAATCCCCGGTTTCATCCGTTATATGTCCTGAATAGCTGTAGGATCGCTGTCTGGGAAATTAATTCGAGGCTAAACGAATCCGAGGATCACCGAGGGTTGGCGAACCAGTAGGGAAAGGGGAAACGGAATGTTGAGTCAGACGTTACCTGTTTTATGATAGATTGAAAACGATTGTTATTTTCAATCATTCGAGTATTGGAAACCAATTGATAATTTAGAAGAATTTTGATAAAATTTCGCAGATTTAATTAAAAGTATTCGACGGGTGTTTTATCTTTAATTCCAAACCGTCCATGTTTAGGGATTGAAAGCTACACCAAAGTTCAGAGTTATTTTCATTAGTTTCGATCTCTAAATTTTCAGCGGTTTTCAATAACTTCACAACATCGAACTTTAGTATATAGAATTTTGAAAATATTTTTAAACATCTTCTTTATTTCAAACTAAACTTCCAGATTATACTTTATAGATTCAATAGTTGGAAATTTGGTGTCTACGAAATACGATAATTAACAAAACCTTGAATAATAATTTGCTCGTGATATTCGACTTACACGAACGTTCAGTTACTTTTGTATATTCAATTTACTACTAATATTTTCACGCGTTTTAATTGAAACTTCGCAACCACGGGAAATCGTTGAAAGTTGCGTAGACGTAGAAGACGGACAAGTGGACTGGCTTGTAATTTACATCGTTAGGGTATCTCGTTTGATAGTAGCGCTCAAGTAACGCCAGGAAAGTGTACCGGAGATCGATTCGAGGGTTGTGGCCGTGTAATACGGAACATCCGCGTGCGTTCGTGGCCCTGGAATTCGCCGCAAGGATCGTGAAATCCTGTTACAGTCGGCTTGCTGGATGGCCATTTAGCGAGACAGACGTTCCGCCCACGGATTAGAGGCTAGAACGACAGGACGTTTGACTCGGAGACAATCTATTGTCGGATAAAGGCGAAAGATAGGAAGAGAGGAAGGGGACGAGAGACGTTCCTATCGGAATCCACTTTGCAGACGGATACCAGGGAATTTTGAATGTCCTGCGCAAGAAACCGATCCCCCGTATCGACAGTTCCGACTGTATTTATGGTTGCAGGCTGACCAGTACGCTTCGACTTCGAACCAGTATGCGAGTAGAAATAGGGGATGAGGACATGTTCGATGTTTGGATTTATCTTTCGATTACATTGGTGAAATAATAGTGGATTTTATATAGTAAGTCGAAGTAAGTGGATCACAGAATTTCGTTCATTCTGTGACATTGTCGAATCTTTAAAGATTCTTCTGTTCTAAATCTTCCGTTTAGTATCGATTATTAAATTAACATTCACGATCGACTGAATAGAAAAACCCGCGAAAATTATTGCACTATATATTCTCTTGTTTAACGTTTGTCCTTAAAAATTTCATCGTGTAAAATCAATATTCGATTGATCGAATATCAACGATTTAAAAAATTACCGTACCATTTTCTTCGGTGTTTGTCTCTAAAATATCACCTACAAAAATTATTTTGTCATTCTTAATATTCATAGTTTAGTACTCACGGAGAACGGTATGTCCATTCAAAGAATCGTTAACGGAATAGAAGTATACGTGGTCGGTTGAAAGCGTAAAGCAAGTAACTGGTCGTGAATGGTCCTTAGGAATTTATTAAAGTACATCCGGCGAATTTACGAGTACGAGAACAACATAATCCCAGGGAACTCGTGCAGAAATTTCCTTGTCGATCGAGCGGCAGGGCTTAAACGGCCGAGTCTCTCTCATACGATAAAGTAGAAAAGTGGATCGTGCGCCGCTCGCATTCCGTGGAAATTGAGCTTGCGGCGAACGGCCGCGTTTTTCCGCTTTATTCTCCACCCTTTCTCTCCTCCTTCTCCATTTTCCACCTTTGTTCTTCGCGTTTCTTCGCGCGATTCTTTCATACCTCTCTCAACCCTATCCTCTTGATCGTTTTCTACAATCTTTTTTCACTTCCTTTTTCCCTCACTTTCGTCGTGGAATTAATTTTGATCTCCAGGAATTAACGTAGAATCGGCGATTCTCGAAGCTTGCAAATTTTTTCGAACTATTCAGATTTCTACGGAATATTCAAAAAATGTTTCGCCTTCGATGCTCAATGGTTTCACTGTTTCATTGACAGAAATTTATGACTCGTGAATTAGAAAAAATGGAAGTTTCTAAACGATTTTCCGAGGTTGATGCTTCGCGCGATCGTTAAGTGGGAATTAATAATTTCGAAATTAATGCTTCGCTCTTGAGAAGTTTACGTGGAATCGACAAATTTCGATGATTGGTAACTTTTAATCTTCCAAGATTTCGGAGGAATATCTGAACAATTTTTCGTCCGCAGGTGTTATAGCTTCATTGGGAAAAATTTATCATTCATCGATCGTAAATGGAAATGCGAGAGATTAAGAATTTTAAGGATTTTTCGCCATTAATTACAAATCCACTTGGGTCTCTTAAAGATTCGTTGAGATTTGTTTTTAATATGGTTGTTTAGTGGAAATTTGTTAACGGTGGATAAATTTCGCTCGAGATTTATTTGATCGGTGAGTTTATTGGACCGAGCGCTTGGATTAATTGCCAAGTGAAATATAGAGGCGTATCGTAGACGCTTTGTGCGGGCAATACCTTTTCCATAAAGGAAGAATGTAGTTTAATATCGAGATATCGCTATGTACCTTTAATTGCGTTCGCCTCGATGTTTAATATTTCCTCAGAGGAATTCTCCTTCTATTTCTGTTCTATGTTATATATATATATATATATATATATATATATATATATATATATATATATATATATATATATATATATATATATATATATATATATATATATATATATATATATATATATATATATATATATATATATATATATATATATATATATATATATATATATATATATATATATATATATATATATATATATATATATATATATATATATATATATATATATATATATATATATATATATATATATATATATATATATATATATATATATATATATATATATATATATATATATATATATATATATATATATATATATATATATATATATATATATATATATATATATATATATATATATATATATATATATATATATATATATATATATATATATATATATATATATATATATATATATATATATATATATATATATATATATATATATATATATATATATATATATATATATATATATATATATATTCTATGTTATCCAATAAAAGCGATTGTGGAGGATATATATGTATAACACTTTTCAAATTGAATGAAATTTATTCATTTTAATTAGACTAATTAGGTTATTTTATTATTATCCAAATTATTTTATCATTATACCAATACACATAGGATGGAAAAACTGGAGATTGAAATAAATTTTTATATATACATATAGATTTCATTTCTTTAGGTATATTTATAAAAATATGAAAAAGCATAAAAATTCTCAGTGTAGGTGACGTCATTTCGCGATTCTTTAACTAAATTGTGTACCAAAACAGTGGAACGGCAGCCTCGTTTTTGGAAAGCCTACCTCTGATCGTGGTTCTTTCGCCGACAACGCGTAACCGCGGCAATTTCCACAGGCTGTTAGCGAGGCGGCAACGTGGGTAAGGTGGCGGAAGGTGGTAAAGGGATGCACACGAGCGAGCCTCTCGTCGACGTTAATTAAGAGGCATTAAGAGACTCTGGGACGACGCTGGTCGTCGGCCCTTTAATATCTGTCGGTCGGCAACCGAGCCGTAACCGGCGATTTTCCGCCCACCGGCTGACCCAGATTTTCCCCTGTCTCTCACGCCATTCATAACGAGACTCAATCCCTTTTCTGAATCCTCTCGCGTTTCTTTTCCAACCTTCTTTGTTTTTTACCCTTTTCTCCCCTTTCCCCTCTTTGTACGCGCGCTTCTTTCAGCTTTCGTCGCTTCGAATGCCACTTTCTGAAACTGAGGATGGACTAATCGTGTGTGTTTCACACCGACTTATTCTCCTCTATGTGATTTGTAAATACTAAAAGGCTTGCCATTTTGGTACGAAATATTCGGATGAAATATCGGCTTAACAATTAATTTTAATCTAATTATCGATTATGGTCGAATATTTGTTTCGGTTAGCGCGATATTTCTTACCATAGTAGTTGAAACGTCGTAATATTTGGCCTCTGGGCATTGTCACGTTGACTGTTTTGATATTTGGTAGTTTATAGTGTTTCGCTGTGGTTATGATGGGGTTAATGCTGTTTTGAAAATTATTTTGTTCATTGGATTGTCCTCTGTTCTTTCCCGCCATGAAAGTAACTCCACGGTGAAAGGAGTATTGTGTAATATTACAACTCAATATATTTCTCTAACAAACAATGACACCCTCTTTCACCAAAAACTTTGTTTCCCTTTTGTCTGCACGAGACAAAGGAAACTTTCGTTTATACCGCAACGCACGTGGTCAACCCCGTTTTCACAGACGTTTTAATTAGTTTCTACTTCATTAAAAGAACTCCATCTCGAAACAAGGTGGACAAACCTTTACGCTATTTTGTTTCAGAAACCCAACGCCTGCTTTGAACTCGCGAAAGCTGATTTTTCGACCGAGTCCTTTACCTCTAAAAACTGATCTTCAAGATAAATCAAATCTTCTTTTTTCCTTTCAAGTTTCACAGATTAAAATCCTTTTTCTTCTCTTCTGGAGCATCGCATTAAAATTTGAGAAAAGAACATGTCAGTAACATAGGGATTTATCGATGCGAAAGAAAGCTCCGAAGATAGACCACCGCGACATTTCTCTGCGTTTTAAATAATTTTTTAAACAACACATTAGATCTATTTATACGTATCACTCACATCTTCCTATTATTAGAATTACTCTTGAATATTAGCAATTCGGCAGTTATATTTCCATAAAAAAAATTCAAACTTTCCTATAATTTTTAATCTTCTTTCCATCTATGACCTTCGCAAGCTGACACCCAATTCCCATTAATTTAATCGAATCACATGAACGATCATAAAGCTTCGTCTGCAGTTTCCGTAGATCGATCGTTACGGGCTGAATTTTCCACGAGTTTCGGTTAATTCCACGGAATTCCGTGATTATATGCCGCTCGCGGCGGTAGCCTGCTCTCTTCTGCTCGAAATCGCGGCGATTTCACACCTCGACAATCAACTGGCCACGCATCTACCCATACGTAGCCGTTCGTCTTTTACCAACCGACCAATCCTCGATCCGCTCCAACTAGTTCGAAACTAGTTCGAGCTGACGTCGTTATTCCGGCTTCGTTCGTTCATCGACCGCCACGAGGCTTTTAGCGGCTCTCTTTTTTGGCGGGCCAGTCCTATGCAGTTGATAAGTTTCGCGACTGGAATCATCTGCTCCTGATTACCTACCATTTCGACCGTTAATTTCATACTGTCACGATTTCAGAAGCAATTTACTTGATGGTAATCGAGAGACTTTATTTCAAACGTTGGATTTCACTGTGTTGGTGGTGGAATGATAATTTGTGGAAGAAGAAAACTTTTCTATTATTGGCAATGAAATGGTCATTTTTTAAAGATACGACGCTTTCTATATATCGGTGATGGTATTAGTGGCGATTTTTTAAAGGATCGAGGTTTCCTATGTAAAATTGATGGAACGGTAATTTTTGAGTTATCGTTCTACGAAAGCCTTGAAACGAGCTAAGAATTCAAATAGATCCAACTAAAGTTACAATTGTAAAGGCAAACAATGCATTAATATCTTCGCTACGAACATCTTTCAATGATTTGATATTACGATAAACAATATTTCCTAAGTTACAAGTTCCATGGGAAAATACATATTCAATCCCCAAAATCTATGTAACGTCTAATCTAATATTTATGAAAATAGTTGCGTACGTTCAACCATGAACAATTTGTCGCTCGAAAAACCGTGCAATTCCGACAAAACGAATCTCGAATTTGCGCTCGTACGAACAAGTTACACTTCAGAGCACGTCGATGCGTAAACAGTAGGAACGATTTGTTTCTCCTTCCTCGAGAGGCCGTGTAACTTTAAACGATGAATCCTTTTCTCTCCCTCTCCCTTTCTCTCTCTCTCTCCTTCTCTCTTTTCCCCTATATATACTCGATTACCAGGACGATGCAGCTTGGATAATAAAGATTTTCGGCTGGATTCCCTATTGTTCGGGCGCTTGTACGCCGATAACGGCCGCTTTTCACCGCTTCGTTCCACGACCAAGCTTTTGTTCACAGTTTTCCCCCCGAAATTACCGTGAAATACGTTTCAGTCCTGTAACTGGTCTGCCTGGCTGTTTAAATCTATTCCACAGCATTATTTCTACCGCTACCTCGACTGTAAAATCTATACATGTATCTGCTTTTTATCTGTGTATACGTGCATGTGGATGCATATATATATGTATATATATATACACATCCACGATCAATTTAGTGGCTTTACCTTCTGTCATGAAAGTTGATTGAGTTGCCGCGGAATTGATTGAATTTTTTTTCCGCCCGCGGCTCAGACCGAATCAACAACTATCCGGAGAATTCGGCTAGGTCCTATTCAATATTGCGTTCTCATGGTGAAACAGAGTTGATATTGGTAAAGGAGTTGATATAGTTAGAGAGGAGAGACAACGTTTTGATGAGCATAAGAAAAATGATAGAGTTATAATGAAAACTTGTACGTCTATGCCGTATAAAATATTATAACCGGAATTATACTGTCATAAAAGAGCGTTTACAAGTGTGTTCCTCTGTCGTTTTAGATCTCTGTAGGATTCTTTTTACGAAGAAACCATAAAATCTTTGGTAACCACTTCTCGCACGTATATTCATTTTTATATTCATCTCAGTAAGAATATTCATCGATTATTAAATAAAAAGTGGCGAAAGTTGTGTAAATCATATGCGACCCAACAGATCTTGAAGAAGACAAGAAAGACGTGTTCTACTGTCTGACACGATTCAGATTATTCTACTTACGTGGCTATAACGTGAATCGTAATTTAGTTCCCGAAACTTAAGAAACAGCAAGAAGATAAGGTTTGAACGCCAATTTGTTCGTCTTATTCTTTGTATCTTGCGCCCGCAAGAAATAATTTCGGGACTTTTAAGTTTCCATGAGCGCCACGGCGAAAGCTCGAAGAAAGCACGGTGATAACGTTATCGATCAATGTTGGCTAGCTGCTAATTCGACCGTATTACACCGAAGAACTGTCTGGCCAAGGAAAAACAAGGAGTAAAGGCCAGGAAGAGCAAACCGTAGCTACATTTTCCGTGGCGAGGCTCGCTGGCAACAAGGAGGAAACAAGCACTTCCTTCTTGGTCTTATCGGGCTCTTTGCCCGTTCAAAACAGACGTCGGCCCTACGAAATTACTGTACGTGTGCGCACACAGTTCCTCCGTGTCTGCTATTTCACTCGTTGCTCATCCATCTGACTTCAGATCCCTATTATCCTGTATTTTATATCTTAATACTTTTCTGCCAGTCTACCTAGATTTTTATTTTTATTCTACGCTAACGTGCAGATTTTTGTTTTGATAAATGAAGGAAGAACGAACGAAGAGGAAGTTTTTACTTTATATCGAATTAATTACAGCCCCGCTTCGAATCTGGAATCTTCTCCTCGATGTAGAGTTTCCTAGTGTCGATGGTGATATTTCAGAATCACCATATACATTCACTTTTCCTAATGAGAATCCGATATCTCATTGATTTCGTACATGAGTATCAAATATTATTATAGATAGTAGTGAGATTACCATTCCAAAAAATTAGCCAATAGTTACTATTTTGAAACTCGTACAATGGTTGATAGTAAGACGTGTTTTGGTAAGAAAACATAAAGAAACGTTGCGGGTTGCGTTTCATCGGGATAAGAGTCCTTTGTTACTTTTTCGAATCTGATACGTAAAAACAGATCGAGAGTCATCTACACCAAAATATTATGTTTCTCACAACGCATTTCAAACTATAAAGGATAAGGAAGAATGCGAAGAAAGACGCTGGTTACGCAAGAAATTCATTCTTTCGTCGCGAGTATAAGGAAGCGACTAGGAACGAAGGGAGATGGAAAATAATGCAATCTAGTCTGGAAGAATGGAAGAAACTAAAGAAACAAAAGAAGCTGGTGGAAGGGCAGTGATGAAATTAGTAGAAAAACAGTAGAGAGGACCGTGGATTGAAACGAAAGAAATAAAAGGAAAGAGGGCAACGAGGAAGACAGCAGCGGAGAAAATGGGGATGAAAAGACGATCTAACGCGGAGTTTGACTCGTCGGATGACAAGGTTACTTTCACGGGGATCGAGCAGTGGACTGGCGAAAAGAACCGCGTAAAACATTTTCCTCGATCCATTGAAGTCGTTTCAAAACGGTCGAAGAAGCTTCAATCTCGGCGGGCTAAACAAGAAAATCCTATCGGGGAAAAAAGTGGCGAAATCCCGTGCTTCTTTTTCGCTAGAATTAATTCCACTTTGTTTCTTAAACAGTGTAGGATATAGAAATTTATTTATTACCACCCTACTTGTTATGTTAAGACCAATAAATGATTACTAATCTGTCACATATCTTTTTTAATTCTTATACACGTATAATGATCGAAAACATTTGGGTCTTGATTTTGTATAAATACAAAATCTTGATTGATTTGTCTTCTTGGACCAATTGCAACTAATTATCGCGTTTTATACGAAACCAGGAAATCTTTTAATATTAATGAACACGTGAATGGATGAAGGATAGATTAGAGACTCAAGGAATTAAATCCTCTTTGACAGCACGAAATTTCATTACATAAACCGATACGTTTTGTTCAAGTAGACGCATCACAATAGCATGATTCAACGATCACAGCAACACTGATTCGAAAAACACTTTCGACTGCATCGACTTTGCTCGAGAAGCTACAGAGACTATCACACGGCACGGTTACAATAACTGGAACGATTCTGGCGTTTCGCGGTGTCTGGTTGCTAGAGTTCGTCGATTTCAATAGAACCGGGGACAAAAACCTGGCTGAAATCTCCTTAGTACGTGAAAAGGAAAAGTATAACACGATATCGTTTCGGTGGACCAGAGATAAGGGATAAAAGGAGAAACGAGAGATTAATCGACCCGAAAGCGGTGACTCGATTACGAGTAAATTGGATCTTTCGTTTCGCGATTCCTCCTTTTCCTTTTCTCTTTACCCCTCCCATCCTCTCACTCCACTTCTGCTTCGTTTCCTTTTCTTTCTCGTCTCTTCTTTTTTTCCTAAGAAATGGTGGAGAAGCGAAGGGGCTGCAAACTGGATTCAAGTGGCCATTAAACCTCTTCGAAGTAACTGCTGGGACTCGTTCGTTTCGACAATTTCCACGGGCTTTTACGAGCCCTGCCACGCCGACGAATTATATTAAACAAAGCGATTTCTAATGAAATATCTTTGCTCGTCGGATGAGAACGTTTATTATCGCGGATGATCGTGTTTCGAACGATTACTTGCGATTATTTCTTTCGTGGTGTGGTATTTTCTTTGCATAATTATTATCGGTATCGTTAAGGGATGAATCTAGCGAGAGAGAAATGGAGTAATTTTTGGAGACTCTGCGAATGAAGATTTTTTAACCCTTTAAGATGTGAGAGTAATTTGAAATTAGTACAATAACAATTAATGGGATACTATTATTTGTAATATATAGTAGTGTTGGAACTAATGGATAATTTGATTAAATATTGTGAACATATAGAGAAGAGTAATATTTACTAATTGTTATATCCATATTTTACTAAATAAAGGTAAAAATTCAGAGAGCGTAAGAAACTTCTATTTAGCTATATTCATAAAAACATGAATATACATAAACATCCAGGGTCGATCAATCTCAATTTTCATAAATAGTTCCATATTTCTTGATATTTTGGAAAGAACAATGCTCTGGCGAACATGTATTTTTCCATCGGTTTGTTCCGGTTTTCGGCACAGTTGGACCGAGTTTTTCATGCGAGATCAGGGTCGCTTGTCGTATTTCCGGTGCATCCTCCGAGATTGAAAGCTGCTCTCTTTATGCATTTTCTCTGGTAAAAACATGGCCAGGGAAATGGTATGGAAAAAAACAATCGATGGAGATAGCAGAAAAAGATGAAGGGGAAAATGAAAAAAAAAATCAGGGAAGGAGAAACGAGATCGCAGTACATCGTCATACACCGTGCAACCACTTCGATCGATGAACCAGCACGGTCGGATGAGTCATAAGATTAAAAATGAGATGAAAGGAAACTCATCTGCTAGATGCGTCTGAAAATTTCTTCTTCTCTGCTGTTTCATTTCTTTCTTATTAATTGTCTGTCGATTTTCTTTTCTCTTCTATTACAACTTCAAAAATTCGTAAATGAAACAATTTGGAAGATATACACTTGTATAAGGTTCGTACAGAGTCTCAATGTTGATACAATGCGAAAGATATCAAAGAATCACGCGCAAGCTCAATATCAAAATGTACTCTTCGAATTTGCACGTTGGCGTCAAGTTATTGTTATAACTCTAACAATCCGATGATTTATATTTTAGCCGTGTAAAGATCTACCTCGAGGAAGACGAAGGACGAACGGAATTAAGGATCAGCTATTAGGATGAGTTTCTGGTCCCCTGAGGGTACAACGGTACCGAACCGCAATTCACGCGGAGGTATTTACCGATCGAAAGAAAAGGAAACGCGGGCATGTTTATACGACGGGGCTTGTCCCAAGGGCCATGCAAATACCACCGGAGAAACTCTTACAGGTATTCGGCGTTATCTGAAAACGATTACCAGGATAAGGGACAGAGGGAAATGTATGGACCGCGTGTAATTCTCCACGGATAATCGCGCTCGTTAATGCGTACAGCTTCCTTCCCCTTTACAGCGTTGTTTTGCTTTATGTAAATTGGCGAATGGCCGTTTGGTAATTTGGTTAGAGGGACCGTTCTAACGATAGACTATGCTTGGCAAACAAAATTGGGATAAGGGGTGGCGTACTATATTACTATTTTTTGTGATATTCTGGTTTAAAGGTTGGATAATATTATTCTAAATAATTGCGTTTGTAATTTGGAAAAGTAATGTGAGAATTTCTACTGCGTTATCTCTGAAAAGGTGGAAGGATGGGGCCACAAAATAGTTTCAATATCGAGTAAAATTACGGTTACGATCGAAAACGTTTAAAGAGTAATTGTAGAATATTATAATTCATAGAACTAAACGAAGGCACTCGATGATGCAAAAGAGTAAGTACAGTTAAGTGGAGCTAATGCGATAATCTTCCCCTGCTGTTCATCGCGAACGAAATTTACCGAACATATGCATGTTAATTTCACTAATTCTTTCGTAGCTTGCTACTACACGGTCTAATGAAGATTACACAAGGGCGTTTAAACACCGATTGTAGTTATTACTTCATATCGTTGCTCGTTTGCTAATTAAGTGGAAATTATTGTGCTTAATATTACCACAAACGTAGCAAACAAATTGGTTACCTGCAAATTAGGATGGTAATATCGGCCATTCTAAACAGAATCGATTAATTTTCACCTGGCTTGGAATTATTCTAAAAACTGGCGATTCTCGTTTATAGAATATTCCTTGGATGCCATGAACGTATCTATTAAAGTAAAATAACATTAAAATGGAAGACATTTCATACATCCGATTAATAATTTTTAGAATCGTTGTAATTTGATTCTGTAATCGACTCGTTCTATTTTATTTTACGAAATTACCAACAACTTTGGCTATGGGAGAAAAAACTTGTGTCTCGTAATTATAGACTCGTGTCACCTGTAGCACGATACGGCTTAGTTTCCGAACTAAAGAATTTGTTATTTGCGAACTAAGGTTAAAGGATATCATAACAAGCAGCTTTACGGTAGAAGATACAACCATTGACTTACTCTACTTAGAAAGCTCTGTAATCAAAGTTTCAGCAATGCATGAGATATTGTTGACTTGTACTACTTGATGATCCCGGCTCTACGTGGCAACGTGATTTTGTTTCTTGTCTTGTAATCAAAAGTCTTTGTTACTGGTTCGTTCCACTTGCGTTTCATGTAAGATCCTCAAGGCAATTCACGTTTAATTTTGACACACGATAAACCAACATGATAAAATAAAATATTTAATTAAAAATATTCTGTTCAAGACATAAGCGTTTTTTTCCACAGAAAATCCCCAGTCTTTAAACAAATCCCCGCAAACTAGCCTTTAAGAATCATCGAGGCTGCATTACCAACCACTGAAACCAACTGCGAAATTGAAATTGAACAGGCGCGGTCGTTCTTCTCGGTTTCCGATAACCAGAAGAAGCCAGGACGTTCGTTCAACAGGGATCATCCCGAAGTTAGTTTTGAAGAAGATCTCGACGATGCGGCAAATCGTCGGGAGGAGAAACGAGCCATAAGAAAGTTTTGTCGTAGATAATGCGGCCGTCGAACGACTTCGACTCGATCACGACCGCTTTCTATGGAGTTTCTGTTCGTCAAAACTGCACCACGTCGTACACGAATTATCAAGAGATAGAAGAGAGACAGACAGAAAGCGATCAACGTGTCGAAAAAGGCGTGCAACACCGAGAAACGCGGGAACGTTTTCAGGATGGCACAATAGGCGGTCACAAAAGGACGCTGGTAAACCGACCCTCTCTTCCCTTCACGAGAACCCAGACGTCATAATTTTCCTCAGGAGTTTCGCCGTTCGTTGTCAGTGCTCTCTTATCTCCTTCCCTCCTATTTCGCCCCATTATTTTCTTATTTTCGTTGAAAAACAAACTAATCGGAGCGCGGTTCGAAAGCAGCCGTCAAAAAAGTTTTTCTAGCTTGAAAAGCCTTTCAGATTCTTCGGGTGAATAGCGGTGAACTTTGAGTTCAGTGATTTGAAGATGTTGGCGGAAGTGGAAGTGACGACGCGACGCTCTGACGTCGAGATAGTTTCAGAAGATTCAGCGACGACTTGATAAACTTGATCGTTATGGATCTGTGTAAGAAGGATTTTGATTGTGGCGAAGTCTTGCTTTCATTTATGTTAACTCAGTATTTGGAAGTGATAGTTCACTTCAGTGAAACTTATCACGTATGGTTTTATATGTTACTATTAGACTGATTTATAAGAAATTTAAATGCGCAAAAATAATCAGAATGTACTCGTTATGATATTTAAAAGCTCTGTTTTGAATTCTATTTCATTAGTTGCGTGTATAAAAATACAAACTTGCATGAACATCCGCAGTCCGGTGATCACTTTTGTTATTAAGTAGGTGTGAAATATGTTTGAGAACACCTGGAGATTATTAGGCGTTGAACTTTGTTATTGCTCGATCATGGAGACCCTAAAAGTCATGGACCTTGGAGTTTCCAAATCAGCAAGCTCGTAATACCCTCGAGAACATCTAAGAGTCATGGAACCAATTTCAGGACTGGCCTCAGACCACATGATATTCTATTATACAAACTTTGATATTTCACAAACTTTGCGTGATTCGAGGTGGATCTCGAGTGATCGTTAGATACAAGATCCTACAATTCTGGACAAGTTCCACGTTTCTTAGTTCATGAAGGTCGAAATTTTACGACATGTAGATGGTCTTAACGTACCTAAATACGTTCTAGTTTTAGAGATTCGACGGGAATTTCGAGATTCTACGTCCCTTGGGTGGTTTTAATACATCCTAAGTCTGGTTGATTAAAGTGCTCGATATCCTTCGTTCATAGAATGATGTTACACGAATTCTGCCTTTAATTATTCATAAAGATAGATGATCTTGAGTATATTCTTCGTGGACTTCAAGATTTACGTGTTAATCTGTAATAAAACTTAAGATTTTACAATCTGTTGCTAGTCTTCGTACAAATAGGCTCTTTCTGCTTTCCAAGATGAATCCTTACGTCTTTAAGATAGAAGTCTGGATCTGTTCCACAATTCCGATTGTTCTGCTTACTAAGGGATCATGCTTACAAATGGATCATCAATCCATAATCGGCCTTCTAAAAGCTCATAATGAGAAGATAACACTGCGTACAGTTTGAAATACTTACTTACTTACTTAGAGAAACTGACGCGTAGATTATGGTTGTCGTTTCATTTAGTTTCATCTTAAGCTCGCGAGACTCTGTGCTCTCTCATACCACGACGAAATGGAAGTAACAACTCGATACGATTTTGCACTGTAATATATTATTTACTAAATTCTATCTCATACCTTTCTCTCTCTTTCGATAAATACAATTTCAATTTTGGAGCTGCCTGAAATTTCCACGTGATAGATCAAGACACAGAAAGTTCTAGTATTTGAGCTTGTAACTTGCGGCTAATTAAACAGCCTTGCTTCTCGCCGTACAAAAAGCACATATTTGTTACTTTACTTTAGCTTTAGCACTTCTCCCTCGCCTTTCTTCCATCCTTCTCTATTCTAACCTAACTTCTCCCTTACTTTTCCTTCATTCTTTTGTATTCTAAGCTAACTTTTTTATGTTCTTTTAGCCTCTTTCCCCGCGTTTCTTTCGCCTTCTTTCCTTTTCGCTCTCTTTTTTCTACACGCTGGCCCCTTCCATTCGCATTTTTCATCCGTTTCTCCTGGCTAGCTTCTTTGAAATTTCCCTCTGGTTTTGCAGAGGATTCCTTGCAACCCTTCCAACTCGTCCTCTATTTTTTCCACATTTCTGTCCGCTTCCTGCTTGCTCGCGGTGTATTTAGTTTTTTTCCCTCCTTCTGTCTGCACTCCTTGTTTCCTTTTTTTTTCATTTCTGTCCGATTTTTCTCTGTTGGTTTTGTTTCATGTCGGTTTTTGGCGCGCGCGCACGCACACACACACACACATACACACACACACACACACATACATCCTCTTTCACTCGCTTATTTTGGTCTGTCTCTGTTCATTTTTGCGTTACAGAGTAATACGCGATTTCGACAGCAACACGGAAATCGAACATTGAAACAAGCCGATTGAAAGGTCTCGAACGAACTACCACGGGAATCGCAGTAACAGGGATACGGATGTAATAAAATAGAAACTGACGAAGAGGATACGTGAGATAGTAAACCGAACTGCAAAGGCAGATTGAAATGAATCAATTAATAAATTCGATGAAATGTATCGCGCCTCTCGTTCTGTCGTTTTCTGCAAACAAACTAACAGTGTGGATGTTTATCTTGAAAAATCCAGATAAATCTTATCTTTCCTCGTGATCGTACGAATTCGGTTGAAATTTGAGTGAGTGACGTTTGGAAAACCCATAGGTATTTGTTGAGTGAAAAAGTGTTTGCAAGCGATTGTTGGTCGAATTGAAAGAATGTTAAAGTGAATTTAGTTCATGCCCGCGTTTTATCACTTTTGTGCAACGGTTAAATGAATTTCAATAATTGTTTTATCAACGACAGAGTAAAATTATTTTTCACATTTATTCAGATATGTGTAATTTTGTGTGCTACACTGGATTAGCCACGTAGTAGTGACACACAGAGTAGTGAGACAAAAAGAGTGCTGAGACGCGTGAATGTGTATCTACGAATATCTTGTAGATCGCATATTGAATAAATATGAAACTATTTTAATATTATTTCTACACGTAATGTGAGTGTTCCCATACATTTATTTTGGCGACTAAGATCCACAATCTTTAACAACGTTATACACATCATATTATCACATATTGGTCCCATTATCTTTAACAAGTAATTCATTTTATATTAAGGTAAATAAATATTACCGATATCTAGATAGAATTTGATATCTCGAATAAGGATCGACTATATCGAAAAGACAAAGTGAAATCCTTTAAACTTCAATTCCAACTAATACGTGCGAAATGCATTCGACAAATGCAGTACTACGTATAGAGGACTTGGAAAGTCTTGGAATAAACGCTTCGTACTAAAGCCATTTCTGTTCCAATCAAATATTTCAAGATAAATTCTCGTTCGACGAATAAAATAGCGTTATATGAGGATCGATAAATCCGACTCTACTTCGACTTTTCGTTCGAGCCTCGATAAAGATGTATTTGATTTTGATTGGAATTCAGAAAACGCCTGAAATTGGCGAGAACACGGTCCAAGTTTCAGTAGATGGCACAAGTTTCGAATATCTTCGGTTTCCCAAAACTTTTCTATTATATTTTTCTGCGTGAAAATTGCCACGGTGGAGGATGGTGTCAGAGAAAGTTCCTGTTTATCCAACGAAAGAAAGCCCGAAGTAACGACTCGGATGTAAATAGCCGGTATTTAAATAGAGAATCTCTTTCTGATATTAAATCGGGTTTTCATATTAATTAATTCTTCGACTGTCGTGGAACGAGGACTTTCAAAGATAGAAATTTGAGTTTTATTAAAAAAAGAACGAAGTTTCTGAAACGAGACTAAACGAATATATACGTGTTCTTAAATAAAATTAATGTAAAAGCTGTAAGTTCTATTTGCTCGCAGTATCGAAGAACGAATTACATATATCTTATGTAGTTTTATTGGGATTTATTTTATTTAGATTTGTAATTCTTTATCCTTTATATTACTTGCTCGATGGAGTTTCACAATCCTCTGTACCTTTTTATTTCACTTAAGTTCTAAAAATAATAAAGAGGGACGAATAGATAGAATCAAACATAATAAAGATTAGTCAAAATTAGTATGAGACTGGGAAAAAACAACAATCAATAGCTTCATTTTGGTTAATACCTATAAATATATATGACATAATATAAAGTAGTATCTATAAAGTATCTAGACATAGCCAGCTCATACTTGTTCAAATTTACAAGCAAGATCCATGATGGGAAACTTCAATTCATCGATGTAAAGAATTCCTCCCTTTTTTTGCCTGATAATATATAATACGAAAAGGAAACATTTATTGCCCGAAATTATTTACAGAAATGAATCTCATCTGTTTCATTAAAAAACTAGCCTCTTTCGCACCAAAAGTTATTTCAAACAATTAAATCATCAAAGATCTATATATATAACTTCACACATTACACCACCAAATTAAAACAGCAGCAAAATTATAGCACGGAAAAAGGTCTCCTTTATCCAACGCACTTTATGAATCATAAGAGAAAGCGTTTCCCATTGTTTCGACCCCGCCATGCCTCTACACCACCACGCGACAGACATTGTTCCGGGAAATAATAAAATCCCTTTGGTCGTCTAGCGTCTAGTTCGCTCTTCGTTTTGCATCGCGATCCAGTTACCCGTATTTCACCTGACAAATATTAATCTCGGAAGTGGTAAAAGGGTCGACCACCCCCGTTTACTCCCTTCACCCCGGTGCCCGGGTCTAGAAACTCTCGTGCATCCATCGAACGGAACGATATTATCGAGAAATTGGAAGTTACGGCCGTACGAAAATGAAAGGCGAGGCATTCCGAATGGACTCGAACGCGTATCGCCCGCCGATCTAATTACCAATGGACGAATTCGATCGCGAGAATTCGGTTCATTACCTTCCACGGTAATTTAAATTCAGTTCCTGGTTACAGGGATGAAAAGAAAAAAGGAAAGAAGGGATTAATCTCGGGAATGAATCAAACGAAATTCTACGAACGAGCCCCCAATTAATTTCCGTCTTCGTGGAATAGCATCAAGGTTGCCTACCTAATTGTAAGTAACAATGAGTAATAGTTGGAAGAAACGATAGAGATATATTATAATTAATTAATTATGCCAGTATTGAATTTATAATTAAAGAAGTAGTTAATCTATAATTGCACAAGTATGGAAATTATTATATGTATTTCGATAATCGATAACTGTGTTTGCGCTGGGCAGAACAGATTACAAGTCTAAGTAATAGTACATATTGTATTATCAAAATTCAACCTTAGAGGGGTTAGTCGAGATGCTCGTGATAAAAACGACTTGCCAAATTTGTTCACTTTTTAAAAATGGGAAGTAATCAGAAGCTGAAGTCACAACACGGTGAAATGGACATAAAAGGTGGTCTATACGTTGATTTATTTTCGAACGAAAACTAGTCGCTTTTATAAAGATCTTTGTTACGAGGTTCACAACTTCGCGATTTAATTAGATATGCGATTTTATTATAGACACACTTATAATTAATGCTTATAATTAATAATTAATATAATTAATAAAATATATTGGAAAGAAATAAAAAATGTTAAAGTATTTTTTGTTTTCCTACGAAAAGAAAAACGAGGGACAATGACGGCTTTTATGAAGAATTCTTTAATTCGTTAATACGTTATTCTGCATATAAAAATACTCTTATATTTACGTCTCTAAATAAGAAACGTTATAACTGACTGCTCTCCACTGTTCAAAACGAATAGAGTCAGTCGTAAGAGACAGAAAAAGAAGAAACATATAATACGTCCGTGCGAATTCGTTGTCCAACGCCTCATAAGGGACAGAGATCGACTGGTCGGCCACATTGGGAGTGGGAAACCTTTTTACGCGGCTGTTTCGCATGAGAACGGTAACGGAACACGATTTACGAGTGGAAAATAGAGGCACCAGCGAAAAGCTTTTAGTCCTTCGTACGTCAGCAAATATGTGACTAACCCGAAGCTCGGGGGTGCACGGACCCGCTTTCATCCACCTGTGTAATCGTTCCCTCTGCGCGTCCCTTGACCATTCTAACCGTCGTTCCTTCCGTGTTCCACCGAAATCATATCCTAACCTTTCGTTCTCATCTGTGCCTTTCACTTTGTTTTCCAGCCTTTACGTTCGATCTCTCCTTTGTCACTGCCGATGAGCATTAAATAAGCTTTAGACGTTGTCTTATCGGTGCAAGATTCCTGAATGATTAAGTTTAGTAATGGAATTTGACAAAAGGAACATATTTTCTGACAGAAATAACATATTTTAACGATTCTACGCGCCTACTTGTTCTTAGAATTAGTTGTGTTTCATTTTATGTCGCTATTCGTAATAAAGCATATCTCGATAAAGATCGTAATGGGTAAAAAGGTTTTTGAAAAATATAAATAAGCCAGTGCAAAACGCTTCGAAAAATTCTATAAAACGTTTTCCATGTGTCATACACGCTTCCGACAGGTAATCGCGATTAATTAACATTTAAACACTGGCTTTTAAATCATAAGTCAACATTTTGCACGGGATTACGCGAAGTAACGTTAAAAGGAAATTAACGTGGAAAACGCGACAATTATCTCATCGGTGAACGACTGTTGAAGCGTTATTACCGATATATGAGCGCCGGAGGCAGTGAAACGAGCAATTTCTACTTTCATCGCGACTTTCATTTCTGGCTTTTCGTGGCTAGACGACCGCTGAATTTCGAGAAGTTCCGTCCCAAAGGAAATTCCACGATTTTCGACCAACTTTCTTAACCACTTCCTCTGCAAGGATCGTAGATTTATGAGATGTTATCAAATAATGTTTCACCTCGAGCGTCGTCCTGGAATGATACGATTTAATTATTAACGTGTGGACCAGCCAAGGAAACTTTGATGAAATTTCAAGCGAATATTTGCGCAAGCTGGCTGAATTTAAGATTATATTAATACTCAGAATAATAGAAGAAATTATCGAAAACCGCGACGATTCTGGATGAGAGAGAAATTGTATTTATCTATATGTATAAATATGATTGAAAACGTTGTTGTAATATCGAATATAGAAACTCTTTATAACGTAAGATTTCATTAAGATAATTTCATTTAGATCGTCCCAAAAGCTTCTCTCGTTTTATAAGAAAATAATAGACGCATAATATTTTTTGTTTTATATTATTTTACTGAATTACGTACGGTCCATTTTGTTTCAATAGAATAATGTTGAAATTTCTCCATAATAAAGCAAAAAATGCTGTGCATCTATTATTTTGTTATAAAACGAAAGAAACCTTTGGGACAACTTAATAGTTCTTAAAGGCTTTCCAATTTTTTAATAATTGCGCAGGTTTACCTAAGTTTTTATTAACTTACTTATGAATGGGAATGTACGTATGTACAGGTTCTCTGTAATATATCTCTCGTCAAATATATCAAATAAATCAATCATACAAAATTCAAGTTCTAAAAACACCGCTAACATCACGATAGAAGTCATAAATTCAAGCGTAGCTCGAGGTTCGAGCGTTAAAACAGGGAACATTTAACGCAACACGTAGAGGATTAACAGAATGTGGTGAGAAAATCGGAGGCAACGATTTGTCGACGGATCGTTCCACGGTTGTTTTTTCGTTAAAACGCCGACAAGTACAGCCGTGGAACGCGTGAAATTGGTAGTTTCGTCGTACGAACGACAGCTTTTCGAACGAAAGCCGGAACGAGATTTCCTTTTTTTCCTCTTCTCCAAATGATTTCCAATTGAAAAACTCTTCTGGCTAGCCAGCCAGCCAGTCAGTCAGAGTCGGCTGTCTTGTCGATCGAAAAGTCGCGAATAAATTCAACGAAGCATAACGTCCAACGAAATCGAAAAGGGGAACACGTTCAATTTGTGAAGAAGGGAAAAGAAGGGAAAAATAACAATTACCGGGAAAGAAGGAAGCGACGCGTACGGGACCTCGTTCCGGCAATTATTTCCTCGAAAAGAACCGGCTGCTTTATTAAATCGCGCAATTTTTCATCTCCCGGCTGGTGTACGTTCATCTCTTCCCTTCTTCAACGAGGAACCGTCCACCAAGGGATAGATAAATAGCGAGATAATGTCCGTAGAATGAGACAGCAAGAGTAGAATTAACGTTTTCCTTCGTCCGTGATTTTTTGCAGCCGTACACCCGCGACATTTTGTCCTCCATTTTTCTTCGATTTCCTTCTTCTTTTTTTGTTTACAAATGTTCTTCTTTTTCTTTTTCAAGATGCATTCCATTTGTACTTCTGAAACTCTACTTTTTATTTGGACTACGTAACGAGTCTGACCCAAGTCCATTTCGTTTTGAGTTTTCACTGTTTAAGTATAATATTGCCTTAGAGAAATTCCTCCTTTCTTCGTCCCCTTTTTTTCTTCGTTTCTTTCCTTTTCATCCGTCCATTACACCTATCTTCTTTCTTTTTTCCCTTTTTGTCCCCCTTCCTTTCCTCCTTTTTCTTCCTTCTTATTCTTCTCTTTAGCTGTACTATTCTTTCCACACTTTCTTCGCAAACATCATCTATGTTTGAAATACTTAGTTCATAAAAGGCATGGAACATACACAGAGACAGTAAAATTGCACTGAATGCTAAAACCGAATATTTAAAAATTAATAATATCCATAGTATCTATAGTATCTGTAATATTTATTGAGACATAACACCGATTTCGAGTTATGTAATTTTGAGGAGAACAACAGGATTAATTTTACCTTCTAATTATACCTGCAAATGCCTTATACATACAAGAAGCCAAATTGCACGAATCGAATAAATATTCCTAGAACAAGTATCAACGGAGAAATGTCAATATTTTTCTGCGTCTTCATTGTTCTTCGTCATAATGCCAATTCTTCGTTTAATTGCCTACGCAAAGGAGCCATATAAAGTAATGGTAACGCAATACACTTGGTCATCGCGGACATACGTACACTTATAAACATGCCAGACTGTATCAATAAAGTTTCGTTTTACAGGATAGAATGGCCTGCTATAAAGCTAGGTTTCCACTAGCTCTCATCGCGTCTCGCGTTTCGCATCTACTTCCTCCGATATGTATTCACGTTTGCATATGCATCAGTGTCGATCATGAAACCTTGGAATAGTTCCGCCCGTTCATTATCATCCGGTAATAATATTCTAGATTGGCAGCTGTTAATGCCTCCAATTCTCATTGCTTCATTCTGTTTCATCGCTGTTTTTTCTTTTTTACACACACACGCTAGTAAAAATTGAAATTGCTCTTTCAATGCTATGTATACTCTCGGCTAAAGTTCTCGGCTAAAAGTTCGGACTGTGATTTACAGAAACTAGGAATTTCTAAAAAAATCCATCTCAGAATTCTGTTAGCTTAGAAAATTCTTTTGTAAAAATTTTATCATAACGGCATATTTTGCAATATTTATTTCGCATTAATAATAAAATTGCCAGATTAATAATTTCAAAATTGATGTTGCGTATGTCAGCAGTAATTTTTCCATAGATCTTTTACTACCAAGTTTTCCAAGCGCCCAAAGAAGGAGAAAACTGACGTTCTTCAATTCCTAGATTCGATTCCTAGATTTTATAAGATATGTAATGATTCGAAGATTTTGGCGGATAGCGTGTTCCAAACAAGAAACGTAACGTCTCCCATTTCGTTTTAATTCAATGTTGAATGGCGCGCAATGAGTGAAACGCATTAAGACGAACATTAAAGCGACTGGCATCCGAATATCGGTGGTAGAAAATTAAACCAAGGAACGAAATCGTTTGCAAGAAATCTCCGGCGAGAAGCTGATAACCGACCTTCCTAAATTCCCTCTTACCCAGTTTCATCCCCGATTACTCTGTTTCCCCTGTTGGGTACCCTGGGGAGAACGATTCAAGAGCGGCTAACCAGAAATCCATACGCAAATGTAGTCCAATGCCGCGATCAACCATACCAAATGGCCTTTCCTATTAATTTGCGTTGTTCATTTGTTTTAGAGAATTACGAGCCACTTTTCTTTTCTATGTAAATCCTGGGACGTACTTTTGTATAGAAATTTTAGGCTACTTACGATAGCGGTCTCATAACAGCAATTGATCACATTTTTAAGAAATATCTCTACACGATGTTACATAAAAACGAATCTTTAAACATTCACTCAATAGCGTTATTTTTTGTGATCTTTCTTGATTCATCGATTTTTTTACGAATCGGTACATTAATAAATAGAGACTTAAGTTAAACGTTAAGAAAGAAGTATAGAATCATTTAGGACGAGCCACAGGAAGAACGAGATTCTAAAACGTAAATAAATTGTTTGAAACATGAAAAACCGATTGTACGATTACGGATTTATTGAAAAATTATTTGACATGGCCCTTGGAAAAACTCTTCCTATCGAGAAGGCAATAGATACAAAATATTCATCTAATAGAATGTAGAACGACTGACTTGTAATTTATGAAATCCATTTGTATAGATTTTTGTTCTACTACGAAGATTGTTATGTTGTTATTTGTAAAAGAATAAGAATTTTTCAGAATTGGAATTGTCGAATTATTCGCATAAATAAAGTTCTATGCCAATATGATAGTGATTGAATGGCCTTAAAAACGAATGACACAGAGAATAGAAATTATCGTACACGATGCAACAGTAAGGCCAAGGATAAGCTATCGAAATTTTTTCGTATCGCACATTCTTCTTGGTACATTAACTTACAAACGTTCGTACGAACGACGATATTTCGCGTAACAAATGGTTCGCTCGTGGAAACAGATAAACTCGAAGAAAAGTTGGATCGTGAGAATTACAAGGGAATCTTGTAGCCTTGTATATTATCGCGAGTCTCATTACCGGATTCCTGCAAATTCGTAGCAGCATCTTCCTTTAAGCTCGCAACGAGGAATCTTTTTACCGTATTGGAACTCTTTAAGTTACTGAAGTAACTTTAATTTTCAATTCGCAGATCTTCGACTAATTCGAATCGCAGATTACTCCGAGAGAAAAATCTTACTGGTAATTAACATACTTCTCCACAGTCGTTTGTAACAAATATTTCATTTCAAGAAATATAATTCAAAACATTTCAGAGATTGAAAAATTCGTAAACTTGGAAATTCCAACATTTGATAAAATAGAAACGAAATCCTTGGAACTCCCTCTAGATAGCATTATTAGCCTTTAAAGTAGTAATTAAATTCGCAAATATATTACGCAATTTATATCACACGTTCTTCGTTATCTCATTTACCTGTAATACAGACATCCACGTATACTTATCGAATATCGATACAATATGATATTAACGTGTATGACCCATGCATATCAAATGTAGGCAAACAATTTCCACGTTTTACGCGAAAGACCGTAACAGCGCGAGGTCGAGCCTGAATCACAGATACCTCGTGTTCGAATTAATTTCTCTGTCAGCAAAATTGGAGAAATCGCAAATAGCGCGACACGCAGATGCCCAGACAGCGGGTTGGCGTTGCTCCCGACATCGGAGCCGAATGTCGGCTGAGCCGAAGCAGAGATTCCGTGAGTTCTTCGCGGCTGTTTACACGAGATATGGGTATCACTGGGCATTAACTGGGGCGGTGGCTGTGCTCGGATATTAATTTTCGAGACGCGTCTAATCTTGCATAATATGCGCGTGATTAAATAGCGCGACGCCGCCTCCTACGCTCTATTCGTCGTTTCCCTGCGTCGTGTCGTGCCTTTTTGTCTTCCACCGTCGTCTCTTAACCGTTTGTTCCTCTTGTATCCCACCGAGAGTTCCGTCGCGTTTAGTCTAACGCGTTTTCAGGTAAGGAGGGTTTCAGGTTCGAAATTGTTGCTCGTTGCTTGAATGTTCGCCATGCAAGTGCGTGAGGAATTATGTATTATACCATGCGAAGAGAAATTCTAGAATAGGTGAGTCTTAGCGAGAAGGAAGATTTTGATTCGAAGGTGAATGTGTTTGAAATTTGTAGAAAATGATGTAGGTATATCGTACTCGTTACATTCAAGTTCGGATAAGTTCTTTAACAAAATTATTTTTCTCCTTTTTTTATGGACAAATCGTTAGAGAGGTATAATCTGTTAATTGTTATTTGGAAATTCGAAGAATAATATGTATCACGTATAATCTTTCGTGTATTTGAATTGTTACACGTTATACATGTAATAGACGAAGATAGATATTACTTACTTTATGATTTTGTATTATTTATATTTTTAGTAGCGAATTTACGATGCAATTTATTATCGAAGAAAATTCTCAACATACATCGATTCATATTTATTTCAACGGAAGATTTGGTATCTACTTCAAAGAAAATATTGATCCTGATGGCTAATGGCTTACACCTACCAAGTCACCCGATACAAAGCCATAAATCTTGATATTCCTAGGAAGATAAGGAAAATGGATCGAAAAAGTTGTCACCAATTTTCCATCGAATTTTCAATAACACAAAGCCACCTGACTTTACATCGAATATCTGAAAACGTCGCAGGCATTTTTCATAGTGTGAGACAATCTCTCCTTTGCTTCTCGACGTCCCATTTATCAAACGCGTAGACATACGCTACAGGTTATTTCGAGTTAACCTATCAGTGATTATGATTGTCGCTGAAGACTTGAATCAAGGTTTTCGTCGTATAATATGAAATATTTAATGCAATTTTGTTACCCTTGGTTTTTGTCTTATCTCGAGCCATCTCGCTCGCTTCAAGTGTACCACGAATTTAGAACCAGGTTGTAATTCCGTAACTATGTAATTTCTCGTTACTCTACATTAAAATTATACAATATGCATATAATGTAACAAAATAATATCACGAATATATCGGAAAAAAGCGTACGAATTAGAAACAATCGAGGCATCGTAACCGACGATCCGCTATTGAAGGGTTAATAACATTGGAAAAATCGATTGGTTCGACGAGGCATGATACAAATTGACGAGGCAACGCGGATAAAAAAATATGAATCGTCGAATTTCCACGTACGCGTGGCGATCGACGACGCGCGCCGAGCCGATTTTCGTTGGAAAACTCGCGCAATCCCCGTTGCGCCATTAATTTTAACGATTCGATCTCGCTGCATGGAAATAAAATTATACGGCCGTGCAATAATCCGGGCCGTGGAAAGGGAGAGAGATCACGCGTCGCAAACACGGCCCTGATTGATACCTGACGCGAAAATTTCGCGTTTACATCGCGAATGCGATTACCTGTGCTGGATGTCGGTTCGAGAACCGTCTACACGTCATGGGATTGCACACGCACGACATTAAACTTGTAAATAGAATTATAGAATCGCCGGAATATTACGGTCGGTCACATCTGAAACGATTGTGCTACGTGATTACATCGCGGGATGAAATTTTCGCCAAGCAAACGCCCGGAAGAAACGAATTCCCGACGGAGACGCGAAGGATGCAAACTTTTCGGTCACGATTTGTCTAGTGACTTTCTGTCGCTGCCAAGAAATCCTCCGCCGAAGAAATGCACGAGAAACGCGACGTGCGTTTCTTAGCGGCGCAAACGGGCTTCCCAAGCTTCCTACTGTTGTCTGCTGACTTAATATCGAGGATTACCCACCGGTGAGTATCGGGTTTTGTGTACGGTGGTGTTTATGGAGCGATGTGCGAGATTTGAGACACAGTGGCTCGCGAAAGTAGTGGAACATTTCTAGACATTTTTTATGTATGTATGATACAAAATATTCTAAATCTCATTTGCGATGTAACGAAACGTGGCTATCACACGATTACATTGGTAAAGTTTGAAACTGATCTGAATATATACAAAGAAATTACAAAATATTTGTTGGAAGCATACACTTGGCAAAGATCGCCAAAATAATTAAACGGTCAATTAATCACTATTTAATAAGTTACGATATGTATTGAGATCCGCGGTGAATAGCGAATATGAAATATATAATGTAAGCAATCTGAAGATAAGATTAATAGAAATCTCAGAATAAGTCGATTCCAAACCATCATATTTGGTCGAACTATCAGTTGTTTATTAAGACACAGAAAGCAGTTTTAGTTTACTCTTTAGAATCTTAAAAAGTACAAAAAATTATATCTGCTTCTATTCAACAAACTCCATTAAAACCTAAATCCCAAAACCACTATCGAATTTCTTAAACCTCCATCTCCCCACTATCACCAAATTTCCCTGCACTAGTATATAACACTATTCATCAATCATTCCTCAATCGAGCCACAAAAGTTGCCAACTCCAAAACTGCTTCGAAACTCGGTCTAATAATTCAAACCGCTGCAACGCTTCGATCGTAAACCTACTCCTTAGCATCGTCCATCCAGTTGGTCTAATCGCGTGGTAGTCGCAACAGAGAGAGCCACGGATCGATCGTGAGAAAGAGGTTGGGTGTGTTACCTCGTTGAAAAAGCGACGATCCATCAAGCGGATCGTATTTTCGCGGAGATCGGGCGGATCGTTTTTACGAAATTGCGTCGCGTTCTTTGTCGATCGATTCGCGTGGCAAACAGAGAGACAGAGGAATGCAAGTGGAAAGGAAGCGGAAGAAGGGGTGAGAGTAACTGTTCTCACGACGACTTTGAATTTTTGAAAATTTGAATTTTTGAAAATTTGAGTTTTTGAAAATTTGAATTTTTGAAAATTTGAAAATTTGAATTTTTGAATTTTTGAAAATTTGAAAATTTGAATTTTTGAAAATTTGAGTTTTTGAAAATTTGAATTTTTGACTGGTGAAGTACTAAACTAGTACTAAAGTAATAAGCTAGTAAAGTACTAAAGTACTAAAGCGCTAGTAAAGTGCTAAAGTACTAAAGCGCTAGTAAAGTACTAAAGTAATAGTAAAGTACTAAAGTACTTGAAGTTGAGGTTGGTACTAAACTACTAAGGTAGTACTAAAGTACTAACGCACCAAAGTACCAAAATACTACCAAAGTACCGAAGTACTACCAAAGCACTAAGTACTAAAGTACAACTTCGGTGGAACACAAAATGAATATTTGTTGCGTGCGTGGGGAAAAACCCTAGAAATTCCTTTCTACGCTACGGGAGATTCTATAAAACGAAATAAATTTTGGTTTTAATTAGTAATTCATCGTTAATTTGGTAAAACACTTTGGCAAAATTCACGTAGTTAAATAGAAACGAATGATTTTCTGAACTTCTTCGGCTTCTCATATCTGTAATCCATATATCGTATCGTTTAATTAAAGAACCTCGATAATTTGATTTCTTTCAACGTTTTCAATTCCTAAGAAAATTCTATCCAGGGGAGAATACAATCTCATTTTCACCACGACCGCGACGAACCGCTAATGGTATCGCAATAATTAATTTCGCGGTAGAATTGTATGACTTACGCGAAGCCGGAGGTAAGGAAGAAACAGCCGAAAGTAACAAGCGCGGAAAATAAGAGAATTGTTAGCGAATATTCTTATTTTTCCTCTCTGCCCCTTTCTTCTACCTTTTTTTTTTTTTTGTTGTTTTTCATTTCTAAGTATTTTTCTGCCACGAGAAAAGTATCTCATGGGCACGCTGGAATCTTTCAAAAACACGCTCGCGACACGGAAGAATAACGCGAAACAGAATTCGCGGCAGGATTACACGGCGGTGGTAAAAATTAATAAGAGGTACGATGTAAACATGTGCCACTGTGATACTCTAGGGAGGCGTAATTAATTCGAGACTTTTCTCCATAATCTGCATGGATCATCAAATAAGATTAGACCAACCAAATGTATGCAGCATTCGGTGTACATATTTCGCGGAAAATATTCATCAGTTTTACTAATAATCAGAGCTTCGGAAAATGTTAAGTAATTTGTATCGAGTATAAAATTTGGTGAAAACGGCGCAGGATTGTAATATTTATGCCGTAATTTAATGTTGCATCGCATAATCGTTTAATTATTGATAACAATTAACATTAATGTAAATTTAATTTTATCCTATATGTCATACACGTATCTGTATGTATCGTTGGTTCCTGGTATTATGATTGACGGCGTTGAAAGGCGAAACACGATAAATTATTTGAAGATAATAATAAATTTTTCCACGCAGAGCGTCCTTTTCTATTTTTGCAAAGAGTGCTTATACATTTTTCTTCCCGTGTATCAATGTGATATACGAGAGAACGAGGGCTTATAAATCCAGTTAAATCAGAGGGAAACGTATCGCGAGCTATGGAAACACATATTTGCGCGTAACGGAAGCACGCTCACGCGCGGGGGCTGGTTTATCGAAATACGAGTATGACAAAAGTAACACAAAACCCATTCAAAGCCGGCTTTTATGTACTGCCTCGCACAACATTTGCATACGCTTCTGCTACCTTCGACCTTTGCTAGATATTACCGACGCGAAATCCAGCCTCCTTGGCGAGGAAACGAAAGTAGCGCATATTAGAGTCATCTCTGGTTACTTTAATACCACTGGAATAGCGAAATATCACGAATTATAAAATATTCTAGTAACCTGATGTAAAAGAAGTTTCTCTTTAATTCTACAGTTGGAACGTAATAATAAAAAAAGGAAAATAATTTGAATGTGTTATTAAATATATTTACGTATCTGTAACTGTACGTTATACGTGGCGTTTACAATTAAGAATGAAGGTTATATAATATGAACGATATATTAAAATTAGATACCACAAAAATTGCAGAAGCTTCTTAAAGTAATCCAATGCTCGGTCTAACATTCTATGTTTGTAATTAAATGCTCAATACAAATCAATTATAACGACGCTACTCCAATTTCTCAGAACTCGTGCAAACATCCTACTATGTGATCCTACTATAATCAGCTTGGTACACGAGATTTCATTAAAAAAAACTCCCTAGAAATAATCAATTAAACGGATAACAGGTAAATCCGGATGCAAAGCTCGGCCACGTGAAACGTAGTTTATTCAAAAGAGCGGCGAGCCATCGATGAATTGTCAGCTTTAATTCACGGTAAGCGCTCTCGAAGTACTCCGCTCTCCGCTATACTCCGGCTCGCAATAAATGCAATTTAAAAATGTAAATTTCCCCGCCGGCTACCTATGAGCTTTCCCTCGGTTACTCTTTTTATTTTTCCTCTTTGTCTTCTTCTACCGACGATCCTCTAGCATCGCCTCCTCACCGCACCTTTTTACCATTTTTCTCCCCTTTGAATTTCGAATGAACGAACGACCGAGTCGGGAAAAATTCGCGATTCAACGGCGCAATTAAAATTTAATGCCCGCTGATACGTGGGCGGGTATAATTTCCGAGCCACGGTCTCGTTAATACGGCGAATTTTACGCAACAAAACGGATTACATGTTGGCACGCGATTAAAAATAATTTTCCTTTTATCAGAATACTCCACCATGCCTATATCCATGGCTTGAGGTATTCATTGACTGGTATCCGGTTACGCGTTCTTCAAATTTACGATCTCTTTTCGCCTGCATGACACATAACCTCACGTCCGTGTGTATAGGTATGTGCGAGCGCGTTTCGAATGGACAAAACGAGAAAAAAAAAGGAAAAAAGGAAAAAATGCGAGATTGGCGGTACGTAACGACACGCTTGCACTATGTAGCCCGTGAAAATCAGTAAAATGTTCGGACCACTTTTCATCTCGTCGTCATGATGCGCTGCGGTCCAAGTGTATCTTTCGACAGGCTCGTAAAAAATGCGCTCTTTGAGTCCCCTCCAACCCATTGTTCACGTATTTGATTATACTTGTGTCGGTGTCACACTAGATTTTAGAATACCTCGTTCTTTTATCGGAAAAAATGGCGCCTATTTTATATACTGAAAATCTAAATTAATAATAAATTTAATGTTAATCAAGAAGGAACATCGATTGGATGTTGGACGAGAATGTACAGTGTTTGGGATTACATATTATTAATGCTTGTTTCTAAGATGATGTAATTTATGACGTAATAACGGAAGAGGCGGGAATTTCAAATATTGTCAAAGCAGCCCTGACGTGTTAGCTACCGAGCGATTACACGCATTAACGTTAATGCACATTCAGGTTTAATAAATATTAAAGCTCGCGAGTGTAGGCCCGTCGTTAATTAATATTAACGTTAATATACTTTACCCTCATATTATCTTCAAAAGTATAAACGTATATTTAAAACAGAAATAAACACATACCTAATACTTGCCACATTTCGAATGAAGAAATATTTGGCTTCTAAAGTGTTTGCATGATAATAAAATTTAATCATACTGCTTTTATACCGCGTTCAAAATTCCTGTACTATATATTTAATCAGTAAAAAATCGAACTTTTAATTAGCTACAAATTCATAGCAGGTCATAGCTAGCCATGGATCACGTCCATAAATACTAATAACAAGATTTAATTAATATAATATCCAGAGCCCATGTGCACCTGGTAGATACCATGTGCTCGTAGAAATGTTAATTTCAGACGAAGAAGGGTCAATATAAAGAGCAGGAACAGGACAACTTGCATGGAAGCTTAACTCCCCTCAAGAGGATAATAAATATAAATACACACTTCTAAAGGTGAAGTTACTTCATCATCGGTTAATTGCGACACTCAAAACGGCTTTCGCGTTGCTCTATGCATAGAAGGTGACCAATTTTAATCTATCAGTACGAATCATTAATAAAGTACTCGCTGCGCTACATAATAGTTTAGGCAACAATTGAATAGTTTTAAGGAATGTATAGGCTGGTGAAATTAGTTTTCTTGTAAATGGAAGCGATATGTAGATGATATGTAGAAATACGATTTCTTAAATGGAATCATCTAATTTTCAATACAATAATCGATGCAACTCATTATTTCCAACAGAATTAATATTAAGCTATTTACGTTAAAAAATCATTAAAACGATATAAAAATTCAACGAATTTTTTTTCGAGCGATGTAAATTAATATGAGAAAAACTTTGTAAAATGAAATAAAGTTAAAGTAATTTAGAAAAAGTTGTTCATCTCTAGCTAAGAACATGGAAATGTTTCAAGTTGCGATGCACATTCGTTAAGTTAAATTTAAAATTTGATAAAGCAGGACATGCATCATATTACGTAAACATTGCTTCTTAACTTCGCACAATATACATATTAATTATATTGGTAATTACCATTTAATGCATGCAACTTCACAAAATGAAAAACAGTTGAAATAATTAAAAAAAAATTTCTTCATCTCTAAAAACATGAAAATAGATCACGAAACATGAAACGTTCGTTAGGTTGATTTCGAATGACGAAATGCAACCTGCGCAATATAGACGAAAAATCATTTCTCAGCGATGTGACGAGAAATCTCATTTAAAGATTAAATTTCTAACGGGTGAACTTTGCTCCTTACCTTATAACTCATCTCACCACGTGTTAGCGTTACTTGCGAATCTGGTGGCGTGTGCGAAAGGAAGGTTAGGGAAGAGAGTCGGTCGCCGGAACATGCTGATTACAGAAAACCTGCCGCGTTCGTCGGGAACCGTACGTATACCTATCCACGAGATGTTTCTTGCAGCATCAGCTTGTTCGACGATCGTACCAGGGTTCGATGCTCCTTTTCACCACGATCGTTATTAACTTTTTACACGTCTATGGTAATCATGTCACTCCATTCAGAAACTGTCGAAGCAAAGAAGATTAGATCACCATCATCCACCCACCGTCTCTATTGTATGTACTCGCGACTCGCGAACTCGTGACACTAACTGCACTATACTATCATTTTCGATACCCGCGAATTACGATTGAAATTTAAACGCGATATTATACATGCGACATGTAACCTCGATATTTTTATTTATTCTATAAAATTATTATTTTTAAGAGCACCCGATTATTAATATTGGTCAATTCCAATTGACGATATGTGTGTATTATTCTTAATCTGATTCGATACTTTTGTGGCAATATTTAAACTGACCAATAGGAGACGTTGAAACAATAACATCATTGGTGAAAGCATATAGGTAATAATACGGTACGTCACAACACGAAACACGATCCATGATTGGCTTTCGCGTTCTGTCCTCTAATTGGTCGATTTAGAATTCCGTTTGTAATGGATGTGTGGTGTTTGTTTGTCTCGAGTGGATTAACTTTTTCATTATTAAGTAGTTTTAAAGAATAGTGTAAATAACGACCAGTGTTCATCGTGTTCCGAAATCATTCTTCGTATCGATGTTGTAAATATTTATTCAAAATATCTGACTTTAATCGCACACGGTCAATATATTGTCAATATTCTCCATTCACCGTACAGTAGATAAGCATAGTATTAATACCCGGATCGATTTTTCAATATTCGCCAACCTTCAATTTCAATATTAATATTTCAATATTAATGTTATTATCATAAAGATATAAAGATAATACGCAGCAAGTTATTTCTTACCGTGTAACTGAATTCGATATAGACACAAAGAGAATGTGCGTAGAAGCTCCTTCTATCCTTGTCTAATGAGGTATACACATCGACGCCGTTCGCTGATCGGTAATACACTTATGTATATATTTACTGTACGATTGTGCATACGTTAGTAGCAAGGGGCCTCTGTAACGTTTTGTTTTTATTCCTATATTACACTTTTAGTTCGCTCACGCGTCCTATGTTGATACACATCTCTATGTTTATTATTGATCGTGTCTGAGCTTCTATAAGGCTATGATTACATCGTATGGATCATAGATTTTTTATTTTTGTTACTACTAAAATCATACAGATGATTTAGACAAAATTAATGTTGCTTTTTATCGAGATGATTACGTATATATATATATATATCATATAACACATACATTATATGTCTATATATATATACATTTATATTGGATTATATTATATACATATATTACACATGTCACACATATCACATCACATATGTATACATTATGTATTACATATATATTCATATATGTATTTGATTGACGTATTTGTATTCGATATATTTGATTGACGTATTCATATTCGATATATTTGATTGACGTATTCGCCAGAACGTGCATCTACAGCGACCCTATCATAACAGGCTTAACACGTTGAACACCACAATTTTGCGATTTCCAAATTAAACCACGTGTGTGCCGACAATACTACTCACTGTTATTTGCTTTAACCGAAAATGTCTCGAATAGAAAGTTCATTATAGATACTACAAGATATTATAAGATACTACATACTACTAGATACTACAAGACTAACGTGGTTAACGTGGTATTGAACGTGTTAAAATAATCATCAATCGCGTGTCAGTTTTCCGTACAATCATTCGAATGACGTAGTATATACTCCGTCACTTGTTATTAATTTCCGCGTTCTAGATATCGTGTTTCACTTTTGTCCGCGTGTCGATCGTCTCTGATCGCCACGCCACTTCAGCAACAACAGAGCGCTTCGGACACGATCTCGCGTATCCCGTGAGTTAACAGGCGTCGTTATTAATTTCCCACGCGCGCGTGTTACAATTTTGGACTTAAACGCGGAACACGTACGATGAGAACGCGTTGATCCTTGTCGCGAGCGTGCAGCGCGGTGTGAAACTGTCTTCGTTGCGCGCGCAACGCGTGCTGTTGACCCATCGTCATGGCAACCGTGCGACGAGTCTACACTCGTCCAAGGTGGATGGACTGCGGCCTGACGCGACCGAACAGAAGTCAGTACACGCGCGGACGTCAAGCCGTATGTTCATGTTCTCTCTGTGCGAAATCGGAGTGACGTTTGACTTTGCTTGCGTCGTTCGTACTGCCGGTTTAGAGTGCTTGTGTTTTCTGTATCACTGGACGAGAGGGGGATCCTTAAGGCCGGCATTCATCGTGGCTAGACAGATCATGGAGTGACTGTTCGTCGATCGCACAAATAAGGTATGTGTACATCTAATTACAATTTATATTTTTGTCGATACTTACTGGCGCGGGGTTTTTATCGAACCGAAAGTTACTAGGCTAAGAAGGTTCTCGTGACACGGTTAACATTAGAACTATCGACGAGTAACGTACAACACTTGTAACAACGAAGTCAAAATAAAAGCTATGCATTTTCAAAAACCTACTGCTGCAAATCTAGAATAATTATATGAAAAAATTAAGAATTGATTGTTATGATTACGGTGATATATAGTTCTAGTATTAAAAAATGTGCACGCGATAATATCGTTACGAGATCGTTGACTAGCGCTTACTCGTCAGGTGGTAAAATTGAAACGATAAAACTGATAGGTTATTGAAAACGTTTTCGCGGAACATGGCAGGGCATATATTGTAAAAAGAACTAAGTGGCTTATGTGTGGATTCAGCAACCAATATTATATTGATACTACGTTCGATAACATATCTCGATCATGATTCTCTTATACAATTTTATAAATATTATTAACAAATTTATTAACAAAATGACAAGTTATAGGTTATCATTATTAATTAACTCTTTTGCATAGGGATTTCTCTATTTAAAAGTAAATCGTACAAATTACAAGTTATCACATTCTACTCGACTATCTATTTTTATTTTATTTATTCAAATTCCATATGTATATATATATATATATATATATATATTCATTTTTGTAAAATTGTAAAAGTATAAAAGAATTTATAATCTATAATTTTTAACTTGTCAACTCACTGATATTGTTAGAATTAAATAATTGTGCAAGACGGTCCATAAAACGCGCGAAAAGAAAAAGAAAAGATGGCTTCCTACTCAAATTTAGGCGCGAAATGATTAATCCAATATTCTTTACACGGAATATTGTTACACGACGAAAATTCGCAACGATATACGTTTTAATACCTAGAAATGTATAACTATCGTCTGTAGGACGACACCGTGATGCGTCGGAATACGTTAATGGAAACGAATGTTTCTCAAGTGCTTCAGTCTCTGTCAACCATCGGTCGAGTGGTTCTCTCTGCTTTTAGTTTTTGAAGATCGAGTTAGAAGTGAGTGCGCCGTTTATCAGGTTACGATGAAAGCGACGTTATCCTCGGGCTGAATGCACTTTCGTGATTTTTTCACCCGTCGTTTCGATTTTGAACGGGGATAAAAAAGCTTTTCACCTGGACCATCGATCCTTTTAAATAATCCTCGCGTTGTTCGCGTAGACATAACCATGGCTTTTTTGTCCGATTTTGGAGAACTTGGACATTCAGAAAATTGCCAGCCCGTTTTTCTAAAGTAGAATAAATTATACTTATTCTTGAATAATTCGAAAAAATTTTTATACAGAAGTTCATTTCTCATAATTAGCAAGTTTCAGAATTAACGATATGAAAGACATTTTAAGCTCAATTTATTCTGTTTTTCTTTCTAAACTAAATACACTAAAACGATCTCGATCATTTAGTAGAATAAATAGTAGGTATATTTATAAAATGGTAATTGGATTTCAAAATTGTATATCTTAATCTCATCATTTTTGGTGGAAAAAGAAGTTGGCTAAAATATTTTTAAATTTCTATCCCATCATCTTCATAAGGTTATTTTCTTTATGAATATCTACTATGAAATTGTTATGTATTTCTCTATAAAATAATGTTCTCCACTTTTACCAATCCTCATGCAATAATTCTCTGTAGCTTGTTTCAAATCTCATACGATTCTCTATCTTCTGATATGTTGCAACATTCTAATAATGATAATAATAATAATAATAATAATAATAATAATAATAATAATAATAGTAATATTTATTAATTTCGGCTTTTGCTGTCTCGAATTACATGTCTTAATGTATGTTCATCCATACAAATCTTCACGTACATATTTATGAATTATAGAGCGACACTTTTAAGTTATTAATAAACCTACATATATGCTACTTATTCATAGCTTTGATTTAGTTTTGCACTTTCATTTTCCTTTTCCTCTAAGGAGCGAATCCAGTTGACTGCCTATTCACAATATTTTCCTTCTACAATTCCTTTCATATTACCTCTCAACTTCTCCATTTTCTTGCACTTCGTTACACAGTGCTTCAACTTTCCTTCCCTATCATTACATAATTCTCACCTCTTTTTATCTTCCTCTAGCAAAAATCTATTCGGTCTCTCGAAGTTGCCGCATCTTACTCTTGCTATTCTTTTTTTGACTATCGTCTTCACCACGTTTACCTAGATATTCTGGCCTAGCTTCGTATCCAATTCATAGCACTGCAATAGCAAACTCCTTCATAAAATCTCCCTATTAAACCTTCAGTATTTTAAACATTAAATCACACCCTCCACGTATATTTACGCTACGCAAATACCATATGTGTATATTCGACTCGTGAATCGAAACGAAACATCGAGTATTCATAGAAGGATTGAGATGTGGTATCGAGTGAACCGGAAGTTGTTTAGAGGCTCATGAAGTTGCCGAGCAACACCACCAGTCTAATTCAAACGATGTAATTCGACGCAAGATCGTTGGACCAGTTGGCGGTACACACAAAATGGCGTCTATCAACGGGATGCGGCTTGGTTTAAAAGAGCTTGGCCAAATTTCGGCTTGATGGAAACTGTAGACGCGCCGACTTCCGCTTTACTTTAGCGTTTCAAGGTTACCACCGCGAAGACGCGCTCTAGTCTAAATAGTTCCTTTCCGAATAAGCTCGTCTCCACCGCCTTTGTTTTCGTTCCACCTACACCGTTCAAAAGGATCCGTGGTTGCTCAAAGCGAGAAGAAGCTTCTGCAGTATTCCGTTCACGAACCCTCGTATGCATTTGTATCCGACCCATAGTCGTTTGTCCATTTAGGCGACACGACAAACCCGAAACAAGACTGCAGCACGTCTTTTCTCTGTAGTCTAAACGAATTTCGAACGCGATCGTAATAAAAATTTCTATTCTCCAACCTTTCGACAACTTTACTCGTTTGTGTGAGAAAAAGAGTTACTGTTTTTGCAATTTGATGGAAGTTTAACCCCTTAACCCACGATTTACGTTCGAGAATTTTGGGCCGAAAACGTAAACAAGCTATTATATATTATATTATATATTATATTTGGCCCGATCATCGTACTACGGGCTATACCCGTAGTTGTAGGTTAAGGAGTTAATGATGAGAAAGGAATTATTGGAGCAAGAATAGAAAGAATGAGAGAAAAAGAAAGGATTGATCTTTGGTTCAGGGCTAGCGGATTTATTAGTAAGGCTCTGTTTATTAATAATGTCTCTTTATGCAACACTATGGATAGGATATCTTGTACTTTTATTTTGTTAATAGGATGATAAATATGAAAGGGTTAACTCTTGGAATTTTTCTTTACTTATGAAAGAGAAAGGTTTGCAGTCTTCTTATTGTAATGGGAGTTTGACGTTGTAATAAAAGGGAGCATAGAGGTGGAGAACAGGAAAAATGAAGGGGAAGTAAAGGGAGGGTGATCTTCCATCTAGGAGTGGTAGACATATTAGTAAGATTTATTAGCAAGCACATGTCCTAGACATGGGAACGTTGGTAGTGACATCATACCTTTTAGACACATTGGAACACATGTTTGTATGAACATGATAATTATAATTAGCCAAGGACTTGTGAAAATTATGTCAATGTAAATTCCTATACCTAATAGCGAGAGTGCATGCGTCACAGAGGAAATAGAAACTATTAATTGCTATAAGCGGATTGCTTGTGTAATGTATAGCTAATATGATACATACGTTAATAGGATACATTAATATTATAATACAAATAAGGTAAGAGGATAGATCCCATAAAAGATATAAAAAATTTTACAAGATTATCTAAATGTATGAGTACATAAATTTTGTACTTGTACTTCCATATTGTATATTGCATATAAGCTGTATTATATGTATTGATGACCTATATTATATGATAGAGAAATAAAATATTTATTAAATGTAAAATAAAATAAAAGTATTGGTTTCCATAATTTGCTCTTCATTTACAGTTAATTACTTCGATATAATTTTGTTACATACACAAATGAAGAATATAAAAATTCTTATTTGTCTTTCGGCGAAGGAAACTTTATCACACTAATTAAGTAATTTCGATAGGTTAGTATCACCGTCTTTTATTTTTATATCGAAATGCGTAATTCGTTCGGTTTCAAGCACTGTTTACCAAGCTTAAATTTGCACGCATTTGTTTATGTTAAAGTAATTAGGTCAGAATTAATATCGGTTGCGATACGGTAATTAACGAGGGTACTTCGACGTGCCCTGTTTGCGAAATACGGTCTCGTAATATTTGAAAATAGTAGGGAATATTTTGTACCAAAATAGTCATTTTCGTTAAATTACAGATTAAAAGTGCGATAATTTATTTTCATTTCATATTTAGTGGCTTAATTCTGTTATTTCGTAATCTAAATTACAATCAAATGTAAATTAATGATCTTAAATCACAATATATTATATACCATATTTACATTTATAAAAATTAAAACTAAACCAGTTGAAATTGATTTATTCTTATTAATACTGGGTTGTTTGGATTACTGGGTCGATTTATTTGTAATAACAATCCAATAATAATATTACTTCCACAGAGATAATTTCCTCCCCAAATAAACTAAAGTCTCGCTGCAAGATGAAATAAACTCTCGCTCATACAGAAAATTTGCTCAAATTAGACTATCATCGAAGCGATTAAAAATTGAATATCGCAAGATTTTCACTTCTATTCGCAATTCGATCGAAAGAAGAAGAAGAAAAGAAAAAGGAAGAACGTGTTCGATAGTATGGTTGGATAGGATAGGATAGGATAGGATGGTCGAGGCTTATTGTTCGTCGTAATGCAGAGTTTTCTATAGGTTGAATCGTTCGTGAATTTTTTTCTCTAATTGGAAAGGTACATGGAGCAGTATGCATAAGAATCGAAATTAAGGGTAACTGAGGATCAAATTAAGGGCGGGATGGGCCGAGTGGTGTGTTTCGATGAATGTGGTCGGAAAAACAGATTCGCTCCGAATTGGAACTCTTTGTTTGTTCGTGGTAGGTTGTTTTATTAATTGAGATATCCGGGTCACTAAAGATTCCTTTCTTTAGGGGCTAATTGAATCAAAAGGCTCCTGCCAGCCTGAACGGTGCACTGACTTATTTGCCAGCCCAAAAAATTCATATTTTCATGATCTTTGCTAAATGGATAATAAATTGGTTCCTAAACAGATATTCCTCTCGTCCAGCAAATGCACCACGAGTATACTCGACATATTAAGGAATCTTTACGTATCTCCGTATGTCTTTATGTATTTTATGTACACTTTATTGGTTTGGCAACTAAGGAATGCGGATTAGTCGGTATTGACAAAAACCGCACCTACTCATTTGCCAGCCTAAGCGGCGCACCGACTTACTTGCCAGCCTGAGTGGCGAAGAAAGGATCTTGGTCATCTTTGACTATCCATTAATCTTCCAATTTTATATAATAGACAAACTAAAGAAGAGAATTGGTTGATCATATTTCATATCTAGAATTCAAACTTTAACCTTTTAATTATCATATATTTTTATTATCATTCAGTGTGTCTTATAACTAGATCGTGGATTTATCCCTAAATATCATAAAGCTAAATTATTGTGATTGCAGTAATACCCAATGGATATATAAGTTTTAGATATAAACAATTCGTTTTATAATTCTAATAATTTTTGCCAAAACCTATTTAAGTCTAATTTAAATATTCTATACATGAATAATTATAATTGAAATGATATTATAAAAACGAACAACTCCGCGCAATTACATCTCTATCTGAATAGGAGTCAATGTTAATTTTATCAGACGTAGGAAATTTCAGTATAATCGTAAAAAGTTGTAAAGTAATTTCAGTAATAGCGAAAAAGAAAATCTCTATAATTTGCCATTTTGGTAGATTTGGCAGTCTTAACTTTAAATATTCTAGAAAATATAAAAGTCCTTTGAAGATAGCAGGGACAACGATAAAAGAGGAAGTCGAAGTATTTTCGGTTTGGCCGGTTTATTCGATCACAAAAAGGTTAAAACGAGTCGTGCATTGCTTCACCGGAAATATTTGCCTTGGGAGGAGAAAATATTTAGCTAGAGCAGAGAAAAGCCAGAGGGTTTGATGGGGTTGGAACCGCGACTTTGCGTTTGCCGAAAACGCGGCAAGGGGAATGGGGAAAAATCCTCGCCCCGATAAATTTCGAATGTTTACGAAACGGACCGGGAATTTGCAACACGCGAAACTTCGGCTTGTTGCTCTCTCGTCATGGTGAAAAATTGCGCGCGGCTTTCCCTCGAAATTCATCGATACACCGGGGGGTCGACGTCGTTTATTAAACGATTTCACGCTGGACCGAGCTGCATCGCGATTTTATAATATCCATACGGACGATATATGGACTGTGCCCGTGTACGAATACAAATTTCGTTCATTTCGATGGACTTGGTGGTTCGTGAAAATGTGCTCTACCATCGGTATCTAACGGAACCTATCAGCTTCGTTAATTTCGAAAGGAAAATGTTTTTTTCTTTTGTTTCCAAAGAATAGAAAAACTCTATTTCATATCGATTAATAAAAGTGATTTAGAAAATGTTATAGTTTAAACAGAAAATGATAGCTGCCATTTATATCTTGTTTAATACATTAAGATTTAAAAAAGTAGCTCCACTATTCAGTAAGTTAAGTAAATCAATAAAAACCAACTAAAAATCCATCAAGATTAAATCATCGTTCGGAACGTGCTATAAATTCACAGTGATATCAATATTTCTAGTAGTAAACTTTTTCATTATTGAATAGGTAATCTTTGAATATGGAACCTATATCTTGCTTCCTCTTCCAATAAAGACAATTTAAATATTGGAACTGCTACAAGGTGTCACGTAACTGAGCTGCGGAGTTTTCTTTGTCATAAATTACTTATCTGCTTTATTTCTATATTTATTTGTTTAAATTTTCACCTGTTATAAATCAATTGAATAAGTTTTACGATTTTTAGAAAATTTCTATTGCGTGAGAATCACAGACTTCGTACAATTTAACAGTCGACCTCGATATTTCCTAACTACACGATGAAATCAAAATTTTCAAGCCAAGAACAACTTAATTTTCATAAACATAAAACGCTACTCATTCTAATTAAACTTCATCTTCCGCTTTGAAATTTGACGATCAAATTAATTGCCTGCTCGCTGCTGACTCTAATTTCTTCGTCTATATTGAGAGTTAGCGAGCAATCGCACCTCAGAGGAAGCACTAAACTCGTTCTCTCGTCACTAGGATCCGTTCTTTCGCGTGGCATTCGATTGAAATTAGAGAAACGAAAGGGGATGCACTTTCATCGATTCGCAATCGGCGCGAGAGTTGTTTCGTCGTCTCCGGAATCAAAGAGGCGAAAGTCTCGTCGTCTCGTTACCGTGAGAGTCGAGAACAACTGCGTTCCTTTTTTCTCTTCACCCTTTTGTTCCGTCCCTTTCTACTTCTCGTTCTTTGTCAACCGAAGACCGAAAGAGTTAGGTGGGGGTTGAAGAAGGGAGTAGCAGAGAATGGTAGGGGAGGAAATGCGATTTGTCGTGAAAACTGTCGTTATTCGCGCTCGCTGTCATCTCGACAACGATCATCGTTTCGATTGCATGCCGATCGACTGCGTTTATTTAGGCGCTGCTATTATTGGACGGTATTCCTTTGATTGCACGTGCGACTCATCATTGGTATTAAGTGTAGAGGATAGAGTATGATGAACTCGAGCAGCTTATACAGCGTTTCGAGTTGGAGAAGAAAGTTAATGGATATTTAGAGTCAAAGAGAGAAGTCTGTTTCAGTAGAAAATTAATGGAGAAAAGGGAGATTCTTTTAGTAATTAATCAGGACTTTAGGCTATGTATTTTGATGCATAGTATGATATAGATTGTAGATTTATATATTTATGCAACGATTAATTTCATTACGTTGTTTATTAATGATTAGAAGAAACTTTAGAGAAATGATATTTTATGCGCATCAAACATACTATAATATTCATATGTGATACAATTTTTAATCAATTGATTACTAAAAAAGAATGTGGCTTTGTGTGGTTCGTGCATTAATCAAATATAGACGGAATAAAAAGATTTCGTTTAATGCAATAACGGTACAGTTTTTAATTGATAAAAATTTCAACCCTGATGAAGTTAGCTGCAACATCGATGAACCGTTGGAATAAAAGAACTATTGTACACGGCTTAAATCCGAAATCTCAGATTAACAATTCTAGAAATTTTCGTTTGTTTCGCATACGGCTCTTTTTCCAATAATAAATACAGAATATTTGCCTTTAGCATTTATTATCTATCGTTTCGAATGATTCTAATAGTATGCCGTGTCACTGAATTGAATGTTACGGGATGACTGTTAAGTAACACATTTCTTCATAATGAAGACTATTATAACGCAGTTGAGAGTATGATGTCGAAGTTCCTGATGATTCACAGGTGAAGTATGTACATCGTAGAACAGGCTTGCAAACTAGGAATTAGTGTTAAGTAATCGGTATGCAAAGTATGAGATGACGAATGCAAGTGAATACTAATTAAGAAGAGAACTTCAGCTCAAGAGGATTGAAATGCGAATGAACGCCTGTATTTATGTCACTGGCTTTATATTGCCAACGTCATTTGTAGCAGTACCTATATACTTAGCATAAGGGAATTATTATGGAAAAGAGAATATCAAATTTCGAATATTGGAGTTTATGAGAAACCTACATTTTGATGTAGTATTCTGCCAGTTTCGATATTAAATTTGATATGTATTTCGTAACATATTCTCGTTCGATGCAACAAATAAAATAAGTATACAGAACTTGTATTGTATATGTAATGGATAACAAAATAATATTTTAACAGTGGAACTTACTTTATTCATTATTTATTTTATGTCTTTCATTCAAGTTACTATGCTAACAATATACGTTTTCGTTTTACAATTTTTGTAGTATTTCATTTAAAGGAAATCTTGAATACCAACGTGAACTATACTTACCTATTTCAAAACACAATAGCTCCTTTGATACTGAAAGAACGCTGACAATAAAACATAAGCGTAGAGCATATTTCAAACACCTTTCGTATACAAAGTTTCCATGATTCTGAAATTTCCTGACAAAGAACTCCTGACATCTGTCTTTCTGGCTTTTCATACGTCGTTAAGATTGGTTGAGAAGCCTCTGTCTCGCCGCGAACAAGAAATATATTGCTCTTTCTGAGCAAGTGCAAGACTCCTTCGTATTTTGAAAGCACCGACCACCACCAAGAAATTCCCTCCTCTTCATACAATGAATCTCTTCTGTATTCTCTACTGTGGCTATACAAATTTTTCTTCGCCTTTCTATAGCTTCTTTTTTTATCAGCTTCATCCATAAGTCAAACGATGAAGCGTAGTAGCTAATTTTATAAGCAGTAAACAAATTTGTCTGTTTTAAATTTCTGTGTTTCTTTGCTCTGAAATGTAGAATTTTTATTATTTTTATCAATTCTCGAGCATGCATGGATCTAATTTTAGATGAAGGGGCAATAAGTCATGGTTCCTTGCATCGTAGTACATCGTATAATATAGTTACATCATATCAATTTTATTTACCATTTGATATTATTTACTATACAGTATGTATAAGTTCTTCCTCGCTTTCCTATAATTCCTTCAGTAGATATGAAATATAAATGTTTGACAGCGAGTAAAAATTTGCTATTTTCGTATTTGCTTGCTTCAAAATATTGAAATTTCGTTATTTTTATCTAACGTGAGATATCTATATATCCACAGAAAAAAGATGAGGAAGGAAGTTCGGCAAATTCCACTCCTTCTTCAAATTAACATTTCAAGATATGATCAACGGAACGGTAATATTTATAGAAAGATCTGGATCGCTTCCAATCCAAGTAAACTGACTTGCTTTTTCCTCGATGCCAGATAGGAAGCCGTGAAATTATTATTTTCTTTTTTTTTTTGCGGACCTCTCTACAAATTACGAGGTCGTGCCGTTCCGCGAGTCGACGACGAACGAATCCAAAACGAAAACACGTTCTTCCTCTAATGAGTAAGCGTTTATCTTTGCTTCCATCGACAGCCGATCTATTATGCCACCGAGCTTTCTCTCGTTTCCCTTTTAGTTTAACTACGTTCCTCGGTTTTGTCACTGTTTTACGATATTAATCCAATTCCTGTAGAAAGTATATCGGTAAATAAACGACACCCCTAATTTAAAGCGTAGGCTAAATTTTCAACGAGAGTTGCAATTTCGAGAAAACCGATTTCGAAAATTCATTGCACACGCGGGGCCAAAATACACACCAGTCAAATGGGAATATAGAACAACCTGGAAAACTCATAAAGAACTTTACGATGTATACTATGAACCCAAGAGAAATTTCTGCTAAATACTTTATTTATTACCTTGAATAAGGTGTATTGTTCTCAATAAGATAGACACAAGATCAATATTTTAATTCTTTGCTTACAGATTATCCTATGAGCGACACAACAAATCGTAGAATACTAGTCGTCATTTAGGTAACATATTTGTAAAGAGTTGCAAACCATCCCCCTAATCTCTCAAAAATGTTCTTCCTTTTCAAAGACCTTCGAATGTAACAATTAAAGTTGTTCATGCAATCGATCAAATTAATATATTTTTGAAGATATTAATTATGTACGAGTTAAAGAAATTAAAAAGTCCACAAAGCAGAACTGTTCTATTTAACTTTTTAGAAGCTGATTATTATTTAGAAAGAGTTACCTTACAGACGATAGATATATCGCAAAGGTACCCTACCAAAATTGAAGAGCTAAAGGCAGCATGCGCTTGGTTAACAGCAGCGCGCGTACTTTTCCTTGCAGCTGTATCCACGGTGAGCGAAATAACTGCAAATATTTTCTCAAACGGATCGCGACGGCGATTTCTCAAATATATCTGACCAACTATCCGGTGTGCGCGATGTTCCGACGTACCTACTATTTGCAGCGGACAGTGGAAAAGCTTTAAGCTCGATCTGGCATCGGACCAATTTCGCGTCGATCGCGACCCCGTACACGTTTCACCGTTGCCGACCGCGCTCTGGGGGTGAGACAACCAAAAAAAAAAAAAAAAGAAAAAAAGGAAACGGAGCTCGTGAATAACCCCATTGGCGTGTAATCAGTGCACGGGAGTGTCCAGGGGCGCTTTATTAAACCGATATGAGTTTTTCGACCACTTTTGATTTACCCACCGATTTCGACCCGTTTACCGCATCGACAATATTATCTCCGCGAGGCTCGTTAAAAAAAGCAATCGTTCCAAGCTATGGAGAGAGTAGAAGCTCGTGAATTTCCCTGGAATTGGTATTCCATTTATAGAATCAAGTCTATTATGTTTCGGAGTATCGTGGTTGAGGATTGTATTTGATGGGATTCTTAGAGTTTGGTTGGGGTTCGATGAGACGCGGATTTGGTAAATTTTCTTGTAATTGAAGGAATGAGATTTTTATAATATACGAAATTTTAGTGATTTTTCTGGTGATTAAATGAAATGTATCACTCATAAATTGGCTCACGTTTCGGATATTCGTGTAGAAGAAAAACACAAATTGCTCGTTGTTTCGTATTTTTGGTTTCATAAGACATGGATTTGTTAGATTTTTTCTATGATCTATGTTTTGGATTTTCGTAGTCAAGAAAAAAAATTCGTTCTTTGCTTTGTATTTTTGAGAATTAAAGTCAAGGGTTTTTCTATTTCTCTTGTTTTTAGTGAAATGTAAATCTGTTGGATTTCATTCAGGTTAAAGAAACATTTTTCTTCAATAGTATATGCAAATGGAAACTCGTAAATTTTTGTCGAATTAACGTTTTAAATTAATGTTCGCTGCAGGACAATCCTTCTCCCGTCTTTTTTATTTATTTTGTAAAATATAAATTTGTTGAATGTTTGAATAAATCTGGATGAATATATTATAACATTTCGTATTTTTTACATGCCGGCTTTATTTTTACTTCCACCTTACTCATCTTTATGAATCTGATTTTATAATTCAAAATTAGATTCATAGCTTACGTCGCGAGAAACATTTTCATGAAATGTCTCCGCGTAAATGTAATATAACACTAACTAAAAGTTTGGAATTATATACTACATTTTGTTTAAACCAGAAATCAGATGGAATCTTTTCGTTGCAATATTTTTTTATTGACAATCTATCGAAATAAATTAATTTAATAAAATTAGTAGGAGATATAGATATATACGAAACTGTACATCTTTGTTTCTATAAAAGTAAATAACAAATATTGTTATCTTTCTTTAGATTATTTTACGTCTCATTTTAAATCTGACAATTTTGTATTTTTTAGTACAACTGTAAAAATAGTTCCAAACAACGACTTCAAGTCTTAAATTGGTAATAAATTATATTACGAAGTTGTTTATAAAAGAACAATAATTATCACTCTTAAACGAGTTAAAAAAGACAGCAGCATCAGTCATTTTTTATTAATCGGCATTTAATTCTATATATTTGTACCACGTTCTCTTTAGAAGAGGGTGGAAGGTCGAAACATAATGGATCGCTATCTCTGGCGGGATGTCGTGATCCCGGCTTTTCTTTGGCCGCAATTAGTCGCCGGTACCGAAGGGGTTCCATGAGAATCCCCTTAAGATGGGGAGATTTCGTGGCGCGTAACCACCAAGGACCAGCTTAACTTCGCGAAACATAATTAAACCGCCTTAAAGTTTTCCATTCCGTGTTAATTCCTGCTTTTATCAGCGCTGGTTTGGTCCGTAAAACGCCTTTTTAAATATCGTGCCAAATTCCTATCTTTAGTAGCCCTGTTGAATAATATGGCTCGTAGACCAGCCGGTGTAAATTTTTACTTGAAAAATCGTATACTTTTGTAACGAAAAAGGTTTCTCTTCATTATTTTATTTTGGAAGTTAATCAATTCGAAAGATTTTAATCGATTAAGGATTAATACTTTTAATTTTTGTTTCTCGTTATATCTTCATTTTAGATTTAATCCGACGTTTTTTATATGCATACGATTCATGCGTTTTTCACACGTATGTTTTCGTATGCGATTCAAGTAACATTCGATAATCAGTTTACCAAATCCGTCTTCCTTCGCCTGAAGTATTGCGTTGGCAACTAAGTGATTGCGGCTTTTGTCAATACCACCTAATGACAAAATCCGCCATCACTTACTTGCCAACCCGATAGTTCGTACTGTCAAGCACTCGATAAATTATTTTCAGAATCCATCGAATAGTTGGATATATTTTCGAATATATGAAACTTATAAATTCATGTTTCCATTTGATGAAACATTCAGCGACGTGCAAAGATCCTCGTTTATTATTTATGATTAACTCTGCCGCGGCGAGTGAATCCGCTCGGCAACGGCACTAATTTCAATTGTAATAAGGTTATCCGACGCGGTGTAGAACAGCGTAATTCGAAGGATGCTAGACGCCGAGTAAATTTGGACGAGCACGTGCGTCCGTGCAGATGTTGCCGAATGACGACATGTATAAACTTGGAATTTAGAGTATGATGGAAACAGTCTGGAATCGGTAGACGGTATCAAGAGCTTTCGCAGTTGCCTATGGTGTCATCGCCGTTGCTATCCAATCCGGAGTTAGAAGCTCCCGGTTACGTATTTCTGTTAGTACGTAAATCCATCGTGTTTCCGGAACTGGGAAATTGATTGCTCTATAAATCGTTTCAAACATATTGTGTAGATGTATTACTGTTCTTTCTCATATGTTTCGGATAGATATTTAGTGAATTTCACAATTTGATCGTGTATTTTAGGTAGCGAGTATTTTCTATGTTTTAAATTTGTTGTATGTTTAAGCTACCGGATAGTATATTTTAAGGATTAGATATTTTACGAAGTTTATTCTCCTTTATCACTTTAAATATCGGACAGGCAATATGTTCGAATTTTTTATATCTTTGTATGTATTATAGATTTTTTTAACTTTTCAAACATTAAATATATGCCAGATAATTTGTCAATTCACTAGCTTTCTTTTAAATCGGTACCTATCTTAAACTTTTTCAAATATATTTTTGAAATTTGGTATTTTATGAGCTTGATCTTTTTACCTGGTTTAAGTATTAAATAATCTGCGTACCACAAATTTGTCGTACATATTGGATTGGCAACTAAGTGATTGCGGATTTGGCATTACCATCCAATGACAAAATCCGCAATCACTTAGTCGCCAACCCAATACAAGAGGCTTTACTCGTATTGGTAATTTGTAAAATTTCAGTAATATTAGTTTAATGGTGCAAGAGAGTTCGATGTTTACATATGTACTGCGTTTACCATCTCAACTTCTCAATCGTCGGTGAGAGTGAATCGTCCTGGATAAATTGGTTTCACGGAACGACAGAGGGTTGCCCGAAGAATTATACTTTTCCAGGAGTAATCTTGTTTTCCTGCACGATCCCCTTACGTCTAAAAATTAGATTCTTTCTCGGAGAATGGCTCGTTCCGGCCATTTTATGTCTTTCAATTTCGATCGACTTCTTCCTTACGTTCGAAGGAAAGCTTCCGAGGGATGATTTGCATACACGAAATGCCCGCTTGGGATTCGTTTGTATGTGTACGCCGTGGGGGTTGGAATTAATTCGGGGGTTCCGAATTGCTGTTACGCTTTGATGCTGCGATTGTACACGAACCTTGATAACTGTGAACGTAAATTGTTTTGAGAGATGGGATGGACTACAGGGTGTGTTTCGATTCTCATGAAAACTGGTGTATGTAAATATCTATCACATTGCGATATATCAAATATTCGAGTTCGTTATATAAATTTTTTCAACCGTCTTTTCCAACAAATATTTCTATCTTTCTATACGTTATTTTATATATACGTATAAAGTTTAAAATCTGAATGCGAAAGATACGCCGCTTTGTCAAAACGGCTGTTTACCGACTAAACTCTCGCAATTAATTAAAAATTCTTGGTTTCTCGATGAAATTCGCCTAAACTTTTCGCGAAATAAACCTCTCACGTTCCATTCTAAAGTTGCAAAATAACGATAAAAACAATAGAGCACGCGAAATTCGTTCCACATACGTCTAATATAATAATAGAAAAGAAACAAAAAGTCGGAGAGAGAACGGAGTCGTTAACCGGACCGAGTTCGCTCTCGAAAGTCGAAAGTTCTTTCGGAGTCGCTCTCGAGTCGCGCGAACGAGACAAAAAGCCGAGCTAAGTACGAGACAAAGAAGGCCTTCACCAACTTTCCTTATCAATGCATCAAGCGGTTGGCCTGGACGATAGAATTACCCCACGAGACTTTTTCCACTTTTCTTGCGGCCATGGCCTGCACAATGGGGCCTGCCAGCGAACGGTACATGGGAATACTAAATTTTAAAAGTAAGCCCCGGCAACCGCGAAATTTATAGCCGGCGCGACTACAAGTTTACAATTACACGGAAGAACGAGGACGGGGGAATCCGCATCTTAATCCCCTTTTTACCTCTGTCCTATCTTCATCCGTTCCACTTCTCCCCCTGTTCGTCCCCTTTTGGCCAGCTATCCGTGACGCTTCGAGGATAATTTGCTGACCAAGTCATCTCCCTATCCGCCTTCATTTGTGAGGATACATACAGATGCGAGACGAGTAATGATCGTAGTATAGAAATTGGATCTTGGGATTACGGGAAAATAGATAGATTTTCCTATGTATGAAAATTAATCGATCGACTCCATCGTCTCTGGTTTATTAGGCTAACTCTCGCTTTACGAAACTATCGATGAGTTACTGTATGTTTGAGTTGGATGTGTTACTTTGTACTTTGATCGATAGCATGTAATCGTAACTGTAAGTTAAGATATAATTTTGAAATCTTATAAGTTTCTTTATCGTATGCCGCGTTTGTTGCGCTAGACAAATTACTTCTTTTTTTTTTATCATTTACATCGTGTGCCATTTCAACTTCTCAGTTCACTCGCCCATTTTCCTTTTTCCCGTTTGGATATCTGTAAGAGTCTTTCATTCGAATTTTTTCCATTCACGCGGAAAACGAGATTCGCGTTACAGTCGATAGTCAGACGGTATAATTTTCGCGAAAGCGATGTCCTTTGCCCTCCGCAGAGAAAAATGTTCTTTCTTTAATGACGTGTCACTGGCGCGAACTTAGGGGTCTGCTTTCTATTAAAACTTACTCACGGGATTGTTTTCCAACGGAGACTTCTCGTTGGAAACCCCTCAACCCCTCCACTGGCGAAACTCCTCGCTTCGAGGTTCTTGGTTTCAGAAGCGTTGATGAAGGGGGAAGTCGAGGTTTGATAACGATCGCGATCTCGAGAGGTAAATACACTGGTTTACGAAACTATTCCACCACTTACCGTAGAAAACTTTCACGCTCATATTGTGTGTGTTGTATAAAACAGTTTGTTGAAAACATTTGTAACTTCGTTTGCACCGTAACCTGCTCCAACCATTAGGATTATACCGTAGGACTCGTTATATATTCGTAAAAGATTTCTATAGGTGTGCGAATACTTTCACGAGCTACTATAACGTCGACGAAATAAATCTTCGAGGAAAAAGGACTACGATATTTAAATTTCTTTCGAAAGATCGTAAAGAAGAGATAAATGTGGAAATATTTCTTTTAGGAAATGATGTGATTTAAAACATATGAAAATGTACACGTTCTTTGATACGAAATATGCTGAAAGAACTTCAAAAGGAAGCAGTACTCATAGTTGAGGAGTTAATATTTCTAGTACCTAGCGCGTTTCAAAGGTGCCGGCTAAATATAAAGAAAATAAAAGCACGATGTTTCCATAATTCCTCCGATGTTTTTCGTTTTTTTAATTTGCTGTTACGTCGAAATATCCTCCATCTTTCGCCTTTGAATCTAAGAACGTTTCCCGTCTAACCTTTGAAAGTCAAATTTAGAATACAAACTTTTTATATCTTTTGTAGCCTCTAGAAACGAAAAGAGGAAATTTCTCTTAATTTCTTTCAACGATGGGGCATATTAATGGTAGACGAATATGTTAAAGGATATAATTTAAACAAAATCATTATTCAGGATAGATTTTTCAACGATCTGCTTAATTCACTTCTTGATAATCACTTTAGAGGTAAACAAACATCGCGCATCGCAATAACAATTGCTTCGTCAATTTTCTAATTTGAGATAACTCCAAGTACCAACGAAGAGAGAGAGAGGGAGACATAACTGTTAACGAGGCTTGCGATAATTCAAACGGACGAGAACAGAAGTTAAACTTGTTCGACTCTGTTGGTCCCCCGAGCCACTAAAGCCGCCCTGCGAAATCATTTGGCTAACGAATCGCGTAGTTTCCCATTGAAACGCCTTCGTTTCCGTCTTGACTGCACCGACGAACAAGTTCCACCTCGCTCCACTACTCTCCTTTTGGAATGATTCTCGAAAAATACTCTTCCTCTCTTTTTATCAAGTCTCGACCTTCGACAAACTTTCTCTCGGTCGGCGCAACTTTCCTCGCCAACTTCACTCTCTTCCAGCTTCTCTGCCTTCTTCACCTCGTCTGCGAGATCGAGAACGAGCCTCGACGTTCAATGTTCTTAACAAGTTCCTTAAGCTTTTGTTTCACGTATGGTTCAAATCTACTCTCCTATTCTTCCAACCTTCTTTGACTTCTTTAACTTTTTGATTTTGTTTGGTCCCCGTTCGTTAGTTTCTAATATTACACAATTGGTCGAGTATTTGTAAGAAATTATCGAAAAGAAAAGGAAAATAGATAAAATGCCACGAAACCGCAAGGAAAGACAACTATCGTCCCTTAGAAATAGCTAAAACGAAAACAAATAGCATGTAATATTCCAAGGTTAAAGAAGATGTAAACTTCTACGATGAAAATTTTCATCTCAAACTATGTAGTTTATTTTTGATTCTGCGATGTTAGTTTTGATAGAAAAGTATTTAACCGGGTTAAAAAAGGACAATTCGAATTCTTCGAAGACTTCGGTACCGAGTAATGGGAGCGAGATAAGATCCTTGGGTGTTCTTGAATGTTCATTGTTCCGGGTTTTCTTGAATACATAATGTGAGATTCAGAAGTTTCCTTCCATGGAACATAGAGCGCAACGTAGCTCTCGTTATACGAAGGCTTTTTATTCTTCTCGAAAAAATATGCTGATTTATTTACACGAAGAAGAGTAAGTTTCGCGAAGAAGTTTTTTAACGGAATTTCCTGTAAGAGGTTGTTAAACAGAAAGATGACTTTCGCGAACTATGTAATTCCTTTTACCTTGTTAGCCGATCTTTCCTGTTTGCATTATTTTATACAATTTTACAAAGTTTAAAAATTGTATTTCACGAAGTTTCGAAATTGTATTTACCGAAGAAAATCGATCCAAGTTTCGCGATACATTTGTACCGAGACCAAGCAAATCATATTGGCTATTAAAAATTAGAAAGAAATTTCTTTTTTACAAAATTGAAAAAATGTTACTATCATATGCTTGTGCACTAGTTAACCAGAAACTTAAATCGATGATATGCACGTATATGTAAAATAAAATAAATAATATGCTGATCTGTAATTAAAAATGTATTCTGCTCCGTTTCAAACTGATTATCAGCTTTTTAATACAACATCAACGACGCGGAGAGAAATCTATCCCGACAAGAATAAAAGCGGAAGCATCCTCGTCTGCCAAGTATTCGGCGGATTCGTCGGCTAATTTCGAACCGTTTAATTAACCACCGCGCCGTTTCAATTTCTGCTCCTCGGCGCGCTGCATAATCGAAAACGATAAATCCCACAGAATCGCACGTTTCACCATCCAATCGCCCTTAGTTCTCAACGACAATCGACCAACAGCATCGCGAAACAATATCGCGGCCGAGCCATCGAATAACTGGCGAAATTTTATTTTTGCAATCTCTACGCGATATAGTGGTCAATTTTCAAAGCGAAGTGGTAATACAAATAGAAACTAAATTGATTTCATTAAATCAAACACGCATCCCATCTAATATGCTTTATGTTAACATTTTTTCATTTAATATATTTCATATGGAAATCTAAGTTATGTCGTTTATGTTCGTAAAACTATAAAAACGTAACAACCGTTCTCTCTTCGTTCTTCCTGCAAGATTCAACCCCTAATCCCAAACACCATAACGTCGGTCACGTGGAATCTTTTATCTGAGAAGCTTCGGTGCTGGTGCAACCATTTCCGCCATGTCGTCGTCCTATGGACGAGCTTCTTAAAGTAGTCGGAAATTCGACGTGTCTAGGTTAGCCTGCGTGTCTGGTTTTCTTCTGAAAAGGCTAGAAGATAGCGGAGGAACGAAATGCGCTGGAGGAACAGAGAATTTCCTTGGTAGCTTCTTTTTAGCTAGATCTCCATTGGCGGAGGTTTTCTCTCCGCTAAAGCGTCGAAGAGAGATGTTTATCGGGCAGGCTGCAAAAGGAGTTAGGTTGCCGGGGATCGTCTCTTTTGCCACCTACGAGGGTGTCTTCACTCTGATATTTACGTTCTCCTTTCCTGGGAATATTCTTCCCTTACGTGGTTACTTCTTTTTCGCGGTCTGTTAGTTGAAAAGTGTTACAAGCAGAAGAGAATATTCTTCGAGCTCCTCGAGTAAAAAAGACTTTCAATTTGTTCCCGTTTTTTCTTTTAGCTTTTGGTTTGGCGAACGCTTAGGAGAGATGGAGCGAAAATTCCGCGAATAGATACGGGGGAATAATTTGTGGAAGTTTGATCAGCATAATATTATAGTACGATTCAACCAACTGTATTAGGTTTTAACGTATGAAATGTCTGATTTTGAAGGGAATCGTTCTTTACTGAATTCTAAAACTGTATTATTTAATGTAAACCGTTTATATGAACGTTACGTGTCAGTGTACATTAGCGTTAAAAAATTGAATTTGTACACGAAAGACGCAGTTCTCAACTTTAATGTGCTATACAGTGATACATCTGCAAACATACAAATATTTATACGAAAATTTCATGCATGGTATTGTAGATATAGCTTAAATATACGGTGAAAAAAAGAATGCTTTCGAGATAGATGATATAAAAGAGACAGCATAGTTTTACACAATTTTACATCCATAGAGACATTAGTTAACATATAATAAAGTCTAGTTTGCAGAATAAGTGACGTTTACCTATTACTATTTGCGGTGTTCGAATCGTATTCCCTCATTTAACAGCGGACCAATAATAAACAGTCTAATATTGTTAGCAACGATTCGCATAGTCCTATTACACGCGTTGACCGAATTTCACCGCTTATGTGTGGAGCTACGATCAGCCTCAATATTTGTATTGATTCGAGTGCGAACGATCCAACGCCGATTAATTAGCAAAATGTGTATTTGTTTCCAAGTTAATGCAACAAGATCGCCCGGAATCGCTTCCGTTGTTTCATTTAGGGGCGCACCCGACGACCATCGATCCTCTATCGCTCGAGTATAGACAAACAAAACTCTGTCAAGCGACTCTATCGCTAATATAGACGAACGGAACTACGTACAACCAGAAGATACGATAATCGATCCTTCGTAATATCTGCGCAAGCTATTTTTCATTTTTATTTCAATTTTATTGTACGCTTCATCAAAATATTAGAGACATAGGTGTGGAAAATTTCAAAAAAATTCAACGTGGACGATTATTTTAGAGAAGTAAGTGTAATAATTACCTAATAAAAGAAGTGTCTAATAAAAGAAGAAAATAGAAACGGTGTTTTATATTTTAGAACGTGTTAAATTTGGTGTATATCTTCTTCTAATTTTTTACACATTCTTCATTTCATAAAACGTTAGAGAAGGAGATAAAAAATTTTATTCAAATAATCTTCATAGAAGAGCAGATTAAGGTGCTTTAATTAGTACTGGGTACAAAAGCACGTTCGTTTTGTCAATTATACTAATTAAAATTCTCCTAGTCTTTCAAAAAGGGGTAAAAAATTATACCTACCTCGAGACACGTTTTTTCACTTTTTCTTCCGATTATTCCCCTTATTTCGTATATCTGTGTTAAATTTATCATTATCCTCTAAAATAGGAATCTTTACAATTTTTTTTTTTTTTTACTACAATTCATCAAGTAAAATCACTTCTTTTCAATATATGTACATACGATCACGAAAGTACTTGAACGCTTGTAAGCATCTTTTATGAATATATAATATATGTGTTGTATAAAACAATTTAAAATTTTATTAGCGCTGTCTCGATTATATCGATCAAATTTGAAATCGGCCTGAATCGTAAGATTCTCGAGCCACTGTATATTCTTTTGGAAGACCTCACTACCCTCGGAGTTTGGGTTTAAAAACAAAATACTTGGCCGAATCACTCCGTAATCCTGAAATAGGATACAAATTTTGTCCCGTATATCGTCGGTCGTTCGGTATTCGAGAAAATACGAGGTAATTTTTGTTAAACGAGTCGGTCTGTTTACCGAAAACTTGTGACAAGGCGAAGTAGAGAAGGCCAAGAAGAAGAAGAAGAAGAAAATGAGGAGGGTTGAGAGACTCGTCTCTCGAAAACTTGTCATATCTTGGCTGGCATAAATTTTACCTTTTCGTACCCCCCTCCTATCTGCGATAAATGTTACGAAACAAGCAATTTCGTCGTTTCAACCCCCGAACAAAACTTTAACCCCCTTCTGACATTCTTCCTTTCTCGTCCGATTCGTATTCGTCGACAAACCGCGAAATTTGCAAGTAAATGAATGAGGGGAAAGCCGAAACGTCCGTCTTACCGGGACTTGCCTTCTTCTTTCCACTAGTGGGACAATTTAGACGAAGCAAGGACGAATTTACGTCTCTTGCAGGGCAGCGTTCGGAATAATTAATTTCAGGTCGGTTTTATAACGTGCACGTGGATCTTTTACTGTTTTTTTGTGAGATATGTTTCTCATATGTTTGATACACGTAGATTCTTGCTTGTTTCGATTAGTTTCATTTGTCTTTAGGATAACCGTTAATTTTTTAACGCTTAATAAAGAATTCCAAGCATTTTTCTGGTTTCAATATTAATGGAGATCGGTGTAATTTAGAATCTAATCGATTTACAGATATTGCCAAATTGAAATACTATATGTGTCTGTGTGTAAAAACGAAAATAACTTATACCAGGCAGTCTGTCATTTAGTCTTATTTAGTCTATAAACGCTTCTAACATCTACTTAAAAATATAGATAAGTCGAACAGTTAGCGAATCATTTAAAATTCTAGAGAGTTAAGAATCGAACAAAAGACAGTAAGCCAGAGAAGAAAAACGGGAATGAAAATCGAAAAGGGAATGAAAGAAGGAGACAAGCTCGACCGGCAAAGCACTAATTAATCGTCGAAACTTTTAACGGACCTTCACCCTTTATCGGGCTCTCTGTTTCTCTTTCATCCGATTGTTTCGACCCTCTCGCCTCTATCTTTCGCCTTTCCTCGCTACGTTCGGTTCGCCCCACTTTTTTGTTTCGCCTTTTTTTCCCCATTTTTTCCCTCTTTTGTTTTGTTTTTGTCTGTGTGTATTCGTTTCACCGTGCTCGACTTTGCGACACGGTTGCGTCGCGACGCCAGGATTTATACGGCTATCGAGTACAGGGTGTCGGCTCTCTGAATTTTGGATCGCTGGTTTGGGAACGCGACATACCGACCGGTTAATTGGACGTAGATTTTTTCCACTGCTTTCCGCGTATATTTTTTAATTTCAAGGTTTGCGCTTGACGCGAATGGCAAGTAGAAGATGGATGCCACTTTTTGGATAGAACAGACAGGCAGAATTTATTCTTTGTAAGTAGGACATTTATTTTGAGCAATTCCTGTTTTAAATGAAATTTGAAATTAATTATTCTCGTGTTATTGATCATTATTACATATGTTGTTGTATATTTCGAATTAATTATTCTCGCGAAATTAATATTTTTGTGGCCATATTTTACATTTAGTTCCACGCTCGATCTTATACAGATATTCAATTTTATCGAGACACGGTATTTTCTGCATTTAATATTCTATTACTCATCTACTCGTATTTGTCCAACCACAGTATTTCCTGTATTTAATTTTCGGTTATTTGGTTATCCATTTCCTTCAAAACATCGATCGGTGTTCTTGAAATGTGACATCCTTTTAAAGAGATTTTAATTCTTTCTGCCTTGAAAATGTATTAAAGTATTGTCGAATGAAATATGCTTAAAACGATGATATTTACTTACGAATATCGCTGTTGTGTAGTTCTATGTACATATTATACTTTTGTTTTATTGATCGTACTATATAATGATAAAGTATGCGATAATTTCGTATGAATTATTTTAATATTTTTTTCCACAATATCTTCCCTAGTTAACAAAAGCCTCCTCGTCATTCATTCCGTTTACCTTAATTTTCGCCTTTGTCTCAAACCATTCCGTTCCCCTTCCGCTGGTTCACTTAGTCTTCCACCTCGGTCTTTACGAACATCGGCCAAACTATTTGTCACTCAGCGCCGTGAAACGTCCCGAAAACATAAATTTCCACTGACGAGAGACAACTTTCCAACTTCTCTTGTCGACCATGCTGTCAACGGGATTCTTTGGCCTGGAAAGTCAACTCGCGGATTAACCGGTCAGCTGGAAGCTACAGGAAACGCAATTTCTAATTTGTTCTGTTTCTGTTTCCATCCTTTTTGTCTGGCGATTAATCACCGAGCTTGAGCTGAAATATAGCGCGAATATCAGTAGCTATAACATTATAATAATATAATATTCTATAAAAAGAACTATTCTCATTTAGAAATAATAAATATTCCAATCTGTCTTTCTTAAATAAAATCTTTTTTCGATCAATTTATTTTTCAATGATTTGTTTTAACAAATTTAATCTGTCTCTTAGAGTCTGTGTCTTAGAGAGAGTAAAATCAGTCTCTTAGATTCATATAACATTTTTATAAATAAACACAAGAGTGTGATTTTTCAAGGATACCCTGTAATCATCTCCTTAAATTTTTCTTAATAATTTGCTAGACTTTCCAATTAATAATCTCCAATTAATGCTCGTATACACCACCAGAATTAAAATTAAAATTGGCGAAATTAATTTTACTAGCCTATAACTTCGATTACATTTTGTTCTACTTGTTTAACACCTCGAGAAACACGCGAAATAACGCCGTTACGCGCGATAACGTAGAGTACACGCGTGTATTCTTCCTGGAATAATAACAAATGTTGCGAGTTTTCATCAAAAAGGAGAGTCGAGAAAGGGCTTTGTTTGACCTTTTGGCCATTACGATGATAATCAATGTAATTAAGCTTGGCGTCGTAACAGAGCAGGCAAAGGTATACAATGATTACGGTTGACTGTTCCAAGATTAAACGCCGAACGACGAGGAACGAGATTAAATAGAGTTTTCATCGGTGAGGAAAGGAAGAGACAGAGGACGGCTTGCTCTTCTTTAAATAGAATCTTCGCGAAAAGACTTGGGCGCAATTAAAACGGCTATTAACGTGGCTACGCGTTATAGGAGATCTGTGAATTATCGTTTGGTACAGGTTTAATAAATCGTTTTATTACACGTGAAACTCGCAAGAGGAAAATATGACAAGTACATTTTTCTCCATCTTTTTAATTTTAATGTCGTGCCATTAAAATTACACGTTATTATAACTAAAATGTAGTATTTTGACGCGATATAGGCAAGAACGTAATTTCTTTTTTTTTTTTAATAACGACAACCTTCAGATTGAATTCCGTAGTTTAGTCGTTTGGAAAGTCTGTTAAATCACGTGGAAATTACTTGCATAAAATATATGAAAGTTTATCGATGAAGATTTTTTGATATTTGAAAAAGCTGAAATAGGTGAAAGTTTCCTTTAAAAAAGGACGTTTCATATGTATGTTTCGGGCAGAAATTTTCAATTGTGCGCGTCTCGAGGATAAGAGAAGAACGAGAGTAAAAGAGGGCATATAAAGCAAGTGTATTTTTCATTTCGATCGAGTTTCCCGAGCCGCGGGAGGGATCATGCAATTTGAATGACAATTAACGTGGTTTTACTTCACCGAAGGGAATACGACTACGTGGGATTATGCAAATCCTATGGTATAAAGACGTCGTCTTTCACGCGGATAAACGGCGTACTCGATGCCGCGAAGCTTAAACCGCGATCGGAAATAGGCTGATTTCTTTCACTTGAATCGACAGGAAACGAAAGTATCTTTTCGTGGAAAATTTCGTTAGTGAATAACGTGGATTTGTTACTGTACGAACCTTAGACTTGGTAATTTAGTTGAGAAAGAAAACCTTTAAAGCTTCTTTATATGAAAACTTTGAATAAAATTACTGTTTTAATTATTTTATGGTTATAAAATTATGAAAAATAAAAGATATACAACGATAGTATAACGTTATACTAGTTTTGTCATTTAATATTGCAATTTATAATATCGCTATATAACTTCTATAAACTTTCTATTTCATACTACCGAAGCAAATGCAACGAGACGCAAGTATCGTAATAATCTCACCATACTAATTTGTACTTTGGATCAGACGAATGGGGTATTTAGGTTTTAATTAACTTAAAATGGGACATACGACCAAGTTACAGCATGCTTGCACATAAAATTTCAACGTCGATTCCGTCGTCTGGTCCTCTTCGTCATCAATGCTGGAAACGTTGGAAGGGACATTAATTTCCGGTCTCTCGTTGGCGTTCCTTCTTATGACCATCTTTATGTCGCTCCGACTGAATGAGATCGAAATTACACGAGTTAGTTCTATCGCAAGGTGCATGCAAAATGAGCCATTCCTCTTCTTATCGCGTAGAATACTAATAAGAGCATAGATTCATACTATCATTATTTTATAATTATTTATGATGAATTTTTACATCTGTACGTGGTTGTCAGTTCAGTTTCTAATAGAACACTCGTCGATTGTAAATCATTATCGTGTATAGTCAGCCTGATAATTAGCAGACTAGTAGATTTAAAGCAGATTTATTAATGGACACTAAGTCGTAAATAATTGTGCGAAACTACACGTGCTGTAGTAGAATATCATCGATTATAAACGATCGTCACATATAGTCACACGATCAATGACGATCAGTCACAGACCATTAAATTCACATATTATCATCGACAAGCGGTAATAGCAGTCTATAGTCACGTATAGTCACTTACAGTCAGGGCTACAGTTACCGCTAGCAACGTTCTACCACATTACGTCTGCGGTCAATGACACGAAACCTTCTAATTAGTAATATTCGTTGCTTTTTATTCACCATACGTACCAAAATGTATCCTGTCGGGAATTTCGGCGGTTTTAATGAAACCGCACTGGCGTTCTACCGTGCTCATTTGGAGCGGAACAACCGGAACAGTTATTTCAATTATCGTGTATCATAGTTGGCCAGCCAATTTTTACATTGTCCGCAGAGAACATTTGTAATGGAAACGAACGAAATACCGAATTATCGAGCGAATTTGCGAATATTTTCAACAGTTGTACGCATCGAGAATTTACAAGCTGACTTTGTTTTAGAATTGTCACCTGTTGTTTTATTAATAGTATTATATCGAGGCAAGTATAATGCCATCAGCTTATCATATAAACGTCCATGTATATCATGTAACCAGTGCTTTTGGTAATTCTTCTTCATGAATTACCCGTGATATAATTGAGTTGTTGTCGTCTTTGTTTTTGTTTTTCTATAGAGAATTGAACATTAATCGTATAACTTGTACATCGAAATTGAGAAATTTGCACGAAACAGAGTTGATCAGCTTGAATTTTTATTACAACTCGCTATTCTACGCTAATTCATTTATAATTTGGCAGTCTATCCGACCGAGACAATTTCATGAAATAAAACTGTAGGGTATGGGGGAAAAATTAATCTAGTTCGGTGTAATAGCACCCCGGTGAAAACTGGAACTTTATCCATGAATTTTCTCAAGCAAATCGAGCCTTTCGAATGTCATTTCGCGTTCTTCGCTCCGAGGTTTACGTTACACGGCGGAGCCCTAATGGCACTTAAATCGTCTCCGACATAATTCAGTTCCAATAATCGTTCCGATCGTTAATATGTCGTTCCTGCGATCCCGTTAATTCCCCATCGTGAGACCCAACGTATCTACAATCGATTACGTGCAATGGAAGCATAAAAACAAGAGTAATCACACAGTAAGATCATAATGTGGATTACGTGTGAAAAGAATCCATCGTGTCGTTTCGTGCATCGTAACTGTATTTTGTACTCTGCAAGTTCGAACGTGTGTATGTTCCTTTCCCTTGAGTCCATTCTCACTCGAATATTCTTCTGTTTAACCTACTAACCGAGTCTAACTAGAAATTTCTATAATTATAGGAAAAAGTTGCTAACAAAGAAGAATCGCTTTTAATCAAGCTAATTTCAGTTCTTGCAAATGTAAATAAGATAGATATTTAATCGTAATAAAAAGAATCGATATGTTTAAAAATATACCACTCGTAAATAAAGAAATCGTTATGTCCAAGTCGAAGCTGCAGGCTGAAATTTAACCGAACATTTATTTCCCATCTTGCGATGGAAATTTTTTAAAACTCAAGTGTCCTGCGAAACCCTATGGTTTAGATGGTTAGATTCATTACTTTTCCTCTTTGATAGCAATTTTTAATTGAAGAATCCCTCGAAACCATAGATTCGTTTGCTCCTCGATAATAATTTTTAATTCAAGATTCCGTGGAAAGCTCTGGATGCACGAGCACCAAGTGACGGGATGGCCAAAAAAGACGTCATTAAAACTTCATCAGGCAGCCATGAAAGGGCTCCTCTTGCGTATCAGGGGAAAGAAACGTTCGACACGAGAAATAAATTACTTAGGAAGTGCAGAGCGCGCGCGCTGTAATTCCCTGACGTTGGACAAAAAAGGGGCAATTGATCGCGGAAGATTTAGCAAACGTGCTCTACCCAACGGGGTAAACACTCCCGCAGGAGGTATCCCCGTCTGGCGATAACTCTTCGCCTCTCATAAATTACCGGTTCGACGATTTATCAGAGGCGACCGTCGAAATTCCTTAACTACGTGCCCCGTCGGTGAAAGAGCTCCATTTCCTTGCTGTCGCTGTCGGGTCATTCGGCGTTCCGATCATTCGAGGCATAATTCACTGCGAATGATCGTTAATGTTCCGCCTCCGTGGTTTCATTAATTTCCCTCTGGAACTTGTGCCACTCTCTCCCTCTCTCTGTGTGATGGGTTCGTGTGATCGAGGCATGGGACAGAGAAAGGGAATCGTAGGAATTATGAAGCAGAAGTAATGAAAAATTTGCTGAGATATAGTAGAATAGTTAGAAATTAGAGACAGGTCGAAGTGTAGGAGAAATCGGAACAGGACAGAGAGAACAGATAGATATAGAAATATAGATATGAGACGTAGATCGAAATTTTTATGTTCCCATCAAGAGGAGGATCATTAACGTTTTAAGAAACTTTGTGGTAAAATAGAAAATTTTCTTTCGTATCTTACGATCTTTGATATCGTATTTTAACTCGTAGTTTTCGAAATCTGAAAAAGTTTCATAAACGATAACATTTTTACCGATTTGCTGAAGAATGAAAAGAACGATGGTATCTCTTTGTACTTTGATTTATTTCGACTAGCGGTTAGGTGGAATAAAAAAAAGCGATTCAAGCGTGCGATAAAAATGCCAAGACTGGAGCAACGATCAAAAGATTCTAGAAGAGTATAAATTGACCTTAAAGAGGAGCAAAACTTGATCAGAAAAAGAAGATAAGCGAGAATCGCGTAAACAGATAAATTAACTCTTAGCAGCGACTAAAAAACAAGAAAAGCGACACGTACAGAAACTTGCGAGAGAACTCGTAGCAAAAGGAAAATTAGGGTCTTAGGTACAATAAGATTGCACGAAACATCCGACGGAAAAAAATTGCCCAGCACGCGATGCTACTTAAAGGCGAAGCAGACGTAAAAATCTCGCAAAAAGGGAAGTATCCGGACAAGGGGAGGTAGGTGAAGCTCGTCTCGTTTCACTAAACAAGAACAAAGAAGGAAACTAGATAGAGAAACGTAGCGTTGGCGATAAAAACCGGTAGAAAATGGTGGAAAAGGCGTGGAAGAGGCGAAGGCAGACAAAAACGGAAATACGTAGCGACAGATAAAGAGCGTGGCGATAAGCAGTCGTGATAGGTGGGTCACGGTAAGGGATTCAGAAACAAAGAAACAAGATATACGCTCGACAGGGACGATCCCAAGCGAAGCAATAAGGATAGAGGGGAGAAAACGACGAGAGATAGGAAGAGGAATGGAGACAGCAGGGGTTGGGAAAGGGGAGGTGGTTGGTTGGTGCTTGGTAGGGTAGAACTTAGCCAGAGGTGGAGTGTGAGGCTGAGGGAGAGAGAGATGGAGAGATAGTCACTATCAATTTTCCTCTAATGGGAGTGCAGCAGCGTAACGAGGTCGTAGGAGAGGGTTGGAGAGTGTCGCGAGTGATCGCACTCGCGGTAACGAACTCAGGACACATTGTGTCGGTGACGTTAATGACGTAACGAGAGAATCGACGACGATGCCGGTGCTAGCTCGGCATCCTCGGATTTTCCCCAAATTTACCACGATTGCCTCTTTACTTGGGCCCCTCCACCAACCGCAGAACTACAGGGTGTTTCAATAATCGTAGAACAATCGACAAGAGAGAACTGTTTCTACGCGAGGAGATGAGTCGAAGATATAGAATACAATTTTCTCGCAGGACGTTTCGTTTCCCAGAAAATCGAGTTTGAAGATTTGTCAGGTATACTTGAACTTGACTAATTTCGGGATTGGACAGCAGCGAATAATTGACAGGAGGTTATTCAAATGTGTGAAAATAAGTCGAAAGTGTAAATTCTTTCAGTGAACGCTTCATTTTCTAAGAAAATTGAATTAAAAAAAAAAAAAAAAAAGATGAAGTATACGGATACATTGAACACGTTGAGATTCTACTTCGTTGGGAACGAGATCTTGCCGACTGTACGGTGAATATTGGGACAGCCTGTGTAGTACCGTGTTGCATGTCAGCGGATGATCTCTTCCGAAGATTTCGAACTCGGCGAAGACTTGAGACTGATGAAGGCAGGTGATGCTTTTAATTAATGAAGAGAGGATGTTTTGTAATTGATGGTAAATATTAAGCAGTTACTTTGGATGGTAATGGAGGAGAATTAAAGGATCTAAAGAGACCACAGAAGGGGTGATAGCGAGAATTCGAGGTATTCGCGGAGCAGTTGACGAGAGATCGGGGATCCTGGGAGTATAGATTAATTGCCGATTTAAAGTTATGTGTGTAAATTTGCATTTTATGTTTATATACACTTCCCAGTTAATATAACATTTTTAGAGTGAAACTAATATTTGTTTTTGTGTGCCGTATTGTTCGGGACGTTAATTGTACAGATAATATTCTATTACATTTATATTATATTGCACATCGTATATTAAATTAATATTACATTATGTTTATATTAATTTTTATAGAATATTATATCAATCTATTATGAGACAACGTTGCGTTGTGAATCGAGCTCTCGTTATTATTATATTAATAATTTCGCGTTTACAACCCTTAATTAAAAATCTTCAAATTGTGCAAATTTCCAATATAATTAACGCCACGGTTACACAGCTTGAAATATCTAATTTCAATTTTTACATTCAATTTTTCGATGTTTTTCTATTATATCCTTTGCTGTACCATTATTCTTCCATATCTCATGTTTACACAGTCGGTAATCGATGCGTGACCTACATGTATATATACATAGAATATATACGTACATAGAGTTTTGTTATCAAGATCAAAAGACTACGTGTATGCATCTAAAATTACAAAGTAATGGAATTTGCAAGGCTTTTTCTTACGTTAAATGAAGATTTCATTTAACATGGTGATAACAGTCCTAGCGATGACACTTGTTCAACGCATATGCTCATCCTTATCTGCAAGACTCGCAGAAAGATATCAAAATTACTTGTCATTTACGAGGCAAATCAGAGACGACTCCAACCATGAAAAAAGCCGATAAGGCTGACGAGATGTGGGGATACTTTTAAAAGTTTCTGACGATCATCGGTTGAAACGAGGAAGGGGTGGGTGGTGATGGGTTGAATAATATCGCAAACGAGCTGACGACGCTAATGACGTAACGACGTGGCGCTCTGGGAGAGGTCAGCCAGGTTCGAGCTGCGCCGATTTTCCCTGAAATTCCTCTTGGAACCCGTGAAACTGTTGGTGCGTGGCGAGCGGCAAACGGGCGAAAGTAAGCGATACCGGGAACTGGAAAACGGGCTGACGTTTATGCCAGCGTCACACACCGTTCCCAGTTGTACATTTGACAAATAAAATTTGCGTTCCGTCTGCGAATGGCAATTGTGAACGAGCTAGCAGCAAACCGTGACACGTTTCGTTTACGCATGTTCGTACAACCTCGACGAAAGGTATAAAATTACTCTCGTTTCACCAACGTTGCTTTATTGGGGATCGCGTTTGAACCCTGTTGCGCGCTGTTTCTGCTGACTATCAAAGGCTGGCTGACTTTTTCTTTCACAAAGCCTTTCGAAGATTTTTTTTTTAAAGTTCTATATAATTTGGGGTAATTAGTAGGAGTGAGATGAATTTTAGTATGTTTTAGACATATTCTTAATTTAAATAAATTAATTGCGATATGAGATGATTTTATTTTACAACTTTGTGGTTTAATTAGATGTCATTTTCTTGCGATATAATTACGGATAGATTCATAGAGATCGTGTAATACGATGTATATTTTGTTTAAAAATTCCAAAATGTATGCAAAAGAAATGAAAAATGCCAAAGTATTCGTTTACTATTCTTGCGATTTTGACACACAGTAAAGCGTTTCCGTGGACATTTTTGGAAATTCTATGTAATTAGATTTTCTGAGAATTGCGTGGAATGTTTCTTTTCTTGAATTCTAAGAGGAATTAATTGTAATGGGGAAACTAGGTGAGGAACATCGAGCAATCGTTCTTTCGTGAAATATTCTCAAATTCACTAGCAACTTTCTTACACCGTACCTTTTCAGTAGTTGTCGGTTGGTAACTTTCTCCGTCCCAAGGGTGGCATTACAACCCTACTACAGACGACGAAGTGCTTGCTTCCTACTCTTGAATCTGCGTTTCAGACTAATCAAGAATTACGAGTTACTCGCGTTGCAACTGTTTCATACTTGCAGCTAGTTTTTTCTTTTTAGTTCAAGCACCAAGTGCTCCTGCTAGATTTCCTCGAAAAATTTCTTTACTTCAATTCCAGTATATCTATCATGTTTAGAATTCATTTTTTGAATCATTTTAGGAAGATAATCGTAAAGTAATTTTATCAGATCGTAATATATGCAATGTCCATTTATTTATTATTTTTTTTTTTTTTTTGGTTAAAATAAACGAACTTTAGTTTTCCGTCAAAATAAATATTTTAAGGGAAGTACCATTTTCAAAAAATATTTTCGTTCTGGATTTTATAAAATCTTCAAAGGTGGATCTTCCTTGATCTTCATTTAGTTAGAATCCCTAAACAGAATGCTAAAAGAAGACTAACGACGAATTCATCGATAGCAATCTTTCAAAAAATTAAAGATTGCATTAGTATTAAATGCAGATTTGATCATAGAATGGCGGATATTTTATGTGTTGCGACCTTATTATATGTTACAATTTCTGATAGTGGAGTTGATCAGAACTCGTTGTCGAGCTACCTTAAAGGGCTGAGGAATTTTTACGAAGCATCAAAGTATCCATCACGTTCCACGTTAATTCTACGTTAATTCCGCGACGACTCCTAAGACGTGCATCTGGAGAAAAAAAGTAAAATGAAAAGAAACGTGTATGGAAGGGTGAAACGGACTTTTGCAGCCGGAAGGCATGCTCATGCGTACACTTTCGCGGTAATTGAACAAGAGTCGGCCTTTTACTGGGTACTTTTCTGCCTGGCTCAAAGGAAATCCCTTATTTTCCGAGTGAACGCTTGAAAGCTTATAATTAAAAAATCGTGGGAATTTGCTTTGTGCTTTTGCCACGAGGTAACTAGAACGATGATCGGGTTGCTTCGTTGAGAAAAGTACTATAGCGATATCTTTGTCTCTTATGTGTTAGTCGTCTGTCTTCGAAGAATGTACCGTAACTTACTCTTCGCAACAAGGTAGGTGGCTAGTCAAGCAACGACGTAATTTCGCTTGTATCATTTTTATAACGAACGACTTCATATATTTTTCATTTAGCAGTCTCTCTTACTCCAGTAATCTTAAACAATAAATTTAAACAATGATATTACAAATAAATGAGATTTCAATTCTTCGATATGTCAGATCCATCGATATTTCGACATTTTCTAATATTTCATTCGCTCTTTCACCCGAAAAAGTACAGTGAACGTCGAAGTAAAAATCTTCGAGTGTAACCTGGACTACACATTGCAACGATCTAAAGAACAAAATGGAAAATATACGAAGAAACCCTCCCGCGACCAGTTTTTCTAGAACGTCGTAATCTAGTTTTTCTGGAGTCATAGTAGGAGGCTCGACTTGGTAGAATTAACGGGGTTCGTAACCCTTTGGCGAGGACCTGGAGCACGCGAAATACCGCAACCCCCTCGGGCTGGTGCGGCCGATGAAAAAGCGTGCACCGTTGGTTGAAGTGTCAGCTAATGGCGATAAGTCGCCACCCCGGAAACGAGCATTTTTGCAGGAACCTGGTGACTTCAGCAGTTTCATTCTTCCTCTTCCTGTTGCGTGTGAAAATACGAGCGACTCTCCGCCCTCGGGGTCTGTGCCACAATTGCCACGACGAAATCGTGTAGCCGCTACTTTTTCACTTCGTTGCTACTGGCTTTCCTTTTCTTTTTCTTTTTTCTTCTTCTTTCACCTTCGAAGGATCGGGGATGTGGGCGTTGGAACAATTAATTTGTTCGAATTAGCGCTATGACGATCCAAGTAATTCTCTGGTAATTGTTGGATCTTGTGGGGTGAGTTTGATCGATCTGTAGATTGGGAATTAGGTTTTTTTTTAAGTTAATTCGTTTCTCGGTGGACAATTTACGCGATGAAAGGATTATTGGCCGTCAATCCTGTTGTTTTTGTTTTGTTCCGTGAAAGTTAGGTGTGTTCGAAGCGATTCGTTTTTTAGTGGATGATATATCTCGTAGAAAGGATTATTATTTTCTTCTTGTTTAATAAAACAGTTGAATATTGATTTAGGATTTGGGATTTTATTCGTGACATAGTTTATTACAAAAAAATTGAAATCGTTTATTTTATGAGTATGTTAATTTAAAACAATTAGACTTTTCCTACTGAACCATCGAACTAAATCGTATCAAAGTTGTGAGAAACATGACCTAGATACTAGGAATAAAAATATTCGTCGTAACAACCCAGAGAAATATTTCACTAAGCAGTCATAAAACGAGAATTATAATAATTTATTCTTCATCTCTTATTTATTTCTTCCTTCTTAAATTTCCGGATACGATCTATTGAATTGGCAACTAAGCGATTGCGGATTTTGTCAATACCGCCTAATGACAAAATCCGCAATCACTTACTTGCCAATCCAATACATTTTGCCATTTCGTTGCTTTTACTTCCATAACTGTTTTTGATGCGTGAGTTGGGAAATAGTAGGAAGAGAAAAAAAAAAGAGAACGAAATCGTCTAGGTTACTGTTTGCTCTGTAGATGGAAAGGGCTGGAAAGTTGGGGTAAGAGGAAGCACTGCCGGAAGTTGTCCGGTTCGTGACCATGGCTCTATCGCTTTGAACTTGCAATTTTTATTTGTTCCATCGAGCTTTACGCTTCCGTTACGAGCCATGATATAAAGCGTGCGTTTGCATCATTAAGGGCCCCGAGGATAACGACGTATCGCGTTGAAAACACGCACAAATACTGGTGCCGTTTAAAAATATCGCCTCCTGTTAAATGCACCCCGGAAATTGCTCGTTACCAGAGGTTTTTCAAGCTCACGTCGATCCTTCATCTTTTAATATCCGCTCTAGGTAGTATTATCAGAATTTAAGGATACAAATATCGCTGGGATTTTTGTTGAATTTTTTATTCGTATACAATAGGTCTTAAGTGTGAATTTAATTAAAAATACGGTGAAAAATTGTTCTTAGGGTTAATCCAGATTGCTTCAATAAAGGCCAAGTATGTAAAAAGCAAAAGATTACAAAGGCTTAATTTCTATAATGGAAGATTATGATCGTGAAAATAATAAAAACACGTATAAGATAAGATATATAAAAAAATCATCGCACAAAAATCTCCCAAACATCAGAGAAGGATGTACGAAGGAAAATTCTTCAAGGAAAAATCTTCGAAGGAGTTTTCCTTTAATAAATCCCGAACAAAATCCATAACAGCAGCACACTTTCTCATCGTCGATCACAGATGCCTGTCGTTGTAAACCCACTTCCCGAACGAACCTCTCAACCTCTGAACGCGTAAAACTATTTATCTCAACCAGCGACTGTTACGAACCTTTTAATCGTCATTCTCATCTTCGCATGCCGTTAATTTCGCGCGCAATTCTCGTCCATAACGTTTGTGCACTGGATGCAAAAGCGTTGGTTGGCTCCCATTGGAAAACGCTTTCTCATTGATTCTTCCACCCCTGTAGCCACAAATGTGCAGCACTCCAGTCGTTAATATTTAATCGTTAATTTTATTCGATCGGTAAACACACATACACGTGCATACGTGTAGAAAGAGGGAGCGAGAGAGGGGGGATTGGAAATGGGTGAATAATGGGCCTCGACGGGATGCGATATTCTTCCGATTTTTCTTCACCCGTGGTAAAATCACTGGCACGATGACTCGCGCCCGATTATACGCCAGCTCCGCCGTTTTTTTTTCATTTACGTTCTCCGGGGAAATATCGTTAATTTTTAACGACACCCCCGACGGGCATCCGTTACGGGTGAACGAGCCCGGGAAACGACATCGAAATTTCCCGCAAAAATCCACGTACTTGGACAACGCTCGATTTATACTCCTAGCGAATGCGAATTGGGACTGAGCCTTTAAAAACCGTGAAAATCGTTGAAATTTTACCTTGTTCGTGATAGAATTTTCGTTTTTTCCCCCTTTTTTCGTTTCGATGAGCTGTGATCTTGTTAGGAGACCGAAGACTCCGCTTTTTTGAAAATGTGCGTGTTAGGGCGTTAAAGCAGGGACATGTATGGCAATGGTTGGACTTTGAACGATAGTAGTTAGTTTGTAGAATTTTTGAATGAGCAGGTGGATTTCAAAATAGCGATACTATTTATCTGTTCCGCTGAGCTGTGATCTCGTTGAAACAACGAACAATCCACTTTTCTAACATTATTTTACATCTTTACGAATAATTAAAAAGCTTGCTTACTATTTCTTTTAACGTTGCTCGTACTTAAGGTATAGATACTTATGATACCTACATTTCTAATATTTGCAACGACAGTTCGCTATATGAGGATTTCAAGAGCTAAAAATATTATTAAACCTCCATCTGATTCGACGTTTTCTCTCTTTTTTAATCGCTCTCTGTTCTTTTGTCCTTTCTTCGCTGCTCGTTTGCTCGTCAGATTATTCACCGCGATGAGATATGGTAGTGGGCCCATACTTCTTCCAGTACTTCAGCGTTTCATTAAAATCATTAACGAGACTAAGTAAGGGAGAAATAAATATTGCGTCGATAAAGATATTAATGAGAGCCAACCGGAAAGCCTCAAGGGCTGCAGTCTCTCTATTCGCCCCGCGAGTAATTCATTATTCTCTTTTCTCAGCGGAGCGGGTGTGCAATTGTAGCGATTACTTGCGATTCTTTGTTACGTAGATTAAAGATTGGTTTAGCATCGAGTATCGCTCGAATGAACAAAGCGATGTAAAATAACTTATTAACGGATTATGTTATTCAATTAAATAGCAATATAATAACAGCAATATATACATGTACAAAATAAATAGTAGTTACGAGAATAATTAAAAGAGTAGCAGTAATCAAAAGAATATTGGCGAATTGAAAGTGGGATTACATTATATTGTACATTTTATCGCGCAATAAAAACGTACTAAAACATGCTAAAATTTATAGAGAATTCAACTATAGAACATAAATCTTAATTTTATATTATTTTTAAATTAATCGCTCGTCGCGTATCATTTTACTCTTCTAGCTTCCACGGCCATAATATACCAAATTAATTTATTACGAAAAGTCGATATCGCGGTAAACATGAAATTGATGAATTTCTGTCTCAACGAAGTTCCAATATGGTTACGAAAAATTTGTCTACAGGATTTAAATTTTAATTTTATTCGGAATTTAATTGTCCGTCATTTTATTTCGCGATGTTTAAAACGTGAAAAATCTCACGATGAAAAATCCAAATCGTATTATTTGTTATAATATCCAGCGTAGTGAAACACTACCTCAACTTCGATCCTGTTTCTTCATTTCTATTCATAAACATATAAATTTGTATAAACACTCGAAACAACGAGGAAAGAGGTAGTTTTTTACTTTGATGTTTCATTGAGTGACTCTTGGCCCGATTATTCGTGGTGAAACGCATGCCACGAGGGATTGCCACGGAAGTAAAGGAGACGTTGGATCGAAGGGATGGGGTAGGACTGTCTGGAAGGCGAAGGGAAGACTTAGTTATCCAGGAAAGGGGTCGCGGAACGGGATTCTCTGGTTCCCAGTCAGCACTCAGACGCGCTTACCTGATCTGCCATCCTTTTGTCGTCGTTCGCGATGAAAGGGATGCTTCACTGGCTGCCACCGACTTTTTAATCGACTACGGGCGTTTTGCACCAACGATAGGTACCCTTTCTTCCGTAGAGTAGAGTTCGTCGATATGTCGGACTACCTTTTCTTTTTCATTGATAGATCGGCAGACTCATTCCGTTTGTATGGTTCCAGAGGAATTAACGTAGTATCGAGCTTTTTTCTAGGCGTCAGAGATCATGAACCTCGCATATAGCGAACGATAATGGTTGGAATTTAGAGAAGAAAGAGGCTCTGCTTGCTCGAAGAGAAAATTTAATGCGACAGAATTTGATTTTGAATATGGTTGTGTAGGGAGAGCATTTCTAAATTTAATCTACATGGCTAGAGCATTCGAGCTGATACGAAAGAAACAGACGCTTGCGTCTTTATCGTAACATTAGTATTTGTCTAAAATATTTGTTGTCTCTAATATTAGTATTTGTCTTGTATAAAACGACGCTAACCCAAGTTTTATCGAAATCAAATTAATTCAAGTCTTAATAATTCCATTATTTCTACTCCGATCAACTCGCAACCCAGAACACGCAAAAGTCTCAAACAAGTATTTTCTTCGTTGGCATTAGAACACCGAAAGGGGCGCCTGAATCTCAGCGGGAAATATAAGAACACGGTGGAGCATCCGGGCTTATATTTACGCGTGCACAGTGTAGGGAATTAGAATCGTAAGGTAGCCTTTTTACTAGCTGGAATTTTCCGGCGCGGCGCCATGATTCGAGTATACCAGGGGTGCACCGGAAGTTACCCCGCCTGACCGAACTGCAAAATTCACCAAGCATTCTACCTATCCTTACCTCGGTAGAGGGAAGCTTTACTTCGTAAAGTGTGGAACTACCTCTTAAAAATTCTGCGATCGGTCCTTCTCATAAAAATAAAATTTCCTCCATGCCACCCCTTAGACCTCGAAGGGTTGACTGTCTGGAGAATCGAAGCTCTCGATAATTACGACCCTTGCGCGCTAGTTTCACCAGTGAACTTTTTATTTTCGTTGCTTCGGCGCACATATCCAACGTCGTGTTTGCCTTCCTTTCTTATTTTCCGTCTTCTTCCTTGTTCTCATGCTTTGCTTTCTGTTCGCGAGAAGAGACTTCATTACACAGGGTGCAACAACGGCGAGCAAAGGGGGCCAGAGGTCCCTTTAGCTTTGCTCCTTTGGCCGAGGATGTTGCAGCAACTAATTAGAGTGGGATGAAATTTAATTAAATTAACCTAATTAAACGAATCGCGGGAAACGTCGGTGCAGTGTCAGTCGAGATAAAGGGCGGATAGAAGGTGGATGAGGATCGTTCGCGTCGAAGCTCGAGCTTAAATAATTAATCGACGATACCTTCCTCCTGTCGCTCTCGACGCTCGTTACCCTTTTTGCAATAATCTCTTTGTGCGTTGATATGCGATCTATGGCTCGATAATGTGATTCGCAAACTATTATTCTGTTTTTCCTTCCTCTTTTTTTTTGTTTTTTTTTTTTTTGTTGACGTGAAAAATAAATTAAATTGGTCGAATATTTGGAAACATCGTATTTTCTGGAAATTGGAACTTGTAATTGATGGATCGGGAAAATTTGGTTGGTTTTTGTCATTGGTGAATATATTTTAACAATGTTGTCGAACTACGTAATCATATTACTTGATGATAGGTCTCGATGAATCGCGATGTTTGCTGTTGTTAATTAATGAATTATTGGAAAGAGTATTGAGCTGTAAATATTGGCAATGGGTTGTTGGGTACTTTGGATCTTTAATTGCTCAAATATTTACGATATTTACACGATTTTTCTTGTAGATAACACTTTTAACACTTTTTTCTGTCACTCCATAGGAAACAATTTGTAAATTTTTTTATTTATGTATTTAATGTATCCTCATGTTTTTTAAATATATATTACTTTTTTATTTTTACGTATTACTTCCTCTATTGTTTTTTATTTTCTGTAGGTACCAAGACATTTGTAAAATAAGCAAGCAAATAAATAAATTTCCTCTGTCGCAATGCACAATGGTATACTTGCTCAACATTTATTTTTATAGACTCTTTGTCTCAGCAATATGCTTGAATATTTAAAAAAATCGTGCAACAATGTATTGATATAACGAACCTTCAGAATCGTTTCTTTTGAAATTTATTTTATTGCAAACTGCGTAATAACGGTTTAGTAATTTATATACGAACACCAGCGTATACCGTGTTCCTCCACCGTTCCTCGTATCCGATTATGCGTGTCACGTGTATCAGAAGCCTGGAAATGGTCACCGGGAAATTCGAGCGACTCCCTGGCAAATAATTACAGGAGCTCGGCTCACGAATTATCGACGATCAAGGTAAATATTTTGCTAGAGCACGAAAATCGCTTCCGGACGGCATTATAGCGTAAAGAGTGCAGTTTCAAGAATTCTTATTTACGTGATCCGTGTCGAAAATTCTCGAGGAAAACAGTAATTTGCACGAACCGTGACCAATTATATAATTCTTTCATTAGAACGTTTTCTTACAATTATTTATACGCAATAATAATAATACGATTATTTTCACTCTTTCTGTACAATTTACGAAGTTAACGAACAGATAATTAATTTTATAATGAATATATTAACGCTTTGTTCCTAATGAATAACGAGGATTGAAATTTTGAAACTAAGTTTTAATTCATCTTATACTTCTCACTCCTCTTCAGGCAATTTTGATAAAATTTGCCAAATTCATGTAGACATGCAAGCGCGAGAAGGTAACCGCTCTTCTTCTAATGGCGTGCTTTTCATTCACTACTTGCTTTTCCTCACGGCTTACACTTTCGTAGGCAAATCATTAACGCCGTTTTAATCTCGCACCACGTGAAACGAATAAATTGATACTTTCTCACCTGTAGTTTTTTTCTTAATTGAAATCTGAAATGAAACTCAAATAACCAGAATTAAACAGCAGATAGAACCCGATAGTAACTGAAACCACTTGTGTTGAAAATTGGTTTGGAAAGTGTGATTTCAAGAGAGTTTCAGCGATCGTGGGATATTTTTATCGATATTGGCCGAGAGTAATAGTATTAAAAGAAAAAGCGAAACGTTTGTAAAATTGTTCCAATGAACTCTTTATTTGTTATTGCTAATCCACTTAACGAAACTAATTGACGCTTATTATCTAAACTCGCTTTAATTCTCCATAAAGAAACATTCTAATAACGAAATAAATTGAATGTTTTCGATCGCATGAAATAATTAGGAACACGATATCTTTCTGCCAATTGTTTATCGCGTTAAATTTTTAAGTTAACGAGGAACAGAACGAGGAGAACGAAAATTACGAATTCATTGAAAAGAATTGGAACATAGAAAAACAAAAGGAGAAATCTATCGTAATAAATCTCGCGATGATAAACGTGAAACGAGCATAATACTAATAATGATGTAATGCAAAGAAATCGAGCATTGTTGAGAGCGAATTCGTTGGCGAGAGAAAACTCATTTAAATTTGAAAACATCGAACATCCGGATGAAAATTAATGAACGCTCTCTAGTGACTGCGATCCAACGTTCGCAAAAGAAGTGGAAAAAAAGCAGCGGTAAAAATGAAAACTAGAAAGTATGGACGGGTATGGACCGATTCAATCGTGTCTGGTTGATTGCAGTGGAATCGACACTCGTGAAAGTTGCGCACTTGGAGAGTTTCGATGCTTCAAGATCGACTCTGGTATCCGATAAACCTGCGCCTAGCTTTGTTGGCCTGAAAAATTAAAGTTGCATCCTATTGGTTCGCGCTATCGATCAATTCATTCAGAAGGATAGCATACGATAGTCGAATTAATCTGAATATTTGGGTGCTTCAAAGCGAGTTTCTAAACATTTTCAAAGATTTATCTTGGAATCTTTTAACCTGGCTATGCGAGTAATTTTCTTGGCGTGTTTGATTTTCAATAAATGGGAGAATTCTTTACATTGTTGTATCAAATAAATTCAAAATGAATTGTGTAAAATGTCAGAAAAATTGTGGTATAAATCTAGTACGCGAATAATTTGAACAAGCAATTTCCGCTTCAAAAATTCCTCTTCGTCATTCTTTTCGTATCTTCGTTTAGTAAAACGTAATTCATTAACGCGCAAACCCCATTAACTCGCGTACAAAGTATCGAAATACCTGTTCCGTGCATTTCGAAAGCTGAAACATTTGCTTATCGTCGATTACCGATTTTAACCAACCTCCAATAAAAATGCAAATTATACGATAAGAAGCCAGACAACGCTACTTATTATTCGGAAGAAGACCTGACGAAACAAGGAACAAACGAACGATAAATTATTATGCTGGAAATTGTTCAAATCGCCAAATCGATAAATAAAAATTTACAAAAATAGAAGTAGTCCGGTTTCCAGGATACTCAATCGTTACCAGGATAATACGAAAAATTATAATCTGGTCAAGGTGTAACTCTCGTGAAAACATCGGTTTCTCGCTAGACGACGGGGAGGGGGAGAAGCCAGCGAATTAACGATCGCTGAGAGCGTCGCTTCTTTATCCCCGTAGGACACAAAGGGGGCGAACCCCTTTTTTTTCCGTGGCCGTTTCTTTGCCCGCACTTTCCCTTTCAACGCCGGACGAAAGGACAACAAGCAAAAAGCGTACGCAGCCGCAGGCATCGTCCCTCTGTCCTCCTTTTTCATCGTTGTTCGTTTATTTTCCTTAGCTTTCAACCGGCTCTGTTTCCGCCCTTCGTTTTCACCACTTGACCCCGAGTATATTTGCCGGCCATGTTTGTGTTCGTTCGCTCGTGTTAGATATCAGCCCGCCTGGAAACGTAAATATTAATACGTTCGCCTGGTGGACCTCTTTCAAAGCGATAAATCTCTCCTAATGGCTATATTAGCCACATAAATCAGCAGAATCAGTTCCAGTTTTCCGACTGCTGGGAAAACGCCACCGTGAATCGTGCCCTTCAGCCTTTGGATCTAAATTTTTAATGGCGTTCTTTCGAAGATTTACGCGCCCTCGCGGAATTTTTTCGCCACTAACGGTGTAGCGTGCACCGGTGTTGTTGCCTTTGAGCAGTTTCGCGGATGATTAGTTGGCTTTTCTGCAGGATAGGCAATATGGGAAATGGGCGATGTGAAAAAGGTTTCATGAATTTTGTTTTATTTCCGACTGACGCTACTTAAGAAGATTCGCTAGGATTCTACAGAATTTTATTCCGTTTCTATTCGATCGATTTATCAGCATTTAAAATACTTAGCGTCTAAAATATTCAGTATGTGAAATATTTAGTACTTAGAGTTGACTATTTCTTTCGCGGTAGACTACTTTTGCAAAGAGGAAAACGAGGTTGAAAAGAAATATTCGTAATCTATCAACGTGCAAAATGTCAATAACATGGACGATTCAAACGAAGGAAGCGGCTCTCTTTAATAGAAATCGCTTAATTACCCGCTATTTATCTTGCAAAACACAGAAAAAGGTCGTCAGGATCGTAGAATCGAGTTAATTAGTCGCTAAGTTCGTTCGTGCCGTTGTGTTTCTCTGAATTTCTCCACGAACTGTGACTGCATCCACTTTTTCACCACAGATTACGCGTTACAGTTAGGGGTTGAAAGAGAATTTCCACGTCGACGAAGCTGTAACTCGTCACCAACGTCGTCTGAGACGCTCTTCCTCGTTTCTAGCTTACCTCGTCACGCAAAGGTGATACCAGGTATTCTCGTATCTCGGCGAAGGGAACTAATCTGGCTTCATCGAAGTCACTCGACGTACGAAAGCATCTTCTAAAGTTAGCACCTATACCGCGAAGAAGGGGTGAAGCTCCTCGTGATCCTCTTCGATCTCGTAATTGCCGGGCTTTTCCAGATCTCGGAAATCTTGTCCAAGATTCGTCGGTTCTTCGATCGCGACTTGGATCTTCTTCGATTTTATAAGAGACGCGAGTAACTTCGATTGACTTGCTCCTTGTAGCTTAGGAAATTCGAAAATAGATTGGAGAGCAGTTTCTAACTATGGATTCTTTCCAATGGAATTTTGAAGATTTTTAAAATCGATGGCCATTTGCAAATTTTGATAACATTTCGTTGTTCAATGGTAAATACTGCGATTATTAGATTATGGGCGCAAAATGAAGAAGCAAACGTAAATAGAAACGGTTCGATGAATTTTATATAATTTCTGGTATTGTAATTTTTACCAAGTCCATAACGTCGTAGTTACTAAATAAATAATAGCATAGAAAATAGTCTCGTTTCTTTGTTTACTTGTTCGGAAACGGAAAGCTCGAATACACCGATCAAAGTCAATCGAAGTTTTCTCTTTCGACATCGAAAGTTTCGGACCGAGTTAACGCCTTCGTCAAAACACGGGGCTGCTCCCCTCTTCCTTTTCTTCTTTGGTAATTGCCGGTACCTTCTGGATCTTCTGCCGAGACTCTCGACCACGGTGTACTCGGATAAGATTTTTCTGGCGCGTTGCCAACTCTTGATTCTCTGACCCGAAAATCCGCGAAGAGCTTCGTTACTCGCCGAACAAAAATCTTTCTCTTCTTTTACGTGCACGCACGTGCATGGATATTCATTGTCAGACATATTATTACGAAATAATGATTCAAAGAAAAATTCAGTAATTTCGAAGAAACGATATTTTGCTTTAACGAGGTTTCTTTTTTCTAGATCGTGCAGACGAGTAAAAAGCATAGGTTTTTTTTCTCAAAAATGGAATCCTATAATTCTTAATGCGATAACCGACGCAGCTCGTTATTTCGTATAAAGAAGAATATAACTATTTATATCGAAAAACTATTTGCGTACTGGTTTGAAAACAGGGGCTTATTTCGTAGTTGAAGCTTTAACGAATGTGCTCAAATATCTTTTCTTTTATTTTTATGTCCATACGTCTATACTTTTTAAACAAATTCGAAACCCGCTAAATGACGAACTCCCTATATAATTTCACCTGGAATATATTATATTTCACTTCACAAGATCTCTGGCGTGGATGTAAAAAAATAATCAATTTAGCGTGGAACGAATCATTAATCAAATACTTTAAGTTTAATATTACGAAGTGGTAGTTAGTAGGCGTTTCGCTGTTGGTTAACAGCCGTAAATTGAAGTGGGGCACTCTGTATGTGTATGTATATGTGTGTGCATGTAGATAGAGAGAAAGAAAGAGAAAGAGGGTGAAGTGCAATAAGGTGGAAGCGAAGGAAGTTTTTTAGCGGATGCAAGAACAAGATTCAAAAGTTTTCTGGAGCTCATCTGCTGTCCATGGAAAATTGTATTCGAGCTTCTTATCGTATCCGTGCCTTCGCTGCCGCCTCGTTCGTTTTGGCTCATTGCATCGTGATTTCCCGAGAACGATCCGCCATTCATGCTCTTTGCTTCCGCTTATCTTGCCAATAGTATTTATCGTGCTTCATATTTATGCTTTGGATGAATCTTCTTGTAGAGATATCTTTCTATTAGAGGAATACTTTTTATCAATAATACGACCTAGTTAGTTTCGAGTCGAACCTTTCATCGCGACTGGCTATTTCCAGTAAGAATTAGCGTAATATGGTTTTAGTAATATGGTTAAACAATTAAGTAATAGTTAGATGTGGATATAACAGATGTATTATTTTCTTACCATATTAATCTGTATGTATGAGAAGGATATTATACGCAACTCGAAAACAATTATAATTTCATTTCTACGCGAAGAAATTTAAAGGAAAAAATGCAACTTAATTAATTTGTTCCATCATACGATGTAACGATTCTGAGTAATATTACCGCGATAAATTACTTCACGGCGAATTCACGGAATAATTGAATTTACGTAAAATCGAGGAATAAGCGTGAAAAATTCGTTTAAATTGAACACGTACGAAACAGATTGGAAGAAAGGCAGAAATTTGTTACGAAGCGTTACACGCTACTTTAGATTAGCTCTCTATTCTTAGCGTACAAAATACTTCAAACTATTTTCTACCTTCTATCTAACATACGATAAATAAATATCTATTAGCAAATTACAGCAAAGCAAATTACATAGCCTGATTCAAACATGTTTGCGATTTGAACAATCTCCCCACTCAAGAACATCTACAACTGCCTGTATCTAATTCCACAACTACCCTTAATAAAATCCCCTAAAGTAGCCCCGAAGATACACGAAGCATTGCTGGCTTAAACACAAAGGGAACAAAGAACAATAGCGGCCTCCTTAATTATTTACAATCACGGCAGGCTTCTCTAAAACTCGGAGAAACTGGAGGAAATTTTAGGGAAACGTGACAAAAGGTAGAAGGAACAGGAAACACTTTTGTAGAATCCACGAAAGGCGACAGATCCCGCAGAAGGTCTCGAATTTATCTGCTACACGTTCTTCATAACGTTGACAATGGCGATTCCCCGGGGACGTGGTTGATTCCCGTAACGGGATAGACCGGGAGAAAGCGTGTTTTCTTCTATTACGAGATCGCCTCTCGCCTCGCCCACCAAATCCTTTTCTTCCTTTACCAAATTCCGTTCTTCGCGACGCAAACCCCTCGCGTGATTCCGTGGAATCGGGCGTTGGCGGTCTTCCAGGAACACCCTTGCCCCGGTATACGTCGTTAAAAGGATTCACGAGCCTCTGGCCTGGCAATAACAAGTTCGAGGGAAACGATGAAGTATAATATGAACGCGATCTACTATCTGCTACAACACGTCGCAACGTGAATAGATCAATTTACGCGAGAGAAATGTTCACTTCTAACGAAACAATGACTGACGCGACCATTCACTCTGCAACGTTGTGTGCGCGATGTTTTAACGAGTTGCGAATTTCTACTTGCTCGAGATGTATGACGAGCGAGACAGGAGACGGGCGTGAGAATGTTGCGGAAGAATATTTAGAGATGGATGAGAAGATAGTCTTGGAAGTTGTATTTATTGGTACACGAAAGCGTTTGAACACCCATCGTTAGGAAATTTTTACGTATTGTATCGGAAAATCATGAGACATTTATCGCAAACACACACATATATATATATATCTAGTAAAAAATTAGTATTCAGGATGAATGATCATTTTGAACGTATAGCGAGTGTTAAACGTGATCCCACTGATTTTCGAGTTTTATCAATGTAACGAACCTGTTACCGTAATAGATATTTCTCGGATCTTTGCGAAATATATATCTGTGCCAAATATCTTGCAATCACTGTAAATGATTTCAGATTTGTTTCAAAAATCGCGATAGTCTCACAACAGTGCCAACGAAATTTTAAAATGTTTTATATAACACGTACAATATAAACGTGAAAGTTTCCTGTGGTAAATATTCGAATATTTTTATTATGAGCCTCCGTGTATTCTTGGTAGGTTCAAGGAATCTAATAAATAAAAAATCAGAATATTTTTTGAATAGCATTCCCAATTTTCAAACAAATTTCCACATAATTTAACCGTAAAGGTCTTGTCACGATACCATGCAAATACGATAATATACGTGTGTGTGTAAAAAAATTACGAACGCTATCAGAAGCTCGGTACAAGGATTGGCAGCAGGTTTCGCATTTTCGGCGAGGAACGGTCGTGTTTATCGCTGGCCTTTGGCACTTTAGATTACCGGGGTTTGGCAGTTTGCAAGATAGATAGCTGGATGGAACCGCGTACTGACAACGAGGCATCGCACATGTCCAATCTCTGGATAAATAGAGACGCGCATCAAGAATTTCCGTAGCGTCGTTTCCGCCTGCAACGGCCATTTTCCACGAGCTCCGAATTTCCTGCATCAAATGCTCGATACTCGAATTTTAAATCAAGATTTATTCTACACGAAACAACTTTATAAATCGTTTCTACGTAATTTAGATCAGTAGTTTTCGATTTTTTACGGTTCGCCTATCTCCTGAAAATGTATATGAAACTGGCGTACTTCTCGCGTACATAGATAAAACTATAGTTCTAGTACAACAGCGAGAGTAACACGAAACGTGTGTACATATTCAATTTTTCATACTTCAATTACATATATCGATAAGCAAAAAGAAATCACTTGAGAAATCGCAGTGGGTACGTTTTTACATTTTTGTTTGCAATTACAAGTTGATGCGATATTGATTATCGAACAATCTGATTTCTCTATGATATTGTTTGAATATTTTCCGAAAATGTTTATACCTTTGATTCTGCTTGACAAAATTCTGCCATTCTGTCCGTATGTCACGAACAGCTGTGATCAGTATAGACGTAGAATTAAACGCAGGACGACCTTGTTACTACGATTCGTTCGGTCAGCTCAATAAATCGTTTAAATTTCGAATCTGACCGTCTTATACGAGGAATAATCGGTCGGTGGAACGTGGTACGATGGATGAAAAAGCGAGATTCCGATGGCGCGTTCTTGTCACGTTTTCGACTCATTGGATGGCCCGTGGTCGATAACGAGAAAGATTTCCGACCGGGCAGAGGAACGATTTCCCGTTGGCACGGCCACGGTTACTCTGCCCACGAATTTCCGACGTCGAAGCCGCTCGTTTTCCGAACCTCGTTTACCGAGGAATCGGTTGCCAAAGCTTCCTCTGTTCTACTACCGATCTTCAGAGAAAATATTCGCGACTAAATGCACTGATAAAGGGATTCACGTTCCGAGACAATTCTGACCGATAAAGAATCGCATAGAATGTTGAAAAACGAAACTAAGATGTAGAGAAAATTCGGCGAGAAGAAATTCATAACGATCTTATCAGGGCAATTAAGTTATACTTATAGAGCACGTTTTCATATTACAATCACGAGTAGCAGTTTGTTGGAACAACGAGAATTTTGGGATGGATATTTACGTAGAAAAGTAAACTATCGTGATTTGGTAAATTTTCAAGTGAACGTTAAAACGAAACCCGCGATTTCATAAATATGAAATTAATGATAAAACGGTATATTGCGATTCGATAAATCATAGGGGCCGAATTTTGATACGAAATATAATTCCGTACATTTTAAACGGATTACTATGAAATGTAGAATTTTGAATGTGAAATTGCATTATCGTGGAATTTCCGATTAAAGCATTGGAAATTTTTTATTTTAACAGCTGACTCTATACACATTTCTAAAGTTGTCATTAATTGTGTTATAGAGAAAATGAAGTCGTGCTTATAATACAGGGCTTGATTGTCATTTCCGAGAACACCAAGCTTCACATGCTTAAAGAAACTTATACTCTCCAGTTCCAAGAAGCTGAAACTTTAATCAGAGTTCCTGAAACTCGTCTGTTCCCATTCAATAACGAATTGAATAGCGTGTCACAATCGTGAATGCGACAGTTCACATCAGAAACTTAAAATATCTCAATTAATAGCAACCTCTGTAATATATTGTATTTAATATCTCCCGTTATCTGATTGTTTGTAATTAATTCGCGTGACTCGTTGCACCAAAGAAACAGAGACGAGAAAATGAACAGCTTCCAATTAACGATAACGCCATAGACGAGTATTATATGAAACGAAGTATGGATTTATTAATAACCAGCACTGATCAAATTTATTATAACACAAATAATCGTCCAGTATGCAAACTTTTTAATAAATAGGATAATTCAGAATAAAATAATATATCATTATTAAACGAATAACCGTATTACACTATAATCGTTGCTTTAATTTACAATATATATACTTATATTATACATTTTATTTATTCAGAAATTCATATCTATTTATAAATATTTCTCCATATCTTCTTTCTCTTCTGCAATTTATACGCAGAATCTTTTGGAGATATCAAGATTCTCAAGAAACTCTTAATATTAATGTTTTACAAATTCTTCTATTTACACGATTCGAACAATTTAATAAAATGAAATTATTATCACGATTTTACGATATAGAATGGTTACACACGTTATAAATCATTCGACCTAAATTAATTCCATGACACTTCATCTAACTCAATAGCAAGCATAAGAAATTTTCCATTTCAATTTCCAACCCTCCGTAATCGCGAGGTGCAATTTCTCTCCCTCTTTGCATAAACCCCTTCGTTACATACCATAAACGTCAGCTACTAAACGCAAAAATCGTCAGTTTCCTCGAATAAATTCTAACAGTAAGATATATCCTTTATTCTCAACTTAAATATTATACCATTTCACCATTTTAATACGGTACTAAAATTATTCAATAATTTCGATATCAGCGTACGCTAAAATCCTACACGTAACATCTTCTATCGAACATCTTTTACACATTTTTTTCATCAAATATCATCCCCGGAGATTGTTCGGTATTTGCCTTATTAACGTAATTTAAATAATTTTTCAACCCAGACGAGTTTCAAAAAAATTTCTCATCGCGATCCCTTCGCGACCGCAAACTAATTTCTCTTGCTTGTTCCGTAAACTCCTTCCACATTCCATAAACCTCACCCCCCTTACACATCGTAAACTACCGCCGCCAAGCGCAAAAATCGCCGAATCTTTCGTCCAAGTAAATTTCGTCCTCGTTTAGTCGTCCTAACTTATACAACGTTGTACGTAGCAGCGACGTTGTAATTCATCGTTGCTTTCTCTGCGAGAGGTTCGCGGGTGATAAAGATAGTCCGGACGAGAAAAATGGACAGACTCGGTGATGGTGGCAGTAACGTCGCGCTATACACACAGCCAGTGGTTGCAAGCGAGTGTATGGTAATACTAGTTGCTCGGGAAATTGTCGTAGAAAAGTGTCTGGTATCCTTTGCCAAGCGCATAGAGATGACTGCGATATATTAGCGCAACGTCTACGAGAATTTTTCGCGTTCTTTCGTGCCAGTCGCATTTTCTACGAGCTTCTGTTTCTGCACTCGAAGAGAGGGAAATATCTTTTTCTGTTTGGTTTCGTTGTGTGGCCCAATTTGCTTTATTTACACGAGAAACTGTGGATTTCTTGTATTTTATTAAGTAAGTGAATTTTCTCGGATCCACAATTATTGTTTCTTACAAAAGTAAACGTACAACTTTAACGAAGTTAACTCGATCATGTAAAAATACTTATATGATTTTAACGAAGTTGGTTTGATGGAACGAACATATTACGCCAAGTGGATGAAAACACGTAATTTCAAACCAGCAAGGTAATTAAAAGCATGTTATTCTATATTTTTTATTTAGTTTTCTGTATGGAACTATTCACATCTCTGTTTGTTTAAGGAGTAGAGAAATTGTAGAAATACGAGGTAAGGTCGTGAGGTCAGTGCCTTTTGGCTCCTTAGGGTGGCTTTTGGTAGGAGATCGTGGTGTTTGATATGCAAGAGGTTTATAGATGGCAAGGGTTGTAATATGATAGTAGACGGAGTCTGAGTTTGGGAACTTGGAGGTTTTCATATGGATTTTGTATGTGCTGCCTCGGTATGTTCTATTTTTCCTTTACAAGAAACTTCGGTAGGAAGATTAATACGATAGAATTATTAGAAAAACACATGTTACTAGTAATTTGAATTTTTTTATCATTTTCTTAATTCTGTATACATATACCTGTATGTAGATATATTATATTAACAGCAATATTGGCTTGGAGTGTTAGGGAAAATTTCACGTAAAATTCTCGGTTAACTCTATACGAAAACATCTACTCTCCGAGTAATTTCTAATTCGACTTTCACGTCGTCCTCCTTCCATGGTGTAATAATCACCAACTATGCTTGTCGCGCAGATAATCAAACTTAATCAAACTCTATCAAGTAGACTTTACCGGTGTCTTTGACATCATAGTACAGAGAGGGACGCATAGAGTTTCCTGATTCATAGGATGCGTAAACAGCGGAGAGATCTCGCGTGCAAGATTCTACGAGTGTTTGATCGCCGGCAGTATCCTTTATACTCTCTGTCGAGGAAACGATGAACCTACCTTTCATTAATTAAATATTCTCAGGCAAATTTACCACAGAAGGGAAGTCCAAATTCAAAGCGTAAAATAAGAAGAAAATATGACGCTTTGACAGTGGCTCTTCCAGTTCGTCTATTTCGCCGTGCAGACTGCATATATGCATACATACACGGCCCGTACATAATGCAGTATGCAAATTCAGTGGCCGAACCAATAGCCAACCATCCAACCACCTCCAAAGATCCCTCCACTGTGCAACCATTCCTCTGCTATGCTTCTTCCGCGTTATTAACTCGGCCTAAGGTCCGCGACCCAGTTTCGCTACCCTCGTCTCGAACAAAAGGAACCAGAGGGGGTTGTTAAGATGTCGGCGGCACGTCGGGCCTCGAGCTATTACGACCCACACCTTTGGTTTTCGATACACCAGAGGCAACTATCTTCTGGCATACTACTCCCCGATTTGGATAAGGCAACTATTATAGTCTGTTAGGTTTGTAGGTCTCGAGGCCAGATCGAGTTTGGAAGATTTTCTTTTTCTTTTTACATTAAATTTTTATATTTGGATTATTGAATTTATACGTTTATGAGAGAAATCAATTGGTTCTATTAAGTCTGATAGATGTTTTTGTAGAGTAAAATGTTCTCTTTGTTTTTGCGACTGATCTTCCTTTTTATTTTGATTCAAGTATATTGACTTTATATACGAAGGAAACAAATTAATTTCTTGATCGAATAAACGTTTCGGTTCTATTATTAATGATAATGTCGATCTGTTTTCATACTTGCTCTATATACTCTTCGAACAATCCCTAAATCAAATCCAATTTTGTAAAAACTTGGTGCACACAAAATTCCATATTAACTCTCGACCAACTTCCGAGTATAAGATACTCCTCTGTGTATTACTTAAAACTTGAATCGCTTCTAGCTGCAGTGTTGTAAATTTTTTAATATCACGAAAGTATCGAGTATGAGCTCTTAATCAGCTAAGATTCTAAAGGGAAAGCATAAAGCAAAGCAGCGATTAAAATTAATTTTTCTTTACGCTTCTCTTTAAAAGTAATCTCCTTGTCCTATAACCGGGACGATTAATTGTTCTCCAACGCAAAAACTTGGCAACAGTTTCTCGAAGCGGAGAGGCTGCACGCACGACGATAAGACGGCTACGATTACCGTAATAGAAAATACTTTCCCTGGACGAATCCTTAATCAATTTCAGAGCCCGATAACTTCGATTAATCGCGAAGAAGAGAAAGACAGAGACAGGAACAGAGAGAGAGAGAGAGAGCGAGAGAGAGGGGCGAAGGGATTGAAAGAAATCTAGGTGAAGAGCGCATCGTGGCGAATCAACGAAATCCCCTGGAATAAAGGCCGGTAGAGTTGGTTCGCGCTCAGAAATTAATTCCCGGACTCATTAAAGTAATTAAAACCGGCGGGGCTGCGGGGTTAAGGGAGAGACAAGGGATAAAGTGAGATCAGAAACTATAATGAAGGAGGCTCGCGGAAGAACTTGGAACAGGCTAGAAAAGTGTAAAGCACACCTGGGGTGCTTTGACTAATTCGAATGTTCCAACTGAAAGTAGAAACAAGAAGAATAGGAATTAATCGGACGAATTTTATTTACAACGTTTCGCGATAGATATTCGATTCGCTTCGCACGAAATTTCCTTTCTTAAATCCTTAATTTCCTTTCTTAACGCGTTACGTTTTTCTTGAAATTCTTCATTTCCAACTAAAAATTATATTCGGTAAGAATAGTTTGATTCGAATGCTACACCTGCGTCTTAAAATGCTAAACTTATGAAATAACGATTATAAAGCAGAGATCATAAAATGGAAAAAGATTTAGTATCATTAAGAAAGATGTGTCTCATATGTGGGGATTTAAGGCTTTATATTCATGTAACTTATTGCCATAACATTGTGAATAAACTTTAATATTATCAAAGTTTTATAGCGTGTGTGCTGTACAGACGATTGACGTACCATCCAACAGTCTCTCGCGTACTATCAGTGGTTCTAACTGTGAAACAAATGAAATTTCTCAAAACTTCTTGGAGACTCTATTTCTAAAAAAAAAAAGATCTGGTTGCGGAACTCTTTATTTTTTTCACACGGAACGCTTTAAAGGGTCAGCTTCGTTTCTGACTATTAACAGAGCTCCGGTATGGTGTCTGGAAAAGAAACTAGTCCGGGTTAAAGCGGAAACGGGCAAGTAATTTCGTTTCAGCCGCGGCTCGAAATTCCTACGCGTTTCGTGGCAAGGAAAGACGCGCGGCGCCCTGTGGCCACGTATTTCCGGAATGCGGCGAAAGACGAGTGAACAGAAAGTACGAGACAGACAAGGGCCGAGGCCGAAAGAACACCAAGCGGCGTGCAGCCGAGTTGAAAATAAACTGAAAAGCGTGGTCGAGCTGCACGCGAAACACTTTTCGCCTGACTTTGTACTGCTTAGAGTTCCAGACCAGCTACGAACCAGCCAACCTTCTTTTCCTGTTTTTCATTGCTCGTCGTGAAAATGAACGAGATGAACGGGATTAAAAAGCCTCAGCCTAGTAATTTTATGATTATTTTGGTGGTTTCAAACGAATCCGTGGTATTCGGAGTAAAGTATTTTAGGAATTTTGTTCTATTTTGTGCGTACAGATTATGATTTGGAATAAAGTTCACCATTTCTAAATTCTATTCATAATTACATTTATATTTTGACAGATTAACATTTTATCAACTATAAATATTTAATGAAAATATATGCATAGGTAACAAATTTGTTAATTTATATGCAAAAAACCATCAAATGGTATCAAACAAACGAATGAAATTGCCGTTATATTAAAGAATTCGTAATTTAATTAATTCTTCAAATCTAAGAAATCCTTTTACGAATATATTTTAATCAGCGAAAAAACACGATGAATTTAAAAGTATAGCAACCACCCTCTGACTATTAACACACTTAGAAATTATTTTTCCTACTTCAATTACAGTTTTCGCTATTTATTATGTTTATTTACTCAACCTAAAATATTATCAGCTACGATCACGCTAACCTAGCTGCAGGGCCATTCAATTCTTTCCAGTGTACACTTTACTCTTCTCTAGTATCTTCTATCGTCTTTACATTTAGATCTTCAGTTAGCTTTTCCATTCGACAAAAGTGGCTTGCACCAGCTCGAATCCCTTCATTCTCTCTTTTGGCTCGCGTCTCCCTTTCACTTGGTGACTCTCTGCTTCGTGGTGTTCCGTCACAGATGAGCCAGCACCGGAAGCCACTCGTGGAACCTCAATATCTTATCAGTGGTCTCCTCGTCCCAGAAAAGTACACGAGAAGTGAAGCCGCCACGTAAAACTCGGCTAGCCCACTTGGCCTCTCTTCTCTGCCTCTTTCTTCTCTGTTTCTTCTTTCTCTTCGTGTTCTTCTTCTTTTCCTTGGTCTATCTTTATTCTCGACGCCCTGGCCCTCGTATCGTTCGCTTTCCAGTTTATTTTTGACTTCGCCACTTCTCGACGTCGTTCCTCTTTCTTATCGCCACTCCACCACTTTTCAGTTTCCTTCGACCACGTTCGACCTCTCTCTCTCTCTCTCTCTCTCGCTCTCTCTTTCTCTCTCTCTCTTTCTCTCTCTGTCACGTTCCCGTTTCATAGATCGTCGCTTAACCCGCTGCCACGCGAGCACGTCTTCTTGATGAAACACTGTGCTCCCGTGTCCTGGATCTACGGAAGGCGGAGTACAGGGTAGGAAAGTATGTGTTGGAAGTTTTCGGCAGCGTTACGAACATCGTTCAGTTTCGAGGAATTTTTTTCGTACGAGGAATTTTTGTAAAATTTTGCGGAATTATCGAGAATCATGTTCAGGAGTAATTGGGATATTTCGGAATTTTTAGGATTTCGTACGAATTTTTCAGTAATTTTATGAATTTCTGGAATATCTGGATTTTGGCCAGCTACGAAGAGTTGTATAGAATTTTTGGTTATCATGAATTTGAACAAATTTTTTCCGGATTCTTTACAAGTGGTGGAAATCTTGTAGAGTATTTATTTGAATTTTATTAGATTTGTCTGGAAGAATTCTCAGAATTTTCAGGGATTTTCTAGAACTTTATTCTGACAGCTTTTGAGTATCGGTATTTTTTACAATTTTACCATTCGTTTTCACGTTTCTAACACATTTGACCCTAACTAATCCCAGTTACCTACTCCCACCAATCTAAATTTACAATACGTATCGTTTTCAACATTTTCCTGAAACCACCCTAGGATATTCGCGTAATTTCAACGAAACCGCGTTTAATTAATTCCAGCCGCGATCACTAACAAGAGATATCTCCTCTCCTTTCTACCCTCCTTCCCTCTCTCTCTCTCTGCTTTCAATTGATTAAATGATTCACAAATTTATCCTGTCAAGCTTTATTTTTCAACGCATTTCCACGGTAGCTCGCTCTACCATTCGCTTCGGCTCGCAATCAATAAGATCCACGGCTTTTCACCTAAGATCTAAGAATATCTGGTTTGGATCTGCTTTGAATCCTTCCTTCTTTCTTCCGTTTTCTTCGAAAGGCGGTCGTGATTTAATTTCATCTCACCCGTAGAAGCTCGATACCTCGTTGCTCCTCGTTTGAGCTGTTGGTTGCTTGCGAACAAGGGCGCGAGAAAATTCAACCGCCCTGTACCACTGATCTCGCGGTCCTTTCCAGTTAATTTTCGACTTACCTCGCTGCAATCGCGCGCCAAAACTCTGTTACACCTTTATCCTTGTCTTTTATACTCAGTGTTTGCACTCCGCAACGATTTTCCACTAACTTGAACTTCAGCTAACGTTAGAAGGCAATCCGGTTAAGAGAAAAAGCGTAGAATGGAGGATCGTTGGTTGTTTGATCTGATTTCCTTGGCTCGTCTTGTGGATTAGGCAGATGGTACTTTTGTATTCTTGGTGATTGGACTCGGGGATGAAACGAGATTTCTGAAACTGACCTGATTTCTTCGGTATTACGTGTATATACTGCAATTGTTCGCTGCAGTTCTAATTAAAGTTAGCCTTCGTGCAGTTATTCTTATTTAATTTCGACCGTGTTGAATTTCGCTGATTTGAATATTAATTTAAATGTAGACAAATCTCGCTGAGATTTGTGTATTTTAGTAGAAAAAGTTTTGATATGGAAAGGAGCAACTCGATAAAAATATTGTCTCGAACGATCGTTTTGAGTAGTATAACAACGTAATTGTTAGTAAAATGTAGATGTTCTGAAGTAAAGGTGAACAATTCTAATGTTCAGAGTATACTCGCGTATATGCTGATATCTGATTTAATATTACGCTGTGTTGCGTATTTAATCGGAATCAAACTAAATGCAATTAGATACGATTAAACTTTACCAAATTTGACATGTTCTTACGTATGCGTACAGACGATATGCATGGAGAGTTCGGGTCTAGCTGCACCTGATCTAACTCCACGCGATCTAATTGGATTGTATCGGATCAAACCTGACGCGATTTGACCTAACATAACTAGATTGCATCGTACCTAATTTAGACCTGATCAGTTTGACTTGAGAATGAATCGACGACGTATGAATGTGTGATACGTTGCAGCGTGTCGAATTGCAAATGTATAATCCCTACACAATTCCTGCTGAAAATTTCTTATCTTTATTCTGCATTTTTACGCCGCTTTAACCTTAAGTTTCTTCAGTCATTTTCAACCCATCGCAACGAAAATTATATTTTTCTAACATCAAAGAACATCGTGAGTTCGAGCAAAATATAAAAAAATTGTTACTGGTATGCATAATTTCTCCTTTCAATTTTATATTCATTCTCTTCGGCATTAAAAATTCTATTTATCCGCTAAAATAGAAGCAAGACTGAAATACAAAAGGCCACGATGGTAGCCCATCGGCTATCAATGTAAAGAAGACTACCTTACTCTGCAAATCATCCAATTTAAGATCCATCAATCTTCGATCTAAATTTCTCCGATATCTCGGCCCTCTTAGAAATCTTAGACCTCGTTAAAATCTTCGTTCGACCATTGATTCCAAGCTGCTCGATTTTGGCGTGGAAAAAATTTGCCGAAATACGCGGATCTGAAACCTCTTTCTTTCAACTGGAACCTCTTCCCCTGAAGAGCAAGTCTCGTGGAGCGTTTTCGTTTTTTTTAAGCGGCTTTCGGCGGCAAATAGAGGATCGCAAAGCGGACCGCTCCAGCTACGTCCGGATTTCATTCTCCCGGTCTCTTTCGTTCACCTTGCTTCGTGCATCTCTGGTTGCTTGTTGACCCAGCTCCCGGCGATTCTCATCGAGAGGAAAATAAACGAGCCACTTCATTCGTGATTTCGCGGCGAGGATTTTATTGGCGTCCTGGCCCCACGGGAAACCAGTATTTCTTTACCGGTGGTCGCTTTTACTTGCACTTCACAGCGGATGCAACTCAACCAACGTAGCACGCCGTGTACGGTCAAAGGTCGTGTAACGAATTGATACAGCGTATTCGAAAGATCGAGTGTTATTGCTACAGTAGTTTCATATTCACCTCGTGTCGTTTCAAAAAGAATCGAAAACGTAGAAGCTAAAAGTACGTTGACGTTAAGCGACTGATTTAACCGTTGCTTTTATCTAAATACTGTAACGAGTATTTTACTATGGATATTTTGCATAAATGCGCCAACGTCCACGGTTTAGTCGTTATACGCGATGCTAAAGCTAAAAGATCTTTAACATAAGCATCTCATAAGCATTTTATAAAGCCACGTTTCTTACTAGAAAATGCTTACACGCTAACACATTTTCATCAGATTAAAAAACTTCCCCGTAGTATTTATTCCATGTAAGTAACCCTTATAATTGGTAGAAATTTTACAGGATTAGCGTGAAGAATTGACACAGCGCATTTAGAGAGTCTGACCGGTGAAAGAAGTTTCATGAAACTACAGAGTGTCTGCTTTATTTGGACACTGTGAAATATTTCATAAATTGTTTCTGTTCCTGTTTGTATTCGTTAAACCAGAAAACTACATGATTTTGTTGATCTTATCTTACTGTTGGTTTGTACCAACTCACGACTCTCATTCTGTATTACTTCGTACTTGGAAACTAGAGAATAGCAGACTGGTTTTTGAGGTATAGACTAATCGCTTGGGTATACACGAGTTATATTCATGAGAGCTTCTGCTCGAGCATCATCCTGACCTGAACTCCACTGTCAGGACATCTAGCAAGCATTGCTCATGAATCTATTATCAGGCGTCAGACCAAACACGATGTATGCCATTTCTCCTTATTGCTTGCTTTCGTTACTCTGCAAATTAAATTAATTCTTTCACAGTTGTAAATTCATTTTTTATTTTCTTTTTCCTTTGCAGGTGAGTGGACATACGGAAACGTTGTACTTAACATTGAGGACGAATCTTCAGTTTCGACGTCGTGTCTGGTTCGTATACTTTGTACATATAAATACGAATACTGGACCTCTATATCCACTTTCATGGGTGTTAACAACTTTCGAAGACTTTGGCCCATTGGCTATCATGTTTCCTTCACGATGTCTTGAGCAAATTCCTGAGGAAAGTTCTGGCCAGCGGCTCCAACTGTAAGCATAAGTTTCAAATCATCCCCTTGGAGAGATTATCATTCCTTTGATCTTATTTAGGTAGTGGCCAGGTATTACTAACTTTACCTATTCCCGTCATTTCGTTGAGTCTCATCGTTTCACAGTATCAATCGATCAATAAGAAAATTTTGACAAAATTCCACATCCTTCCATAATTTCATCTATAATTTCAATTCGATAATTTGATTCTATGATTTGAGAAAGTTACAAACCACAAGTACACGGTACTTAACGATTTAAGGTAGTCGGAAAACTTGATTTAACGCCACGGCCCTTAGAAATACTTCGCGAACTCTGTCATTATTAATCACTGTCGCTATTATCGCATCTTTCATCGAAATTTCCAACAGAAACATAGTTTGCCAAATATTTCTAACAAACACACAATCTTCCAGTATTTTTCTCTAATAATTCACTCCACAAACTGATCATCGCCAGTGAAAAGAAACGAGGAATACTTATCATCCTTTTCACGTCGAAAATCCCACGTGTCTGTGCAAACCGCTGACGGTTGTAGAACTGTAGAGTTTCAATCAAAAACACCTTCTGCCAAACACACCGGTATTTTTCTATAATAATTTACTCGGCGAATTAATCATCGCCATCGTAAAAGAAATAAAAACGCTTTATCTGTCACGTCTGAAATCTCTCGTTTCCTGAACGGAACCCCGTTTCTGACCGGAAGTAAAAAAGTTCAATACCTCAGGCTGTCTGGCAGGGGGATCGTCCGTAAGCGAACGAGATTATGCTACCGTTCCCCATTTATTTCTTACACATGGAATTTGCTAGGCAAAGCTGTCCCATTCGTCGGATCGACAGCTCGACTTTTCGCTGCAACCTTTCGTCGCGCCCCTCGTTTCAATCCTCTCTCGGTCTCCTTCGCTTTTTTCAACTGGGATTCGGAGATTCGCCTCGTGGAATTCGTCGATTCCTCTTGACGGAAGGCTCGATCTATCGACGGAACTATTCGTTGGAACCGTCTCGAGATATCCAAGGCCCGGGTTCCTCGAAATCGTTCGAAATGATTCTGAGAAATGGATGTTCCTGGAAGACGATCGAAATGATTGAAATCGTCCCCGTGATCGATCTCTCGGTTATCCTTTTTGTCGCGTTCGTCATTTTTATCCGGCGTAAATAATTGCTGTAAATGCACGGGATGGATTTATAGCTTCACTGGCTAAATGTTCGAGTTGGTCTATATATAATATCTAAAAATATTATATACTTTTATTTTATCGGACTGCTAGAAGAAAGACGCAAGCAACTTTCTTAAAAAATCGGTTTCAAATAGGAAGTTCGAATTAAGAAATTATTAGTAACTTTACAATTTACAATCTTACCTTTACAATTTAGAAAACAGCTTGTAGATCTCGAAGGTGTACAATGAAATTTTGCTTATGGTATATCGCTTAATTTTCCGTGAAAAACAGCTTTGTATTAGACAAAATAACGACACTGTTAGAAAATGGTTCGCTTAATTTTTAACGAAATAATAGCAGCTTTGTAAGTCATCAAGCCCACTGTGTATAAAGATAGTTAGTACTGTATCTACAGAAACCTTATAATCGATCGCAATATCAATAATCAATTGCAATATCATCGTCGTCGCTTATTCGCATTTCCTCTGCGATTCTCAAACCGTCATAAAACAACAATTTCCCTTAAACTCTCTTCGATATCCAGCCAAACTCCCAACAAAACTCTTCGACCATCGAAACGATCATCGCTATATTCCCTCAGCAATATCCACCCCCTGTTCAAAATCAATCTTAACTCCAGCGAAGACGAGCCATTTCATCCACCCCGAGGTTCGAAGAAACTTGACCGGAACAAGCCTTCCGTTTCCTGTCTTAGTGAAAAATAAAACGATTTCGGCTGGTTGTTCAGGGGTCGTAATCAGCAGTTGGTCCGACGAAAAAGTTACGTCGCGTCTCGGTGACGCAGAGATTCGTCTTATCTTCCGGCGGACGATTATACATATACGTTGCACACGGCGCATCGGGTACGGCGGCGCACAGCCGCGTAGACAGTTGGAAACTCGATCTTTTTCTGTCAAGAACTTTCCAGGGGTTCGACTGCAATTTCAGTCCGCGAAACGAGTTTCCTCTTCCTCCTGTTCCTCCTCTCTTCGTCGACCAGAGTACGGCCGCGCGTGCACGTGTTTCCCTATAGATCTTCATCGAGTTGCCCGCCCTCAGTTCCACGAGAACTGCCACGTTGCCCTGGCAGAATTTCGTAACAGCTCGTGTGCATCCACGGCTTGCACGCAAATCGCGAACTCCTATCGTAATGTTATTTAATAGTTGGACGTTTTCAATCTTTGGTTCGCTGTACAGTTGTACACGTTCGCTTGCAGCTACACAGTTAGCTACAAAAAGTATATTTGTACAGTACGCGTTATAGCGTCAATGTATTAATTAATTTGATTCGAGTATATGAAATTTCTTGAGGAAGTAAACGTAACCAGTGTATATGCGACTCACGATACCACGCAGCTTGATATTCAATTACGGAAAATAATTTTGTAGAAAATATCGGTAAAAATAAGCAGCAGAGATGTATAAATAGAGTTTAAATATAGTTTGCTTCCTCTTTATATCCTTGTACGCGCGATGAAAGCTTTATCACTGTGGATTGCTCGATTACAAGGTACGAAACGTGTTAAGCGGAAAATGTGCAGAAACTAGTAGATAAATTGCTTTAAAACTGAGTAATTTAAAGTGGTGCAGGGTATGACAGGCTGTTAATTAATGAAGTTATACACAGCGTTTCAGCGGGTGTTCGATTCAAGCTGTAACTCACTCGATATGGATAGTTATGATTAATATTTGGTATCTTGCTATTATTCGGCCGATTATTTGTAAATGTATTCGTAAATCGCCAAATCGATTACGATATACATCTTTTCAGTTCTCACTATTATCAGTGATATCGATCGTTGCAGTTTTTATGTATGAATCAATGTCAATGAAATTCTTACTGCTCATCTTTCTTTTATATTCTTAATTCCTAGATAAAAACATAATTAAAGAGAAACAACGAAATACTTGTTCTTCTAGAACACGTGAAAATTCTATCTTCTAAATTAATCAAAATATCGATATGATAAGTTGAGAGATATTAAAGAGACTTTAATTAGCACTTTTATATTATTTATCTAACATTATTCAAATTACATGTTGTTTGAAATATGCACTTGCATTTCACGTTCACACGTCGCAACATGTTGCTTATCTCACGTAGGAAATCGATTGTTTTCACTTCATAAAGGAGGAGAGATCAAGAATAAAGTCACGAATGGCGGAAAATAGAATTCGAATGAATTCCAGCACAAAATTAGAAAACCACCGAACACACGATGAAAAGCAACGAAAATGTGGTCCACTCGGATTTTATGCGAATATTGCTACATATAAAAGTACGAAAATGAAACTTCGAAAACAAAGGAAAGGCTTAATAAAATATCCAATTACAAAATAACAATTTTCCTTTAAACGTCACAGGAAAAATTCTAAGGAAAGAGACGAATGCAAATTGCACGGACATTTTCTGTATAAGCGAACAGTGATAGTCATTCTTAAATACGTAACAATTTCCGTATCGAAATATACGCCGCTCCTTCCGTATGCAAATTCGATGTTAATTCGAGATTTGCGGCCGGGACCGAAATTTAATGGAAACAAACGAATCGTTGGCTCCGCCGGGAGGCCGGATTAGTTGTGTTAATAGGAATATTTAGGTAACGCGCCACGTAGGAATCGCGGTAATTATTACTCTGATGAGAATATTATCTGGAAACTCGTCTGCGCGCGGCCGTAGCCTGACGAAACTTAAATCTGCGTCCCTGCCAGGTTTCATGACAACTTCTGTATGCATGCGGGTCGCAGATTGCACCGCTGAATGTTCTCGATTGCCCGTTTCTGTGCTAGGTTTCCTCGCCGGTAGCTAGTTACCGACAACTAGTCATAAATAATGGAATAATATCCACGCAAATATAAAAGTCACAAAAAGTTAACGAATGCTTGCATTGTTATCGAGGAACAACGTTAATTAAATTAATAGAATTGAAAGAAATCTTCGTACTACGTCTTCTATCAACGTCAACGATACCGTATCTAAATTATCGACAAATCCATCATCTGTCAGCAATCACCAGGAAAATTGATATTGCCTGGCAATAAAAGACAAACTCGTCAAAATAACACACATAATTTCATATACCATAGACACATTGTAAAATCGACTTATTTCTCCAGACAAGTTTGTTATTTGACAGTTTTTCAGCATTCGCGCCTAAAACACCGTACAACGTAAAATATATCGTGCCAATTGAAATTCTCTCATAACGCTTACTCCATCTAAACAACTCTGCAATTCCAAACAAAGCATTCGATCGTGAAAAATCATCTTAACCGATACATACATAAACCAAATATATCCAATCTCTAAAATGCAAATGGCCAAGCCATGAGCGTCCTCGATGGCTCGTTTCCCCGCCGCGCACCTCATACATCCCTCGATCTCTCGCGTAATATCCACATGCGTGTACACATCTATACATCCAGAGGCGATGCACACGCACACGTTGAACACAGCCGAGATGGACACCATCCCATGCAGGGATCCGTACGGTCCAACGACGTGTGAACGGCTTAAGCCATTACAGCGGCCGGCTGCTCAGGCGCGTGTTCACGTTAATTCCACTGTATGGTGGCGTATGATCGTGGAATTTACATAACGCGGCCGCGTTGAGTGCGTGAACGACGAAACAACCTACCAATTATTAACATTGACTGCCAACACCTCGCATCGATATTTGCACGAAGGTTACATTTCGCCGAGTTTCTCGAGAACGTGTCGGCTTATGCTGTGGATAGCGTTGGTACGCGCGTTCGAGCATTTGGTCTACACATTTATATTTATATTATATTAGGCAGTTATGGCGTAAACTAATTCAGTTGTTATTGCTAATAATATCGCGTAACATGTGTCACGTATATTCAAATATACAGGATGGTTGGTAACTGGCGGTACAAGCGGAAAGGGGGCGATTCTACGCGAAAAAAGAAGTCGAAAATGTAGAATAAAAATTTTTCGTTTGAGGCTTTGTTTCCGAGAAAAACGACTTTGAATTTTCACTCGGTACGCGTGCACTTTATCGCGTCTCGTTATAACGGATCTCACTGTAGATCGTTATCTCGATGGAAAAATTAAAAAAAAGAAGAAAAAGAATTTTTATTCTACATTTTCGACTTCTTTTTTCGCGTAGAATCACCCCTTTTCCGCTTCTACCATCAGTTACCAACCACCCTGTATATGTACAATACAATAGTATAATATCATAAGTGATAACGTGGAGAAATGACCGAAACGAAGAAATAACAGGTAATTTATTCTCTATCGTAAGAATAAGAGTCGGTGAGAACGAAGTTTTTACAGAATTTGGTTATCGTCAGCGGGTAACATCAAAATCAAAAATATACCTAACAAAATTTCTTTCGTTCGTTTTGTTCTTGACTTTTTGACTCGCAAATGCCGTAGAGAATATAGGGAACGTAGAATGTATCATCATTCGCATTGTTTGATGCAAAACGCACACAGTACATTATCAGTAGTATTCGATATACATCTAGACTGACGGTGCGTCATTTATTGCATTTCCTAGGACAAGTCACACGTGATATATCGTTCATTACATTCGGTAGCGTGGATCGTATGCAGTGCATTTAATTACATTCGATGCTGCAAAACGTATATGCTACGTATTCCATTGTATTCTATAGTATAAGACTATAAGATAGGTAGGTTGCGTGCTCAATTATACCCAAGAATGCATGATGCGCCCTTCGAATGAACTAAGCCGCTCACCCACTAATCGCATAGATGGCTCACGATCTCGAGCATTCTGCTCGACTACTAGATACGCGGCTTAACTCTCCAATTCCTATAAGTTCGGATTACGCGGCAATATGGAAGACCTTGCTAATTTCTATCTCTATTAATCGAAGATAGTCCACTTGGTTAATTTATTTTTATATACGTGTAAAATATTTTTCTTCCGTTCTTACTAGAAATTATACATTTCTGTTTACCGTATTTTATTACTTCAACGAATAACAGAAATCTTAATTCTACAAGGTGGTTGGTATTCTATATTTTCGACTTCATATTTTCGACTTCTTTTTTCGCGTGTGCTCGACTACTAGATACGCGGCTTAACTCTCCAATTCCTATAAGTTCGGATTACGCGGCAATATGGAAGACCTTGCTAATTTCTATCTCTATTAATCGAAGATAGTCCACTTGGTTAATTTATTTTTATATACGTGTAAAATATTTTTCTTCCGTTCTTACTAGAAATTATACATTTCTGTTTACCGTATTTTATTACTTCAACGAATAACAGAAATCTTAATTCTACAAGGTGGTTGGTATTCTATATTTTCGACTTCTTTTTTCGCGTGGAATCATCCCCTTTCCGCTTGCACCACCAGTTACCAACCACCCTGTATAACGGAGACAAACATGTCCCGAAGCAGCGTTGTTATACTGTTCTCTACTATACTGTTTGTACATGTATTACGAAAAGGTTTAAAAAGAGAATTTGAGCAATCATATAAATAATTTTATATTAAAATTAGACCCCGAATTATTTAGATCTCGTACATCGAATACATTATTGTCGGTCAGAGATTCATAAGGGATGTAGAGATCGATCGTGCGGTTGCTTGCTTCGCAATGCGTGTTCTTTGATGCAAAGGGTAGAGGAATAATAAGCAGAGAGAGAGAGAAAGAGAGAGAGGGAGAGAGAGAGAGAGGACGTGTGTGTGCGTGCATTATGCAACGATACGTGTTGCAAGGGTTCGTGTGCATTATTGTTTGTAAGTTCCAGCAGCGCATTGTTGCGGCAGGTGTAATTGGAATTATCGAGGAAGGTTGGCTAGTGAATTTCTGAGCTTCTACGAGGAATCGAGCTGGAGTGAATTTTTGGTGGTTGGAGTGTTTCCTGAATTGTTACATGCTTGTTTCAATAGCTTTACGTACATTTGCGTTTTCAGTTCTGCCTGTAGGGCTCAAAGTTTCTGTTTTAGTTAATTCCACTAATATTGGGAGAGATTTCATCTATTTCATTTAGACGAAACTATCGTCATCGAGAAATTTGAACTTTGTATATCGAAGAAGAATTCTTTAAAAAATTTTTTTCGATTATACCAAATTCTAACCTTTCTGTTTGCTAAATTCTCCTTTGGTGAAATAAAATTTAGCGCTTTTGACATTTTAGCCTCTGTGAATAATCTTCTTTTTTTTTCTTTAAGCAACTGCTGTTTAGAATTTTACAAATTCATGAAATTAACCAAAATTCCTATAGAAAGTGCAACAACAAGGACTTTATCCAGATATTTGAGAAAAAACAATGTACCAAATCGGGGTTTACAAATAATATCATAACTCGTAGCAATCGACGTAATCGAACGTGACAGTGTTTGATAGAATTCAATCTCGTGCTCTTCGGCCATGTTCCGCATCCGATAATATAGGAAAAAAACATGATTAATTCCGATTCCAACAGCAGCATGTGTAACGTTTCCAACAATATCTGTCAATATTGTCGTTGTGTCTAGATTTCAGCGAATCGTCCACGCGATGAATTTAATCCTACAATTCGTGTGATATATTTTTCAATTTTCGTTCAAACGGCATCCCTTCGTATTTAGAGTACTACGTATCGAGAGCCTTTAGTCTCTAATCCACTTTGTAAAGATCCTTTATAACGAACGATAAACCATTGTATCGTTGCAAATTAAACATAAACTACTCTTCTGCCTGCTGATGTATTTACCGAGAGACTGAAGCGTATATTCAATGCATTCGGAATTAGAACTTACATGATTCGTACAAAAGGTATTTAATTCGTGTTATGTTTCATTATCCATGGACAATATTACAAGCAAAATTTCAATTAGCCGTATGAAAATTACGATCTGAATGATATCTCTTGGTTACAATCAGTTCCAATAATTAAAACGTTATCAGTATTTAAAACGAAACAACGATAAAATACAGAATAGAAAATAACTTGTATATTTAGAACAAATTTTTAAGTCAAAATCAAGTGCGATCGTGCAGTAATTTATAATGTCCCTCGACCAAAATAATCGTACTAACGACACTATCAGGGAAAAATTGAAACGTTTGCAATTAAATTTGCATTTTCCTATAGCGATTTAAATGCGCGGCATTCCTCGTAAACTCTTCATACTTGCATCGAATGAACTCTCTAGATAACCAGGAGCCGTATTCGCGTAATAACGCTAGCCCGTTACGAATAACAGTCGCGGTACCGTATATAACGCGGCACGACGCCGTGATCGAGTATACGATTGTTGCGAAGGGGATGATGCGTGGATTATACGCGCGCGAGTTGCCCCATAGGCGCGCGTTCTCGCGCTAATAAACGCGCGCGAGCAGGCTAACGATTACGAGCCGAGGCTCGTATTGTTCGCCACTCGGAAACAATGCAACAATGGCCTAGCCAGAGAGTAGATTTAGTGATGCTCGCGCGTTCACGTTCCACTGTAATGATACTTTCGACAGGAAGTTTGACTGTTGCTTCCTAAAGTCAGATAAATCAGATACATTTATATCGGCACCGTTTAACGTTACGGTATTATCGCCTATTAATCAAGATTTAACCGAACTTTTCTTTTTATCATACCTCTATCCCAATTCTAAATCGAACGTTTTAATTCAATTCCTATCAGGTTGCGATATATATAAACTGTACGATTTTGTTTCATCAATTTTCAAACAAATATATTTACTTTCATAAATGTATCGTAATGTACGAGGTTGTAGTTTAGAATTTTCCCTTTCATTCATGATTTTAGTTCTTTCTTACTTTTTTTTTTTTTAGTAAACGTAATTTGTAGTTATTTTACATTTCTTCAATTACGTTAACGAAACTATGGATTTGATCTTTCATCATTACATAAAGGTACGTGAAATCCATTTCCATCTTTACCTATCTTTTCTCACGCAAAATGTATAATAATTCTCAGCATACACTCGAATCAAAATTAACGCCCGAAAAACGTAATTACACTCTAAACCCACCCCTTATTTCCAGCAAATATATATATGTAGGTACTATCGATTGCGAAATCTAGATGTGTTCCAGGGTTCACCGATTGCCCTAGAATTCCAGTCACGATGAAGAATTCGATTTAATTCCGAATAATTATCGCATTTGCATAATCGTCTGAACACGGAAAACTGATAGCGCGCGACCCTTCCCCTCCCCCTCTAATGACATGTAGTCGCGGCCAGGGCACACGGAGTTCGTCCTCGTGGTATCGATATTTCTGGCACGTATTATATCGCGTTACGTGATCCAAAAATTTACGCGCAACGCTCACTATGTCGTCGAAGAACGGTCCGGTGAAACCGTAAAACGCGAAGGACGTGCTCGGGCACAAAGGGTTAGTCCGAGAGACGTTGGCACCACTGGATTCACGGGTAATTGTTATGGGATGCCGTTTAAAGGCGATAGAATCGAGCGCTGTAAGGAATTAGAATTAAGCGCAGAGGAATCGCAATCCACCGCTTTGTCTCTTGCTCCACGTTTCCTTAGTCGGTTTAGGATCGAGTTTTGGGCATTGATTTTGATTAGATTACATTAAGCGAGTAGCATGAGACGTTAGATTTCTGGAAAAGTGTGATTTGACGAATTTTAGTTTGGTATATTGTGGGTTAGAGTATGTTTTATTATTCGAATAACGAAAGACCAAAGACTCGTTTGGAATATTGAAGTGCCTAATTTGGACAGGTAAAAAGGCCATAAAATTTTAATACGAATGATTAAATAGAGGAGAACAGAGGACAAAAATGATTTGATTCTATCGTTGCTATTGGTATATCAAACTTGCATGAAGTCATATAGGTGAACGTAAATAAGATAGATAAGATGAATAAGTAGTTGTAAACGAAACTAGGTGAAAATGTAAGTAGTAGTTGTGTAGTTGGTCAGACGCTGGGCTCCAAATAGGAATACCAAAGTTCGAATCCTGATGATGACAGAAATTTTCCAGCAAATTTTACTGTTTTTCATACAAAATTAAACGTAGAATATAAATGGGGTTAAATTATTTGCGATAAATAAATTACACAAAATTGATAATCAAATTTAATTAGAGTGTTAAAATATAAAATTTTCTGGAAAACGTTGTTTCAAGCACAAAATAGGGAATGTGTAATTGAATAAACTTTGAATGTAGGGAGATTGTGAAAGCATTAATAATTGGAAAGGAATATTGAGGTGTACATTCACTGAATGAATTTACATTCAATCTCACACTGAATCTACATTTAAAAAGAAAATAGGACATTTAAACGGAATTAAAATTGAATTAACTCTTGAACGTTATTCAGCGAAATATACGTACACAGGAATTACATCCACGAAAAACGTATACAAGCACACATTAAAAGCTTGCGATACAAATTACAAAAAAGAAAGAAGAAAAAACATGCGAACAAAATAGGAAAAAATTCTTGTTATTACTAATAAAAGAAGAATACGTATACTATATTTATACAAAATAAGGATTCTTTATGAATCATCGTTGTATATCGTAAAAAATGAAGTCGTCCCATAATCTAAAACTTTTGGACAACATTACAAGAAAAATAAATCCTCATCCTACTAGAGAAAAGACGAAGAAAAGAATGAAATTCCTTCATTTCTTGGCTACGAAACATGTTATTCAGTTGAAATGAATGGAAGGAAAAAAGCTGGCTCACTGGAGAATGTAAGAACGGACACAGCCATCGTAAAGAGTTAAAACAGTTCAATTACGATGCATTTCTCGGAAGTACGGCCGCAATGCTCCCGGCTGAAATGTCTTTTCAGCGAGCTATACATATAGAGACGGGAGAACGGAGGAAAAAAATACGTCGACTTTGTTAGGTAATGAAAGGGCGAGGTCTGTGAAAGCTTCGCGACGCAGCTCGCGGCAATGAAGTTTTAAGACGCGGCTCTGACATCTAACAACCGTTTTCATCGACTGTTGCAAACCATCGTGTCGAGGCACAAACGAGATATGTCGTTAAAAGCAGCTCGACGTCCTGCAAATTAAAACTGTTCTGAAAGATCTTCTTCGTGTTAGAGACAATCTGTTTTAAGAACTGTTGAAGACAGTTAGTCCCGAATCCATTCTTCCTTTGGACTTGTGAAATTTTTGACTCTCGGATTTTAGTAAAAATAATCTCGCGTAATGGTGCAATGAAGTGTTTGAATGGAGCGTAATATTTGTTTTATCGCGATCAATAAAACACACAAAATTTGAGATTTTTTAAGATAATCAAGTCGTTAGTCTGCGATAAAACACAAGATATATGAGTCTTGTGAGCGCCTTTTGAACATTCTGACGAATAATGAACACGGAATTCGTTCAAAATCTTGCAGTCGAATACATGCCTCGGTCATTCTATTTGCCTTTCAAACCAAAAATTTGTAGAGAGCGCTCTGGTGGATGTTAAACGTGAGACGCGAGAGGAAAACGAAAATAAGGACGAGTATCGAGCGAGAGTAACAGCTTTCTTGAAATTATGTCACTTAACCGCGCGGCAAGTCGAGGTAATCACTGGAAGAACAACAAAGAAGATGTAAATATCTGTTGTCTCTATTTTCTGTTGTTTCTTACCCGCCGCTTTGAATAATCCCTTCGCTTGTTTCCGAAACCCGTTGCCACCGCTGAATCCACGGGATTCCAGTGCTTCTTACCTTAGGCGCTTACTTTCCACCACCAAGTTGACGATGAAAGAAGTGGCTTCGCGCAACAAGATCGGATATTCATGAGTCACTACTTGCTCGAACATTGTTCTGTGTATTGTTGAGTGATTTGTTCCGTCTTTCACTGTACATCTTCCATTTCTACTCTACGATATTCTATGATAAAAGATCTCTTTTGAGCGACACGATGAACTCTATTTCAATCGTTATTTCAATCAATTATCAAAATTCTTGGATGCCTTAAACGCGCGTATTTTCATCGTTCCAGCATTCAGCGCTTTATATCTAACTGTCAAGAAGATTTGACAATGATGGTCTATCAAACCGTGCAAGACCAATCCAATACAATTGAACGTACAATAGTACAACAAATAACTCAATCTCTGAAACGTTAACCATCGAACACTCGAACTTGCCGAATCAACGGAACCATATTTCTTCCAAGGTTAGAAAATTATATTACAAAAGAGAAAAAGGCGCGCTAGTGGTAGGATTTCTTCCACGGATGATCGAACGTATCGATAATCATCGAGCAATTCCTTCGAAGCAAACTGAAAGAGGATTATTAATCACCGGAAATTACGCTCTGGCGATCTACGAACAGAAAATGGAAGACGAAAGTTGCTTCGAATCGAGGAACAAACGACGTGATGGTGAAAAGAAGAGCGGGAAGAGGAGACGAAAAAAAAAGATGGGAAAGAAAACGGCGGAAATGGAAGGAAGAAAGGCACCGGGTGTATACACAGAAGGACTGGCGAAGAAGTCCATAGAAAGCCGGAATAGAGGAAAAACACGAGCTTCTCTCGCTTCCTCGAGACGGCTCGTCGTGTCTTCTTCTTTTTCCATCCCCCTTTAGCCGATAAAAGAATCCTCGAGAAGAGCTGCGAGTCTATGGAGACTGGACGACGAAACCTGATTGGATTATTTGCTTACTATCCCTTCGGAAGCCTCTGTACAGGGTGTTTTTAAAATGTTTGCCCAAGCCTTCCCTCCTGCTTTCCTTTTCTTCTCCCTTCTTCTACCATTGGAAAGTTAAAGAGCTCGTGATGTAAATTTTTTCTCTATTAAAATCTTCTCACTCTGCATTATGTTTCTGGGACTTTATAGTGTGGTCTTTTTTACCTATGTTTGATATTTTTTGAAAGAGCAGAAAAAAAAAACGATAATTGGATCAGAAATGTCAAGGAACCCTTCTATATTGGACTTTGTTTTCAAAATGTTCGTTCAATCTTCTATTATTTTTCTTTTCCTTTTTTCTTCTTCTTTTTCTTCTTTTTTATGGGAAAGTTAGAAGGTTAATGATACGAATTTTTCTGCATTGAATCTTTTGGCTAGTATTTTGGCCATTTTGTATTTGGTCTTGTCATACGAAAATACTAAAATAATCTGATAAGAAAGAGTTATTGATAATTTACCGTAAAACTTGTCAAGGCATTTTCGTGCCATTTAAGAGAATATAAAGCGGTACAAGGATATTTTTGGAGATAGTTATTTTATGAGGTGTTATCGTGGCTCGTTGAACATAATGGCAACTAGCTATTTGAGAACGAACTATTCGAAATATTCCCGAATAAAAGACCTAGATACAAAGTGCACGCAGATTCTCTAAATAGTCCTCATTTATCACTCCAATGACTAGCCATATTCTTCACTGCTCGAGCTTGGAAAACTGGAGAGATTGCGCTTGATGAGTCAGTTGTTACGTAATTGGTTGTTGCACAGCATCATAGTATCTGCTTAAGGATAAAAGAAAAGAGTATAAAACTCTTTCGACATCAAATGAGACTACGCTTGGGTTGCATATGTTCTAACAATTTGTACCTAATAAATAATATTATTTTCTAAAATTCAGTCTGATTTCTAAGAATATGTACGTACTTTTTGCTTGTTTAATTGCTTGAAATAAATAAAGTTCTCGTCGAATGTCGAAACAGTGTTCTCGTGGCTGTTGTTCGAATACTTTTTATATTCGTTGCATTTCAATCTCGCTTTCATCTCAACATACAAAACTTGTAACTATTCTAAGAAGATATTTAACATAAAATCGAGGCGGGAAATCATATTTTCATATCTTGTCCAAACTTGACACTTTTCTCTACTGCGTAGAAAAGTATAATTCTTATCATTTTGTTAGTGAAAAACGAGAAAGTATCGGTTTTGTTTCAATTACGGAATGTATTTAAATGTTCATGCTAATTAATTAACTGGAAACGCTATGATGGATCGAATGTATGTAATGAAGAACTTAATTGGTAAATCGAGTAGTTCTGAACTTTGAAGAACTTCGCGTTATCGAGTTTCCTCGGTGTAATATGTCTGCTTTTCGTCGTGTTCTCACTAACAATAAGTCTTTGAACGAGAGCAAATATACTAGCTTCCGTTTAAAAGTTGCTAGCGATTAAAATGTTTGCGACAGACGTACGTAATATTTTACCTTCAAGAATACTTAAATTCTAACGTTCAATACAGCTTCCAAGAATTTTTCAATCCATGAGTTTCATTTAATCTGTCCTACATTTAACAGTTTCAGTACAATTGTTCTCTATTTACTTTGAGATTATTAATATTCGCATTAATCCGACATCCCTTTGCCAAAATTAGTCGCCATAACTACTTTTGGACTAAAATGCAAAAGCACGATTAAATTTCACTTTTAATATAGAATTTCCACTTCCTTAATTTCATCTATAATTTTCATATCATTCTTGTTCATTATCTGTTGCTGGTAATATGAATTCTTTAATATAAATTTCCACATTTGTGTCATTATTCGTCATTCCATATTATATAAATTTCCCAACCCGCAGGTTATAACTTCAACGATTTAAAACCTGTATAAAATGTTTCAACGATTCCATCAACATCCTCAAATTTCTCGTTAAATTCGTTTCAACCTTTCATAATCCATTGTTACAAATATTTTCTTACTCTCCGAGGAAAAATTCCTCGTAACCTTCTTTCAGAGTACGTTCACGAACTAGTTGGGTCTCGTCTCGTCTCGTCTCGTCTCGTCTCGCTGGAATTTGAACGATAACTGCTCCTTCGAGTTACATTGACGAAAGTGCCGACGAGAATGGCTCTAATCTTTGGTGTTGCCTCGTCCATGGAAAGCTTCTGCTCGCGAATAAGGAAAGGTACGTGCTCGATTCACGAGCCTCCCCCTTCTCGAGATGATACCTTCTTACAATCCTCTCCTCTATCGCGTTTACGATGCACCGTTATACTGTTCATGCGAACGGTCGATTATTAAATTTTCCTCTCGTTCCCAGGACGCTTCGTGACTTCCATTCGATGGGATACGGTGGTTTTTATTAGGAATCTACTCGTTCGTCGAGGACAATATCGCTGTGTGTAGGTCAATTCGGGGTCACATGGATTTTTACAGCGAAAAGGATAGAATTTAGGATGATACAGCTGTAACGAGTAAAAGTGAAGCTTTTCACGCTTATGTGTTGGTTAAGTAGAAAAAAAAAGAGAAAAATTGAATGGATTTTGGTACAGTAATTTTAGGAGATATTATTTAATTTGATATCTTTGGAAGTATTTAAAAGGAAATTAAAGAATGAGAAATTTCACTTTATTGGTATTCTTCTACAGTTAAGTATTTTATTCTATATTTTTCTTATTCTTTTAATATTTGTTGAGTCGCTCGTTCTCGACACGATGCAAAGCATCGTTAAATTAACACACAAAAATTACGATTAAAGAGTATACATTGACCAATTTACTAATTTTTCAACGATCAATTTATATGGCCAGTAAAACGAATCGTATTGAAATAAAAATTAGGTAAAAAAGATAATCCGAAAAATCCAAGTATGCGTACAGAGTAGAAAAAGGGACAGCATTTTATCAAGCCTAATACCGTCCCATTAGAAAATCCTTTTCCATCGATAATAAACGAGTCCCTTAACAAGCAGCCGATGTCCCACGGGAGTGATTTAGCTTTTACATTAACGACGCATTAACGAGGAGCCAGGACGATGCCAAAATCCCTCTCTGTTTCTCTCCCCCGTCCGTCGATTCGCCTCTAAATCAATTATGATAATTGGCCGGCAATAAATCGTTTATTACTTGAACGAATCGTTCGTCGTTGGAACGGAGCGTCGATTTCGCCATGCAACCGAACGATCAAGACTTCCGGCTGCGCTTTTTTAATCAACCGGAAAAATTGCGTTCCTAGCATCGCATCGTGCAAAATATTGGAAAATCAGCGAAACCGGAGCAACTGTTTTATTAATCTCATCTCCCCTACTGTTGCGGCAATTAGAGGGATTCGGCAATCAAACTGTTTTCCGGCACAAATTGTTCGGAAATAAATTGACACAGGGGAGTAGCACGATCGGTTAGGGGTGCGATCGATGGGTTGGTTCCTTTTATGGTTTTTCTGTAATTGGAAGATTTGCGGAAAATCGGGAGGGATGAAGGTGTGTATTATGTTCAGACGATCTTATTTAGGGGTAATTTTATGTGTTATCGTTTGAATTATTTGTTTGTGCAAGATAAGAGGGACAAATATCGATAGTATTTTTTATAGATAAATATTCACAGGAGATATTTCGATGGTATTTATTTAATTCACAAAATGAACATGGAAAAATTTTACTTAAATGGAGTACTTTAGGATACGAATAATTTATTACGTAGCTATGTATATTATATTTTTTCAATTTCACCAGCGATTCAGTTGAAAATATCAACGAAATTTAAATGTACTTTTCCTCCGTTATTATTTCCTTCCCGTTGTGTTGCTTCTCTTACCTCAAAATAAATCTACTAGACGATCTATTACGCGAAACACGGCGCAACTATAACCCTTCGTTGGCAAAACTAATTTAAAATCCATCGTCCAATTTCATCTTGAACAATCGAACCCTCTTCGGAGGAGAAAAAAAAAAGAATGGTCTCGAGTCTCAGCAGCTAGAACACATTTATCCGACGCGAAACAAAAGCCACCCCCGGGCGTTCTCTCGCTTCTTTACCTTTTCCCCTCGCTTTAACCGGGCACCCTCTTAGGTGGAAATTAAATTTTACATCTCGCTCGTGTCCAACTTTTCTCGTCGCTCCTCGTGGCGTTGTCAGGCGTTAAGAGAAGAAACGAAACTTCCTCGTCCCTTCTCCATCGGTTCTCGAGTGTATCCAGACTTCGCGAGAATTTTTCTACGGGTCTTCCAACCTTTTCAGCCGCTGGCGAGCCATTGAATTATGTATACGGAATAAATAAAACCGGTTGAACGAAATTGGACGCGGCACACGCGTGGTTCCAGGCCCAAGGGCAATTTGAATTTCCCGCCCCTTCGCGACCAGCTTTCGCGGAATTTTACTGTGCTACCGAGTAGAAAGCAGCTGCTGCAAATGTTGTACAAATCAATGTGTAAAGAACGTATGATTCGCGTTTGATGAAAGTCGAATTACGAAGGGATGGAAAATTTGTTGTAATTAGGCGAGCGAAGTTTCAAGATTAAGGGTGTTTAATATATTCGAGATTGGAAGTCTGTCAGCCTCTCGCACCATAATTATAGCAATAATATCGATGGATTGGCAAGTGACAAGTCGTAGATTGTATTGTAAATTTATGTTACATAGACGGACTACCAATTTAGTTTACAATTTCACAGATGAATGTGTTTTATATTTTATTTACTATAAAATATAAAACAACGACAAGGATTCTGTGATTCAGCATTTTTTAAAGTATAAAAGGAAAAAAGTAAAATTGCGGTACTTCCAATGCTAAGTTCAAAGCATTTTCTCGAAATTCGAAGAAATTTTACGAGAAACTTGCTTACGAAATCGCATGCCTAAGTATTATAGCCATTCCTACTGAGAGAATTTTAAGGAAAAGAGTCACGTCAGACGCGAATTTTGCTGGAAGAAACGTAAGACGAGGAAAGAAATTTTTGTTAAGCACAGTTTCCGGATAGTTCTCATTTTTCCAACGAAAAATTTTCAACGGCCGCGTATTACAGGCGAGTCTCGCGTACCCAACTTGCAGACACCGTGTTCCAGTTTTTAGAAATTCACGATATTGGTTCACCGTCTGGACCGTAGCACTTTCCTTTTGGCAAATATCATGTTTTCTCACAATTTTCTGCTCGTTAACCGTGGCCCATTCACACCTCTCGTAATGTCGCGAATTTTCAAACAGATATACCGCTATATCTCACCGAACGCCGCATTATGATCTGTCCAGGGAATCGTTATTCCCTATGATGATCCGTTTTCCAACGATTCATAAGTAATCTGGAATGTTTGAAAGTCTAATATTTTGTTACAGAAGTTGGAAAATTTATAGTTTGGCTTGAGATTTCTATGTAAATTTATACTTTTATGAATGCAAGTAAAGAAATGCAGCTTGGATAGTTTTATCCAATAAATATCACAGTGAATGTCGTACTTTGCGTATTTTATACATTTCTTTGTATCGTGTGTATTCCACGAGCGTGCAATTAAATGAATATGAATAATCTTTTTTGTTAATAATTTGGAAACGGGTTATCTTTCGTTTTAATTGAATTTCGAGTGGAGTTTAATCGTTACGCGATTGATTATTTCTTTGATAATTTTTGAAGCTGGATCTTGTTCAAGGATTTTTTGTTTGCCAAGTGTTTGGTATTATTTTTCATCGTCCTTTATTAATCGTAGGTGGAATTTAATTTAGCAGCAATCCGGACCTGACAAATAGATAGCGCTGTATAATGGCACGCGAACGTTGAATACGCATTCGTTTAAAAAGTATTGTTTTATTTGCTTAGCACATTGTACTGTGAAATGATAAAAGTTATGATTAAAATTTAATCGATATGCGAATCAACTACGATTTCGTTTCCTTCAGTAAACAAAATTTTGTAACTTATACAGAAAAGCTTAATGTTAGCGTAGTTAATACTTTTATTGAAATTGGACGTCTGCTTTGAGAGATTTAATGGAAATCCAAACGAACATATTATGAAAGTACGTACTAACTTAACGTCAGTCGAATCGAATGCGAGGTCCGACTAAAATCTAGCCTGAACTAATCCGCGTGAAATCTTACCTGAGATCTAACTTAGGTGAGTTCTAATCTACACCTGATCCAGATCTAACCCACCCTAATCCAGTACAAGTTACACACACCCAAGTAAAACCTAATCCTGCTCTGCGGAAACTCTAAATAATATCCGAGTTGCTCTAATTCCAACTTTTGTCCAAGATTTATCACTGCTTTCTCTACGTATTCTAAAACCAAGAAAGCAAATAAAATATCAAATTCGTAGAAATAAGAAGAGCAGTGAATCCAACAACAACACCATCCGATATAAATTAAGCTGTTAAAGTTGAAATTTCTACGACAATTCGAACATCAAATTCGATTTTAGAAATGCAGAGTTTCTTCATTACCACCTAATGACAAAATCCACAATCACTTAGTTGCCAAGCCAATACAACCATCCAAGAAATGCACCAAAATCTTAGACGTAGACCTATTTGATATTGCTAGAAAACAGGAAATAATAGGCGGATATTCCAATTTGTTGCTTGGGAAAATTAAATCGGTAGGACTAAACCGCGGATCCTGGTGGTTCGTTACACCCGGTTATCGACGTCCGTGACCCAAGTTGCGCGATCCAGAAACGTCGTTCGAAGTGGCGTCGTTATGGCGACTGGAATAACGAAGGAAACACTCCGTTGCCACCACCTTCCTGGATATTGAATATTGCTCTTAAATTTATCAAGTTCCCTTTGCTTCGATTAAATCGGTCGTAAAATTGATCTTTATATTTTTGGAATTTGCGGTAAATTGAATCGATGCGAGCAGAGTGGTAAGTTGGGCGGCAAATAACGGTAATTATATGGGTTGTTTTATGGCACGTTTGGGAGTAATTAGCTGATGAAATTGCTTCGGTTAATGTATAGCGTAATTCGCGTTGTCCGTAGAAAAATTCCATACGCAATGGGATTCTGTCATACTTGTGAAAGATTGCGCGTAAAAATTAATATGCACCGAATTATTGTCGAAAGCTGAATCAACGGTAAAGTGTGTAGAATGGCAAAAAGCAAAATTAAACGAGCAAAAGGGGAAAAAAGAAGAAAGAGGAAAGAAGCGAAGAGAGAAAAACGTACACGTTCCATCGATCTTCTTCTCGCGAAGACAACCCTCTTAAGCCTCATCCTTGGAAATTTGCGATGAGTTTTGCAAGCAAAGGGAACTCGAGGGGAAGAAAACAAAGGGCCAGAAAGAAGCGTGCACACGGGCGACCAAGTTCTCTGGGGAGGAATTCGTAGCAGAGAAGTAAAGCTGCCCCAGAGTGGTGGGCTAGCCGCGTTCCCTTGAATTACTGGCGTCTCAGCGCCCAGGGAAAAATACAACCCGACCAGGGATCGCGTAAATACCGAATGAGACTCGAAACTACGAATGAACAACGAACTTTCTTTTTACTCTGTCTCGTTTGTAAGATGCGCGTACGATAACCCCGCGGTGTCCTTTCATAACTTACGTTTAAAGATTTTAGGCAAGCTTCCGATTTTTCCCCCCAACTTCTTCATTTGGAACAGAGCAGCGGTTGCGTTCGAACGATCTTCTGGATTTATGGCGAATACATCGTAGAATAAATTGGTTTTTGAATATCGTACTATCGATCCTCTTTGGAAATTTTCAACGAGTTTTTCCCCGAGATTTTACCGATTTCTTCTTGGAATTTATTCTGTTTGACGATATTTAAAATTTATTGCAAATTCTTCGTAAATTCTTTGTCTCTTTGTCTTTTTGAGGTAGGGAGAGACAAAATTTCAGTGGAAAAAGAAGGGAGGCAGGAGACAAACGAATATGTAATTTACTATTGTTATTATTATCGCTGTGCGCGTTACAACAAACATCGTTCCAAATCTTTTTTATAATACAAAACACACGTTACAATCCCCGATAAATTGGATCACACCGAACCAACGTGATTCACACGGATAACGGCGACATCGCATCACAGAGGAGGATCGTTGGCTGACATTTTGCAAGCATAATCGAGGGAAAATCCATCGAACTGTCGGAGTACCGACATTGTGCGCGATACGCTTTGCCTAAATGCGATTTTCTATTGTTACCAGTCCGCGTATTGTCCGTTATTTAATTACAGAAAATTAGCAACGACAAATGACCGGCTCATTAATGTGCAATCCAGTGATATTTGATAATCCCTTCGCGTTTGAGCAACCTGTGTTTGTTATAGGTACAGTACAGTGAAACGTTGCCAACGATTCGTTCGCGGCTGACGATGATTATTCTAGCGAATTTGCATCCTTCGATACAATCCTGGCTTTTTCTATATAAAGTAACGTGTATTATATTACAGAAATTATTATCAAAAAGATATTATATGTTAATGATTAAAAGAATTAATCTATGAATAATACGTTATAAACAGAGTATTATAAGTGAAAAATCTTTGTTGAAGAATAGTTACTGCAAAGAATAAAAATTTATTATTGTAAAATTGGAAACATAACTCGCTCGCACCGGTGCAACTTTAAAATTGATCGCATCGAACGATAATGCGAAGGAAGCGTATCAGCAAAGAACGTATCTTCCGATTCAGGCAACCTGATCAACCGATCGACTTCCGGTAATTTATGAGATGTCGAGAGTCGCGAGGATTCACAATTAAAGCGATCGACGCTCATTGGTCGTTTAATATTTATAACATAATCGGATTAATCGGTGAATAAATGTTGGCGGCACGATATTATTGATAAAGTCGGGAGGAGGTGGATATAAATTAACGGTGTCAGCCGGTAGCAGATAAAATTGTAAAGTAGCTTAATTCCGTCGTTGCAAATTACCGTCATCCAGATCGCTGCGATCGATGGGAAAAAATCGTGTTGTCGCAAATCAATTTTGCTTCGTTTAGTAATTCGTGTGAACAGCGTTTTACATATTGAAAAATAAAAGAACAACGACAAGTGGATAAAAAATGAAAGCAACATGAAAATTAACAGGGAAAATTATTTATAAAATTGCGAGCTATCGCACCGATATAACTGTAAAACGTAGTTTAAAAAGATACGAGAATCGCGATCGCGATCGCACGTCTGTTCCATCTTTTTCTCTTTTTTAAATAGATTCTTGGAAATTAAACCAGACAACAAGGGAGAACGAAAAACAAAGTAGATTTTAGAATGGAAAACACGTATGAAAATATTTACGCCCTTTTATCGCGAAACAACGATCTGATGATACGTGTTGTTTGTTTGCGTTGTTAATATTTCACGGTGGAACACGGAAATTCGTCTGGTCGATACAGGAAAGAAAAAGAAAGAAAGAAAAATATAGGAAAGGAGAAAATTGAGAGAATGTAAAAATCCCGGAACTCTGATTTTATATATAAATTTATTAAACTTACGAATTTGTAAACTTGCATGATTACTTTTCTAAGTTCGATAAACTCATTGCGTAATTTGTAAATACATCTCGATACATGTACGAATAAAATATGTCAATTTTAGTCTTTCCTTTGGGAAGGAGTTGAAAAATTAATGACAGGATGATCTAAATTGCATACGGAGAGAGGTTGAAGCTTATGTTCTATTTATTGAATACACGCGCATGCTCGAATCAGCAGCACTGCTACTCTTAATTAATTAACCGATCGAGTTCACGTGCGCAGCGGAAATGCCAATTAGTGTCCTCTCGTTTCTACGATTTCGTCCAATTGAAATTGCTCGGCGATCCCTTATTACGCGAATTTAGTTAAATTATTTTTTGCAAAAGTACGACGTTTCGGTTACACCGGATTTGCTTCGTTCCACCAATATTTTGATTTTATTAAGGTAGAATCCACGTTATTAAAGGTTAATCCACGTTATAGCAAGTTCTTGTCAACGTTAATACGCCAGTTCTGTTGCGCTTTATGTGCTTTGTTCGTTTTGCTAATGTCACGACTATTTTTCATAGTAATCCTCCGTTTCTTTATACCGAAATTACTCTATTTGTCTCCTCGAAATATCGCATAATTTCTGTGGTTTCCATTTGAACCACGACTGCTTCATTTTCTTTCTCGTAATTATATTAATTCAGCCAACGATACGTTCTTTTAATCACATTTCGTATATCTTATCGGTCTCGTTGGTACTTTCCACGATTTCCGTAGCAAATTCTTTTTGGCAAAGGTACACACTTTCGTTTGCACTGAGTTTGCTTTATTGGTTTCCCGTGTATTTTCTGTGACTTTTGTGGTGGATCCTTCTTGGCAAAGATGCACTGCTCCTTTCGTACTAAGTTTACAGTATTGGTTTCGTCAGTATCATCTGTGATGCTCGTGGGAAATTCCCTTTATCGGTTACTGTTTCCAAAAAAAAAAAAAAAAAATACTACTGGAAATGTATAGTTGCAGGTTTTGAGAACTCTTTACTCGTGTAATATTAATTCGTCGTTTAAAAGTGAAATTAATTCAATCTTTGTCAAGATGATCTTAATAATCGAAACAAACACGATAGATTTACAATAAATCAACTTGTGTCTTCTTCGTTTCAGGTATTGAAAACTAGAAGTCTCTTACAAACATACGTGAAAAACGAAATAGCATAAGAACTGTAGGTAACAACTTTATTATTTAAAGAACAGCTACAGTCTATGCCATCTTTATCAGTTTCAAAATTCAATCTTGAAAATGGCACACAAATCTTTCACAAACTTGAAATTCTACCATCGATCAATCCATAACCCTTTTCGATACTAATGGCAAAACGATAAATAATTGAAAAAACAAAACTACCCTGACATGTTTTCTGGACGAACCTCGAATAACGCGAAATTCTAAAACTCTTTCAATTTAATCAAACTTTCGTAAAACCTTCCAAGGGAAACAGAAAATCCATTGAAAATTAGAATCACCTTAGCAATGATGGTCGATCGGGCAACGACAATTATTGGACGGGTTTGCTCGACTGTGGCAACACACTCGAGCGAAACACGAGACGGGCCGGATGAGCGGCGTTAACCGGATAACGCGGAAAATTGAAAGGATGAGTTATTGACAGAGGTGGTCGCCAGCCCCGTTTTCCCGCTACCGCCTTTACCGCCGTGGAAATATGTGACATGATGTTCTATTACTTTTTAACGCGCTACTAACCGTGGATCATCGTTGACCTGTGCTCCATTCACCGGAAACCAGCCGTTTCTCCGGACGATCGCGCGCTTTTTCGCGCCTAGATGCCCGTCACCAAGATACAGATGGATTCGATCGCGTCAATGATCGTTCCAACGTTTTGTTCTTGATGGAAGAGACGGGCATTTCTACAGTGATTTATTCCCTCTCTGAATTTTCGGGAAATATATGTGCGCCCAGAAGATAGTTTAGGCGAGCATTTGATTTATGGACCGACAAATATATCGAGTTCTTACAATGCGAATTACTTTCGTGAGAAATTTGCGTTTCGTTCTTCTGCTTTTAGTTTTTGTAGTTTCATGTTAAGAATAAGAAGTTTCTGTATATCGTCGGAATCATGATCCTTTCTGGAATTTTTCTTTCGACAACGAGTAAAGTAACGCGATAATGCAGATTATGATGTATTTAAATTCGAATAAATAAAATAAATATCATTTTATAAACGAGATATAAAATTTCATTTGCAATGTAATTCTATATTTCAACAAGCTTCTGTGCTGTCGTGTCTTGAAAAATGTTTTATTCCGTTATGGAAGTATTTACAAAATTGTGTGATACCATTTGTTTGAAGAAAATAATATTTTTGTAATTTACGTGATATTTAACGAGTGGAATGTTTATAATATTCTTCTGCTTTTGTATTCTTTTTTTTTTTTTTGTAATATTATGGAAGTGAAATTTTAAGTTGAGATCTTAAGGGATTAACGAGCATGATTTAACGAAGCTTTTTTTTGTTAGAGGAGCAGGTTTTCAGGTTGCGAATGATGAGATATTACGAATAATATTATAGTATTTTTTAGCTTAGGTTATTGTTATTATTACGTAACGCAATACAATTGTACATATTAATTATTCATCAGAGAATCGTTACAAAATTGCTAATAAATTAATAACAATGTACGTATATGTTTACAGATACAATAGAATCTGCTTATGCAAACTATATGGCAGATAATTAATTTACAATAATTCCGGTAGTAATATCGACAAAGAGGAAATATAAATACTTTATGTATTACAATATTACAGTAATACGTAACGCGAACTATAAACTGGGGTTGCATATGTGTGACTTTATGCATAACACAAATTCCAGCGAATCAAAAACGCATAGTTTATGGATCAAACTTTCCCAACTCCCTGTCGTAAATCATACGAAAGCAACACAGAGCCTAACAAACACACATTATTTTAATGCAAAATGTAACTTTCAATTTTTCTATTCAGTCGATTTACATTATTCCTTGATCGATTCGTATTATTATACAATAACAACGCAAAACTAATTACAATTGCAAAGCAACGTAAAAAAATACTTTATTTACGACTTCTAACAATATGTGAATTCTATCTTAAAATTGTCGAATCTACGAATTTCGAGGCTGTCTAATTTCTAAATTATTGAATCTCTGGATATACAGCATATTGAACATTCAAGTGTTCAAATATTAAGATCTTGAAATATTCAAATTATCTGATCCTGTAATCTTCAAGCTCCTGAATACACAAATTTCTAAACTCTTAAATATTCAAATTTTCATTACCTTCCGTTCTGTAACGCTACATTTACGCAACATTAACGTATAAAATGTTACCTCTCAGCCCTTAATGATTCTAATTGGCCTCAACGATCCTTGAAAATACGTCGTTTCCAGCACACGTACGCATATGTATAAATATGCATAGCAAAATGGAAAAATTTCCAGTTGGAAACGAGAAAAGACGAGGTGGAAGAAGAAGGAGGAGCGGTCGTTTGGTCCAGCTTCACTGGCAAGAAATCGCGATGGATGGATGAAAAAGAGGCAGAGTTCCACCACTGTGGAACAGCGAGAGCGATCGCGAATTTCGCCGATTTTCTCGGGCATAAATCCACCGCGTTTTTTACAACGACGACTCGCGCTTTTTAATAAAACCATTCGACCACTGGTCCACCTGATGAAATATCGTCTCCAGCCCGGGTTCTCAGCCTACGCGTTCTCGGTTACCCCTTCTTCCGCTCACCCACCTGCGTACCAACGCCAACACATACCCGATGCATCGGCCGACCTCTTTCCGATTCGCTGCTTCCTGGTAAAATTCCTATTTAAGAGTGTTCGATTGTCGCTAGATCGGTTTGTAAATACAGTTCTGGATGAAAGGAAGTTTTACGCCATTGTGGGTGTAATCGGCTCAATTTTAATGAAGACGATATCGATTAAAACACGATACATAATCAAAATAAATAATGGAAAATATTCAGTTTCTATCGTGAATGATACGTTGGTAGATAATAAAAATGTGGGAGTAAATATATTACACATGTGTCAACGTCAGAAATATTCAACATTGAATATAAATTAAAAAAGAAACATGCGAATAAAGATATTAATACGCTATATGCAAACGATGGTTCATTGACAATTATTTAAGATATGTAACGTTTAATATAAACGATACCTTATTGAATAATCGAAACGAAATGTTATACAGAAGCATCGGCAAATTATATTACATTTAAGAGATAGCACGATCCAAACGATTTTTTTATTTCAATTATCACATTAAAAAATCTCCACTTTTTCATTCTGCACGCTGTAAGTTGGTGCAGTCACCCTTCCAATTTTCACTCCTTCATCCTGTAGAATCGCGAATTTCGCGAGGTTCAGCCGGATTTTCATGCTATCCCGCGTGTGTTCGTCTTTCACGCGAGCTCGAACGATCAAGCTCGGGCACGGGGCTCAGACCTCGTAATTTCCGCGGAATCGCAATTTTCCCTCGCGCCGGAAACGTTTAAATCCCTCCGTCCCGCCCATTAATGCCATACGTTCTTTCAGACTCGTTATGAATATTCTCACCTGCGCGCACGTGCGACCGCGTTTCCATAGAGCGAAAAGACAGGCGAAAAAGAAAAAAAATCGACATAACGAAAAGAAAGAATAGAAAAAAATTGAAAAAAAAGAAGGTGGAAGCACGCGTCGTGACGCCTGGCCGTCGCGAATTTTAATTCGTCTCGCTCGTATTTATCGCGTCGCGCATGGTCTCGCGTTTGTCGTCCCGAATTGCGGATATGTTAATTTTCTTGGCGAGATCTGCTCCGTTTTTTTCTGTTTTGGTTGTACTTTATTTAACACATTTTCTGTTTTTAACGTATAAAATTAGGTTTTACTGTAAAATTGCGTTATTACATGAAAACACTGCTAATGATAATTACGCTTATAAAATACTTGAAATTGCAACACGTCTTTTTCGGCGTATAAAAATAAAATAATTATTTACTTAGTCGTTGAAATCATTTTAATATTACAACTATTGACAAAAGAAAAATCTATCTTGCAAGTAACAATATATGTATACTCTATATTGTAAAATAGAATGTTATAGAAAAATTGTAGAAGAAAACTCTTATTAATACGTAATATAGTTCGAAAAAAAAAACACTTGAAAGCTACGCTTTAATTAGAAATAGCTACGGTATTATTTTACCAGTTTAGTCGATCCTTATGATATTTGTGTTATCATATTTATTTTATGTTTTGATTGTGATCGTTTAAATCACGAATCTGCAAACGAACTAAAATATCCTATTCGAACGTTTGTCTCGCACCAGATGACCGTTTTTCCTTTTTAATTTCATATGAAACGTTCGTTGTCATAAATATATTTCAATATGAATTTCGTAGTCCATATATTCGTACTCGTGACAAATGCCTGCGGCAACCAGTAAATTGCTACTACAAAAGCGTTAATATTCTCTTTGTTCGGTTGTTCTTCGATATGCTGAATAATTAGCATGATTACGTGACTTTGATCAGAATAAAAAGAAAAACAAAAAGGATAAAACAGAGTGTATGATTACTTTTTAAGTCCTTTGACATAATGTGGGGATGTTGCAAGTAGAAATTATTAGCACGTTAATGGATTGAAATCGCGGCCAATGAATTCTGTCCCTTTTTTGAATTATTTATCAACGTTTCGAGAATTCTATTTCCATGGAGAACACGCGAAAGAATAATTTTCTTTATTTTCTATTATTATTTCAGACTATATTTATATGTAGTCCTTCGAAATCGATAGTTCTGTTGTTTAACAAGTGGAATATATGATATCTCGGTAATCTCTTCCTTTTTAATTCTCTTCACATTTTATTTTTTATAAGTTCCAAAGATTATATGGTTTAATTCTCCTAAATCTTCAAATAATATTATGTTAAACGTTAAACAGCTTATTTGCTAGTTGGTTGAAGTTGCATAGGAAATTGAGACGGAACCTAAGCTTAGAGTATCATCGTTGTTATACTAAATTTGTCATGCAATATTCATTGTTTTAATTTACATACATTAGCGTCTCTATTGTCAGAATGCCATTTAACCGAACGATCGATTATTGGATCACGGTTTAATGGAAAATTTGGGAGTAGTAAGGAAACTGGGAGGAATTGTTACGTTTTTATTTATAGCGTTTGTTCATGTTGAATACATTAACAAATCGATTATCTTCTTTCGCACCAGGACAAAGATACCTAATTATCCAAACAGGGTGTGTCATAATTGCATCGAATAATCAAAATTCTATTACAGTTCACGTTTGATGTTACGCGTGCGTGTCTATAAATTAATAATTAATTAAACACAATGCATGTACTTCGGTAAAATTCATCTCAAATTTTCAAACAATCTGAAAAGTGTATTTCTCTTACCAATAATTGATTAAAAATAATTTCTCTCGTACACTGAAATACAAATTCGATTCTGAATGGGCCAACAGAAACAAAGAAAGGGATGTTCTTCTTATCGAAACTGAAAAATTAAAAGTTCCCACCCTGTTACGTATTTGGTGTAAGAGAAACGACATAATTCTAGAGACAGTAAGTAACATTTTACATTATCGACGAACAAAAGAAGAAGGGAAAGCGAGGAAAAAGATGGAAATATATATATATATATATATATATATATATATATATATATATATATCGGATGGTCAAGTAGAACGGGACATTCCGGTAATTAAACGTAGCAGATGGTGAGCGAATAGGCGCAGCAGCATGAGCGAGAGAAAGCTTTCGAAAAAACGCTGGGGTTCAGCCTCCGGTAGCCCAGTTGAATTTAAATTCCTTATCGATCGCTCGATCCAGACCCGGGGATCGTTTATTTTTATCTGGTTCGTAGCGTATTGCTGATTGCACGATTTCGACGCTCGAATTTCTATCGAATTCGCAACTTGTTGATTCATTTATAGGATTTGGCAATCGCCGCTATGCCACGCCAACTTTGCACATCATACCTTTTGGCAACGACCCGATGCAACGATTGCGCAACGAGAAACGCTACAATTTTCCATACCACAATTTTTTCTTTTTTTTTTTTTTTTTTTTTAATCATTCGATTGTTTTTCTTCCGAGGATGAACTTTTTCACTGGGAGATAAAATGCGAAATACGAAATATTTGAGCGATCCTTTTTGTGGGTGGTGAGAGTGTTATGTAAATTCCGTACAATTGGTTTGGATTTTTTCCCCTTTTCGTTTTAACTGATGTGAATAGCGATTTTTTTATCTTCCTCTCGATTCTGTTGTAGCAATATAGTTATTAAAGGTGCGAGATACTGTAGGATTAAATTGGTTATGTGCTTTTTTTTTATCGTGAGAAATCGTAGTATCTCGTATTTCTTTATCTCTGACAAATGTCTCTTATTTGGTAGATGTAATCGTTCTTGCGACGACAGCTAAAACACAGTATCTTAATCGATGAGTAAAATATTGTGATTATTTGTAATAATATTTATAATATTATAGGCATGTTATTAATTTTACGGAATTGTTAGATGCATTCGTAAAATATTAACTTTTCCCAATGTGAATGTACCTTCGTACGAATTATCTTTTGTAAGGAGAAGTGGGCCGTGTATAGTCAGACACATCGTGCAACGTGCGTACTGATTTTCCAATATGATTGTCATTTTAGGAATATTCTTGCATCCCGAATCCAACCACGAAATCTATAATTCCTTTAAGATCTCCATTATTATTAAGAAGGCTTTGTAAAAAAGAAAGAGAAATATTAAAATATTATGCAGAACTTATATTTCTTACTAGAATTTCCAATAATATCAAAATCATATTCATCACGAGTATATATTTTCAAATTATAATCCAAACAATTCGATCTACCCCTTGATTTACTATAAGAAGACAATACTCAAAACACGATATAATTTAATCAACAGAATCAATTTCATCGACGATTTGTCGGTCAATCAATTCATAATCTATCATTGACTCTAATAATTTCGCATCTGCCCAAAAACAATATCACTTTTTCTCATTTCGACGACCAGACAGACATCGCGAGTTCCTATTTCAACCTTAACCAACCTCCGTAGCTTCGTCTACTTACATCTGCAATCCGAATTCAATAAGCGGCATGGCAAAAGGACGACTTCGACGATCGATCAACGGACCAACGAAAACGTAATGAAATACCTTCCGGATCTTAAATTCGGCTCGCGTCCGTGTCCGTGAGATACCATCGGTTTTTCCCCCTTCTTTTTCCTTTTCTTTGAAAGAAAAGGAAACTTCGACTGGAGCAATTTGCGATAGCATGGGTAAACTGGTTGGTTTTTTGGCGTTTCTTCAGGAAAGAGAAGAGATATGGGGAAAATGGAAAATAGGATGTGGCGAAGTAGCGGAAAAAAATTGTTGAAAAGAAAGTGACGATGCCGGGGATTGGAAATGAGAAAGGGAACAAGAAAAAGATTAGGTGCAAAGAAAGCAGATATTGAAATAGGGGAGGGGAGAATGGAGATAGGGGAGAAATGAAACACAGGAAGATAATAGAAAAGGTAGGAATTGGAAGTTTCAAGATGATTGAAGCAGCGTAAAAGAATTTTTAAGCAGAAAGAAATAGACGAGGAAAAAGCGCGGGAGAGGAGATTGGAACAGAAAAGGTGGAAATTAAGAAAAAAGCTAATTGCAAGAAAGAGGAAGATCGAAACGGAAGAAGTGGACATTTAAAAAGAACTAATTGTAAGAAAGAAAAATATTGAAACGGAGAACTGAAAATTCGGAACAAAGACGAGTGGAAAAAGGCGAAGAAAAATACGGTGAATTATAAAATTAAGAAGAATGGAGAATACAGGGGAAGGGGAAAAGGAAGAAATAAGATAATGAAAGGAAACGAAGACGGAGAGGTAGAATAGGATAGTGTGGGAATGTTAATTGAATATTGAAAGGTAAAAAGAAGATGGAAAGGAGGGAAGCGTAAAATAGCGGCGGGAAAAAGAGGAAACGGAAGAACGAAACATAGCGATAGTGAAAAATAGAGAAGGTGGATGGGAGAAGAGTAGGAATCCGCGAGCAAGTCGGAAAAGAGAGCAAGCGAAATAACGAGAAACGGTATTTCCGGAGAGAAAGTGAAACAGCGAAATAATAAAAAAATGGCGAAGGCGAAGAGAAATACTAAAATTGTAAAAGCATCGAAGTCAGATAAATGAAACATGACGAAAAAGCATGTCTGAGGCAGGACATATTAAAACGGATTAAACCGTGAAAGAGCAACCAAGACAAAATAATAAAATCGAAGAAAGAACTAAACGTAAGAAAAAACGAAACGGTTGAAAAGAAAGAATGAAAATTGGAGAACGCGACGAAGAAAATATATAGGAAATAAAAAATATTTAGATACTAGAAATAGAATTAGAAAATAGAAAATATCAAAGAAATTTCTATTGGAGAAGGAAGAAACGAAGCAACGAATAGAAAACAGAAAAAACGTATCTAAGGAAATAAATACCGAAAAAGAAAAAGTGACAATTAAGACAAGAAGAATGGGACCGAAGATGAATTCTAAAACGAAGGAAGATAAGAAACGTTGGCCGAATGTGTGCCGCACGTTCGGATATAAAGCCGGGTCATAGCAAGTAATAGTAGCTCGTAAAGTTCACATACGCGGAGACAGACGGACCGTGATTCAACGAATACGTCTTTCTTATTATCGCTTAAGGATCGAACGTGGTTCACGAGATGTCCTAGATTCATCGAAGCGCAATCTTCGTATCGTCAGTTTCTTGCAGCAGAAAATTTCGGGAAAGAAAAGTCGTCACGACGTTAGATACACGGTGACGTTCTTCCCTCGCTTTCCTTTTTAGATTTATGATACTATTTTTCCTTCTTTTTTCCTCTTATTTTTGAAACGTATAGCGAACAACCGATCCGTTACATTCCCAGCCAAGATTTCTCCTAATATTTGTCTTTTATACGAAGCCGGATTAGGTAACGAACTTCTCGTCTCCCGAAGAGTCAAGAAATCTTCAGATTTCTTGTAATCGGCAAAACATACGGTTCTATTTATCTCTGGATTTCAGTTCGACTAACCGACTAGTTACTTAAGTACGGAGAATCGGATCTTGTTGACGTACTCGAAATGGTTGTTAATATTTAATTTTTTAAGTTAAATATCCTTCTATCTTCTACTTGAAAATTATTTTTCCTCGATTCGTTATTTACATTGAAACGGTAGCTATATTTTGTATATTCCAATTGGGAGACTTTTTTAATTTCTCGCTGCTGTTCTTCTAAATGACGTAGCTTCTCGATGAATCGTTCATGATCTTCACATAAATACAACGAGATTTCATTGAGAAGATTCCCGCATATTTAATATATACTTATCAGCAAATATTTAACAGGAATCTTCAAAGCAGGTATTTAAAGGAAATTCTGTCGGAAACGAATGTATACATTTTTTATACATTCAATATCCTACATATTCTAAACGTGTACTCTACGACGACAAACTATCATTGTTTCTCCTTAGCAGACGTTGGCTTTTAACATTTATTTCGTTCTTTATAGTTACTCGGGAAGATTAATTTTACAACTCGTCCATATCCATTTTCTATGATATCAAAGCGCCATTAATCTTCCACCAGTAGCTCTTGCGCTACGAAAATGGACCGTGTCCATTTTCTGTGATACCAACCTACCATTAGGTTTCTGCAACACATCAACCGGAAATCTATTTCTCCCAATAGCTATTCTCGACGTACACGTCTTTCCATCCTCTTTCCCCTGGACGAGAGTTCTTAATCTTGGAACTGACGTCATTCGGCGTTCGTTCGATTATTCATCGACGCGCCTGCTCCAAGTTATCCGCGAGGATCAGCTTTTATCTTCTTTTCCTTTAAACATCGTGAAACATTTTTTAAACGTCTGATAACTGGAAAATTACACGGAATGTACGCTATTTGAGATATTCATAAAACAGAAAAAATCTAAAATTATACGAGGTCAAAACAGTTTATTAATATTTTATAATATTAACTTTGATAAACTCAAATAAAGCTCAAAGTTCAGCACTTGAATTCTCAAAAAGCTGATCCAGCAAATATTTTAACACGTACGTACGTGAAACTACGTTTATATCAATGTCACATGCGTTACATAAAACTAATATTTGCCCAATATAGCGAGTTTCATGACCGCGAGAAAATGAAATTTCAAGATGATTCAAGATTCGTATAACGCACATAATATATTCGTAAAACGTATTTACAAGTGTTGCGATACTCTCGCGAGCCTGTGTATACGATAAATCCAGAACATAAATATATATGAAATATAATAATGCAACAACACGTCGTTGATACCGTTCGATAGCCTCGCGCTATCAACCTCCGTATATCGATATCCCTTTTCACGAACATTATTCTCTAAAGTCTAGCCGTACACTACGGCCGAGAAATTACGAACTTTCACGATCGACGTCCCGTCGAAATTGACTTTATCGATAAGTCTACCACCAGGCCGCACAATATGCGCTCTAATACGAAAGTAATTTACGAAGGCGGACCAAAACTGGTCGTCTGATTGATTTATGCATGGCCGCGCGGGATGTTCCATTACCTAATTCCCAGGGCCGATTTAGGTCACGATGTACACTATCGTGCATAAGCATTTCGATACTTGTAAATTATCGCAGCTACAAGGAATATACTTGTTAAATGGATCTTTTTAATTTGATTTTGCCTCTATTATATTGTTTCAGGCAATTGCTATGGAATAATGAAATTTTCGAACAAATACTCCTGCTATTTGTATACTAAAGAGAATTAAAGAAGAGAAAGCCAACATTCGGTGTTGTATTATCTACAATTCGTAAAATTTTTAATAAAAGAACCTTTCTTCTTTGATATTCATTAGAATTTTCATAGTATTTTTTGTTTTTTGTTGCAAAGTGTATCGATTAATTTTTTGGACCATGTACGTAGAATCTTATTGTTAATTAAACCATATCGATACCTTGCTTTGCAGAGGGCATTAATAAAGTCTTTGAGTTGCGTAGAATTTTCGAAACGGAAAAAGAGACGTTTGCAAACTGAACGAAATATTTATACGTCATCTGCAACAAACAAATTTGTACGAAATGTTAATCCAACATCGCTTATATAATTGCTATTTGTTTGGTATAATTTTCTAAAAGCTGAACAAGCAAGAGCCACAAAACGATTCACAGACACAGCAACCGATGCTTAAGTAAATCCTGGCAAGTAGTATTAGTCAGTATACAGGCAGACGCACAGCTCTTCGCTAAATCAAACATTTCCCCTACGTCTTACGCTGCTCCGTTACAGTCAATTCCTCTTATCACGATCAAAAGGCATTATAATCAAAAGTTCTGAAAATACTCACAACACGTACAGCGACGAGCATATAAATTGGAGAAATGATTGATTTAATTCAATTTAATTATTGCTCGACATAGAAATGTGCGGGCAGTTCTGTATGTTTTCAGCGCTTCGAAGTACAAATAACGAATATTACGGAAACAAGATAGAAGTAAAATTATTCGTAATGCAATGAATACGAATATCACTGCTCGCTATAAAAAAGGAAAGAAAGGATCGTGACGAGTAATCGCGTGATACTATTAAATTAAGAATTATGATAATTAGTCGGAATTAAAAATTGTTGTTAACGATAACTAGTAAAAATGATTACTTACTTACTACGCTTCTCCGCATAAAAATTGTCACTCGGTATATCTTTCGCCGCAAATTATAACAAACGCAACGGTTAACCAACCTCCATTCCACTTGATTCTACATATGTGGTACATACATTCCACGGATATTAATTTCATCTCTACCCTGGCAACGTTAAAACACAGGATTTGTACAATACAAAACGATGAAATGACGTTTCGCGAAAGCTGGTTCCCCCGTTCGCATGCAACGCTCTCCATGATACATGATCATCAGAAATAATAGAGCAGCGTGTGCGTAGCGACAGGTTGGCCCGATAGAAGCTGCTGCTCGTAGCGGTCGAATCGATTTGATTACAGCGAATGATCGAATGCAAATTAGCGGCGCGAGGATATGATCGGCGATCTCTCCCTGGTGGCCCGTTTTCCAGATTTCCAGGCTCGCCTCCAACGTTTCCCCTTCCTTCCCTATCTACCCTATTTCCACTCCGCGTGGCCCAATTTCTGACTGGTCTCGCGGCATCCGATGGCACCGTTGTTCCCCGAGCCGTGTAATTTCCGCGAAAGTCGAAACAATTGGCCTGCGTCGGAGTTGTGAATGGATATGGTGCGAGATGGATCGTTACCTCAGCCAGATATACGCGTAGATGGAGGACCTTTGTTTCTCTGAATCGTTGATAAACAGTAGATTCGTGCTTTGCGTGGGATGGGGAAGGTGTCTTTGCGATAGAATATTTGGCGCAGATGTTGAGCTTGCAATTTCGAGTGGCACAGAGATGCAGAAGGATTGTCAGCGAGGGATGATGGAGCGGAGAAAAAGATTCCGACAGAAGCTGTTAACGGGGGTGTAAAGTGAGGGGGTGCAGAGTGGCGGGATGAGGAAGATAAGGATTGTAGAGTAGAGCGAAGAGATAACGAAAGCTTAGGCAAGATGCGAGTATTTACGAAAATTGCATGAATTCTCACTCGACGGATTGATATATCGTTTAGTCGTCGTTTACATCGCACCAGTGGAAGGTTAAAAGTGGGCGAGAAATAAAAATAGAAGGCTGGAAGGTTAAAGTCGAGTTGAGAAGAAAATAGAAATGAAAGAATTGGTGGTAAGAGATTGGAATACGGATGATTTCGACACGGGGTTTACGAAACACAGATTTTTTAAATAAACGGCGTACAAAACAATATGAAAAGAAAACATATGAACGATGACGGAGGTAACTATTTCCACGTTATATGTTGTGAAGAAAATTACACAGCAAATATAACACGAAGCTAAGCCATCCAGCAAGATATATGCAAAAATGAGAAAGTAGAAAGTAAAAATTCAACTTTGGAGGAAGATCGTAAAGCACAGATTTCTCTCTAAATCTACGACTAACAAAGGAATAATTCGAAAAACAGTTGAAGGATATAGAAACGTAGGTACAGAAAAAGATAGGGTTCCTATTTTTGTGGAAAAGGGACTATGATAAGAGAAAAGAGAGAGAGAAAAGAATTAACGGACGAAAAGAGACAGACAGACAGGGGCGAACTTCAAAAGATAATGACGTATATAATTTGGGTAGCAAGTAGAATGAAGACGCTTCTTTATTTTATAGTCGTAATTACGCGTTCAATGTTAAACGAGGATGAAGAAGTATTTATTTTTCAGTAATAATTACAAGCTTTAAGAGAGAAGAACGCGAGAGGACCGAACAATATACCGAGGGATTGGCTTCTACTTTATTCGTTGCCTCGCCTCTTTCTGAACAATGAGTGACGAATAAATAAATGACGAATGCCAGACGAAAAGAGAGCGAGAGGGGATGGAACGGCTTTTGTTTTGCACAGCAATTTCGCGTTCATTAAGCGGCAAACAAACAAAAGCTGCCAGTTGAGAGGAAAACGAATAAGCTTTCTGATAAAAAGGAGAATGAAGAGAAAAAGAACTCGCAGGGATAACATGCAGAAATAAGTTAGAGGCAAACGTACGTACATACGTTCGTACAGTTGCTCGTAAAAGTATTTCAACACTTGTAGAATGTTTTACAAATACACTATGAGTGTTTACGAGTGATACGAGACATTTTGAAATTTCTAATTGATTTATATAACACGTACGGTATAAACATAAAAGTTTTCTACGCTAAGTATACAAATTTATACTAAAACGATAATAAACGTACACCAAATATACTGCAGCTTCTGTGTACATTTGCAGATCGTTTCAAACTTTATCAGCATAATCGTAACAATCGTGTCCCTGTACAGTGTTAATGAAATTTCAAAATATTTAATACGAAACGCGGACAATATGTACATAGAATTTTTCTATAGTTTCGAATACTTTTGTCAGTTACTGTATACGTGTATATAATACTGTTAACAGTTGTAGAGAGATGGACACAATAGAGGAAGAAGAGAATTTTACAACGTTGCCTGAGCTGAAAATCGCTGCTCTTTGCCAAATGGGTTAAACAAACGGTACACGATGATGTGTACGCCTAATGAATGTGTTCTTATGAAACTTTCAAGATCTCGTTAGCATTCGTCGAGAGGATTTGATTGTTTTTACGTCGGCGTAATTTACGAGCATTTCGATGTTTTCCTTTTTCAAATCCACTCGACGACAAACGAAACATACGCGCGTCATCCCTGTTATATTTAATGAATAATCCCGGGCTTCTTTGCCATATTTCACGTTTAATTTCCGCGATTTTGATACGAATAAATCTACCAATACTTCTATACGAAAACACGCTAATAAGTAACTGGAAAAAACTAACAGTCTTCTCGTTTCCCTTTAATAACGACAGACCTGTGTTTTTTTCTTAATTAAAAATTGAGGTATTGTTTCGTTTGTTAAATGCTTTTATTAAGATTTTGAGAATTCGAATTTACGATCGCGTATTTCGACACACATTAATTACCTTATTCTCACTCAACAAACAATTAATTAGCCCTAATTTATTCTCTAGCTTAAGTCACCGTCACGATAAATTTCCATTACTTAAAAGTCTATAATCAACGCTTTTACTATAATAAACGCGGAGCACTATTTTAGTAGTAAAACTTACAATAAATTGACTTACGTCGCTATGACTCTCAATCCTTTACCCAAAGGCTGAAACAAGTTTATATTTAAGTTTCATTTCTTTAATAGTTTTCGATTTGTAAAAATATAAATTTGCATCAAGATTCGCGTTCCAATGATGAATAAGTATCCGAAAACTTTTAAAAAGATATATACGTTTGCTTCACAAATGCAGTATCCCAATCAACTCCAATCTACCCTCACCCTTACCTGGCCACAGACTATAAAAGCGCGAGCAGTTCATTAAAACGACTTTGCCGCTTGAAAAATAAACCGAATCCCCTTCGTGCTCCCCCGATCCCAGCCCCTGAGTGAAACAATATGTTTCCCAAGAATTGCTCGTATAACAGAAACGGCGAGGGGTCTCGTGTAGCCCCGAGCAACGAGAGAAACGTTCAATTGGAACGGTTTCACGGAACGAAAAAAAAAAGAGGGGGGTGGTGCACGGCGAAAGCCCTTTTTTTTAATCTGTCGATATTCACTCGACGACAAATTGCGACGATAGGAGCAACGGGAGGAGCAGTCCTCTCCTTTCACGTACTTTCCGTATACCAGGCCATTTATCGCCGATAATTACACAGCTGCATCCTCGCAACCCCTAACCAGGCTTATTTTTACTTTCCACGGTAATCGAGTTAATTACCGTTGGTTTATTACGTAGACGACGCGAGTTACGATACGACGTTGCCGAGGCTTTCTATACTTAGATTTGTTCAATGATGGACGTGTTATACAGAAGCGAAGAAAAGTATCGACGCGGATCATATTTTGTAAAATGTAACTTTCGAATGTGAAGTTGAAATACGTCATAGTTCGTAAGATTAAAAATAAATAAGAAAAGATATGTCGTTTAGAGGGTGAAATTTCAATTACCGTAAAATCGATACAAGAATCGTAGAATCATTTTGGAACAGACGTAGAATATAATATAATTGTCAAAAAAATGAATAATAACGAAAAAACACTTAATTAACCCCCAAAACTACTACTTGCTTCGTTCTAAACAATCGCAAGATCTAGTCAATTTCGTAACGAGAACAAGTAATCTAACGTAACTGCGTCTGACTGCAAACTTCCGTTTCTACTTGCTTCTCGCTCAGTTTAAAAGAAACGAACAATAAGAAACACACGTAATCTTCTAATCAAAATATCTGCGTAATAAGTGAAAGCGACTGTGTCTGGTTACAAACTTGCAATTTTATTTCAAAAGAATACGCAATAAGAAACACGTCAAATTTGACACAAGAATCGCTACCAATTTCATTCCAAACGAATAATTACGAGAATTTGCCGTTGTCTTAAGCTTAAGCTGAAGCAGTCGTGTCTGATTATAAGCTTCCAGTTCTACTTACTGCTCGCTGCTTTCTGCTTTACGTCTCCATCTACTTTCTCCATTTATGTTCCTGACACAGACTTCTTTCCTCTCGTACCTCAAATGGAATTCCGTTCCTCTATCAAAGAAAAACGTGTCTCTATGCACACGGAGGAAACGAAACGGTCGACGATAAAAATTGTGGGTCACAAGAGCACGTTCCCGGCCGTCAATAATATTTAGTAATCGCATTTATCATTGAGTCTTGGCGGACTCTCCTCCCGATATCAACAAAAATGGTAAAAGGGAAGCGTTCAGTGGACCAGCTATCGCAAACTTCGTACCCTCTCTTCCCTCTCTATATTTATTCCGCTTTCCTCATTCTCGCTCGAACGTTTTAAAGCTTTGCTCTCACGAACGCGGCTTTTATTTCTCGACGATAGTAAAAAAGAAAGACTTTTCTCCAGGTATCGCGTATTATTCGCCAGATATTCTTTGCGCCGTTTGCACTCTTTTAATTTCACCTGGAATCAGAGAGTAGACCAATTCTTTGATTCGAACGAGTTTGCAAAAAGGGGAACTGTTGGACTGAATTATTCTCAGAGTCGTGCTAATAACGAAAGTTTGTTTGACGGATATTTGAGTTGAGGCGAATGGCAGACAGTTAGAGGTTCAGGCTGTGAATCGCGGTCTCTGTATTGTAGTTGGTCGTACATCGTTTAAAGCAATATTTGCGAAGATTAAATTTAAAAATACAGCTTACGCTTTGCGCCCGTTGAATAATAAGAAGAATTTGTATCAGACGAAAATATTTTTGATATTAATTTTTCCAACAGTATTTCTGAAGTTAGCTTTAAAAAAACGTGCGATCAGCACGACGTTACACTTGTCAATAAATAAATAAAAAGAATTGCATTTCGTGGATGAACTTTTTATTACCTTTCTTCAATATATCCAGAAACTTATCTTCTACCGAACACGATCAAACGTGAAAAGCTACGTCATTCCTCTTCTACAATTATCGTCTTGTAGGATCTTATACTGCAATTAGTTTATTTACAATAAATGGACTAAACGGATGTTGATTAAACAGGAAACGATGGTTGTTTAACGTGAACTAATCGCAATAACGTATTATAATTGAGATAACTAGATAATTAATTTGCAACACTCGTCACCACGGATTTTCAACTCTCTCTCGACAACGCTAGCAACACTATCTCGACAACGCAATTCGTACTCTCTGGCTTCTCAACTAACACTGTTGTTAATTCGTTTATCGTCCCTTAGCAACCCCTTGTCTTTTGTCTTAGCCCCATCACGCACATGCTCTGCATCCGCTTGTTTATAATTCGCCCCCTCCCTACGCCCCTCGTCCACGATATTACAGTCTTATACGATAATCTCAAGTATCATCGACTCCTTACGATCGTCTCAAATCCATGTTCACGCCTTCAATAGCCATCAAGCATTAATACGTTCCAAGAATTATCTGGAAAATACCAAACGAGTTTAGAATGTCAAAATATTATAAAGTTGTTCTTTCAAAAAAAAAAAAAAATGAAATTTTCACTAATTCCTACGATATATAAAGCATATCACGCGGTAGTATATCGCATTGCACCATTGGTAGAGGCACTCGCACGCGTTATTCCTTTCTGTTTCGATCGGCTGGATGATGAAGGCCGAATAGAAGGGAAGGAATCTGGAAAAATATCACGGTCGCGAGATCAAACGGAATGGATGGCACGACTCGCTAACCCCCTCGTCCCTTCCATTGGCCAGATAGCAGAGACAGATATACAGCAGAATGGGTGTGTTCATGTATGGATGCAACCCTCGTGCGTGTACTATCGAGGGTTCGAGGGTGAAATGAGAAGCGAAACCGGTGAAACGTCGACGGGGTGAAAGAGATATAAAGGGGTTGAATCGCAGGGTTCAAGACAGATATTTTACTTTGGCAAAGATTTTAGAATATGAAAGAATTTTGAATATGAATTGTGAAGGATTTTAGGGACGAGTGTTGGTTAAAGAAGATCGTTAAACATTCTAATTTGAAAAAGTTTTAGAATAATTTCAGAAATATTTTCTAGAGATCTTGGAAATAACGTCGATGGTAGTTTTTGAAAAGTTAATTAAGGAAACATTTTTCAATTTAATTTGATTGAATTATTTTTAAGTATTAAATAAAGTTGGAGATATTTGCAAATGCTAGTATCAATTACGTACGATTAAATTCGTCAAAATGAAATTTCATATGTACTGATATGGTATTTTTTAATAGCAAGAAATTTCGAGTATTTTACAATAACAAGCGTGTATTAATTGAAGCTCGGGACAATCTGCGACGTATTACGATTATAATATTTCGTGGAATATTTGGAAATTTCTATTTTTGGTAGCTAAAAGTTTCTAATTATTTGTAATAATTTGTGAATACAGATCGATTGAAATTCTGGTAATTGCTACCACGAAATAATTACAGTACCTTATTGAATAATAGAGTGTTTGGAAATTTGTATTTATTCTTAATTATACAAGTTACGTGTACTCGCGAATCTGTGTGTCTTTAAAATTTTATTTTATACTTTATATCAATAAATTTTTGAATAAAAGCTAAAAGATTCTAATAAATAAAGAATCGTAACGAAATTGCAATATTTTTATAGGCTTCGATTCTAATTCCTTGGCAATAAGTAAAAATTACGATATTAAAATTAAAAGAATTAATAAAACTATGATTCCTCCCTTTACTTTAATTACGATTCTCTTCGCCTATAAGGTAGTGAAATCCTTATTATAGAATTTTAATAACCTCTCGAACAATCTTCGGCAACAAGAAGTTTCTAATTTGTAATAACGAGTATATTAAAAAGTCGAGGATCGTCTCGAATATTTCCAAGAAGGAGAAGAAGAAAGGAAAACAAGGTGAAATTGCTGGAAGCTTCGATATGAATTTAATGCGATACTCGAAGGAGGTCTCCAGCGGTCCCGATATTTCGAGAATTTCGAGACGCTCCGACGTGGGAGGACACTCGAAAACAAATAATGGGCAGAATCAAGTGTCCGTCACTTGGCCTAAGTGAAAAAGGTATCGAAGAACCAATGAAAGGACAAGAAAAGTGGAAAAATGAAAAGGAAGCAGCCTGCCTTCGGATAAAAGGAATACAGTATCGACTGAAAGCTTACTCTTGCTCGCTACGTTGCATCCTGGGAATTAATATAAAACGTACCTCGAAACACTGTGCTATCTCGACCCATATAAAATGGAAAAAGTAATAAGGAGGGAGAAACAATTTCCGAATAACAATTTAATTTAACGAATTTCATTTAACTAACGGAATTTATGTAGAATGGAAATTGGATATAGATATCTGAAAAGTATTTTATTAAAAAATTAAAGAAGTTACGATACCGGTCACTTTCTCTAGGGAAATTTCAGATAATAAGTTAAATAACAATTTATAACAAGTGTTATAATTCAACAAAGGTCTTCAAACAGATTTAAATCCGCCATAAACAGAAGAGAAAGGTATTTCGCGTATCAACAGATTCGCGAGCTGGAAAAGCTTGAAAAGACTTTCCTTCTGCTGATGAAAAAATTTTCGAATAACAACCAGATATCAACGGCGAACAAAAATAACGAGATCGACGTAATATGTAAATTCCGTTTAAATATAGAAAACCGCGTAGGCTGGAAAATTCTAGAAGCAAATATTTCTTCTTCCAAAAAAAAGCATATCGTAAAATTTATTAATTTAAAATATAGTATTAAGCGATGGATGTTGTACGATGGACGTCACTTTTCAATATCATATCGTTCCAATTGTTTTAAAACGAAGAAACACTTCTAATAATTGCCATGAGTCTTAATTTGTTCAAAAGGTTTCAGTCTACTGCACAATCAAATATAAATCTACTGTATTCTATTTCTTTCAGAGTGCAAAGCGCAAAAATGATTTCTGGATATTTTTTGTTTTTTTTTCGGGGACAAAACTAAAATCAACAAATACCTATATTGATGGAAAAAGAAAAAAATATATTTCGTTTCGAATGGTTCTTACTTTGATTACAAATTTTTATTTAAAAGCAAATTATACTATTGAGACTATTAACGTTTATTTTAACGTTTACTTTAACGTCCAAATTAACGATAACCTAATACAGTTGCAAAAAAATTATATTAATTCAGGTGATAAAATCGTTGATTAATAATATCCATTTCGAGATAACTTACACATAGCTATCGATACGATTTATTTGAAAAACATTATTTTCTAGGAACTTAGCTTGTTTTCAACAAAAATATCCATCGACAAAAATTATACTCGTTATTACTGTTGAGGTTATTCGATGTGTAAACAGAGGAAACTCGTGGATAAATTGTAAGGCAGAAAATATATTTAAATAGAAGCGTAATTATAAGTAAGAATACAATTTGAGCTGGTCCAGATCCGCACGCTAGCTGTGTTACCCAATAATTGAAAACCCCGAAGCCAACGTCGTCTGTCTTGAGAAAACTAAAAAGAGCAGATGTAGAGTTTTCTTAGAAGTGGTGACCACTTCAACAATTACAAACAACATCTAATAGAAATCACAAAATTCTCCCATTACAACGAATCGTACAAAATCAACAGATACAAGAAACTACAGAATCTGTCGAAACTTTCCAACGTAACACGATAACACAAGAATCTGTAATCGCGTTCCAAAAAGAATTCATCTTGCTTTCTTGCAGGAAAGTCGAAAGCTGGGACGATCTTTCGGTCGAAAGGAAACTTTCGAACTTTAGCGTAGAGTCCACGTACCGTAGAGCAATACAAGCGAGAGACGCATCAGAGACAAAGAGCAAGAACGTGCAGCTTAGAAAAAGAAGGATAAAAAGACACAGGAAAGAGGATTTCAATCTATAAATATAAACCATTCGGCCAATTCCAGCTGCTCTTCGTTCCCTTTATTGGATGCCGATAGTAGCTGCGAATCCTCTCCGCACGGCTTCCCCTTTGAACTTCCCTTTTTGTCTCTATCGTGTCTCGATCCTCTGTTATCATTTTGCCTTCATCTCACCCTCTTTCCACCCTCTCGAAACTTTCTGTGTCCATTCTGTGTCCTTATACTGCCCCGAGACGATTCGTGTTGCGTATACATTATTCAAAGTTAAATCGAACGTTCTTTATATTAGCATCGTGGATTTACAGATGAGATACGATTTTTGTTATGTCAGTTTTTTTTCTTTTTTTTTTTCATTACTTTTCTCGATAAATACTTTCACCTTTCTGTAGGTCGTTTAAACACGTTAAGCGGATCACGCATTAAATAAAAATTTCTACATTTACGCTTACGCTTTTTACATTTACATTCATTTTTGCTGTCTTTTTTTTTAACATTTATTTACCCTTACTACGATTTAAAGTAGGTCGAGTTTAATTCTTCCGAATGGAATGGAATTATTTATCGAGTATTGTATGAATTATCTTGAGCAGAAATAAAAATAATTGATATAACAGAATATAGAAAAGTGCGTTGAAACCTAGAGAATTTGGAAATTAAAAAGTTGTTACGTGTAAAAAATTGGAAATCCAAGTGGCGAGTTAACAGGTTAATACTCCCTTTCGCATATGATTTTAATGTTTGAATTTTCATATGTACAAATGTGTTTTTCTTCGGTCGAATGAAATATTAAAAATCGGATATTTCGTACGCTCAATGTTTTTTTTAATATTATTCTTCATTAATACGTTGATGGTTCACTCGTTTGTGATTCGTGATAATAGTGAGGCAATGCTCTTATCGTACAGTACCACGAAATAATGTAATGAAATTAGTCACAAAATTAAACTAAATATATTTTCGATGTCGAGACAAACAAATTGACAAATATAAGAGCGCTATCTCCGTTTGAATGGGTCCTAAAATATCGATTAACGTTGAATCTTCGTTTGAGAGTAATTTACAAAATAAAGACTTTAACGAGTTGTCCACCGTGCCTGTCGTTACACGCGGTAATTGTTAATTGATATCAAATAGGGGTTGTTTGCCACGGTTTTTTGGAAATTGTTGAAAATGATGGTAGAACAGAACAAATGGGAGGGCGGATGGAGGTAATGCTGGTTGTTTGAGGGTAGTAATCGATTTTTCAAAGGGACGTTCAATTGACTGGTACTTCGAGAGATCCTGCAAATGAAAAAAATTGGAAACGGATTAAAGAGATAATTGCAACGGTGATATCTCTATTAAAATAGAGTAATTAATTAATACTACAATTTCAAAATAGAGCCTGATATTGGAGCTGTTTTATTAAGAAAAATATTTTTTTATCTGGAATTTGGAATATTTTGATATTTTTAATCCGAATTTCTTAATAAAATAGAACGTTTTAAATGATTAAAAAAATATCCTACTATTTAGATCGTCAACTATACTATAATTTCAGAGCTTCAAAATACTAAGTCTTCGTCGTCTTCTATCTTTCTCATTTAAAAAACTGTTTACTTTGGCAAAAAATTGAGAAAAGTCGGAAATTTCGTTCGTCAACACTAAGGAAAGGAAGCTGTACGATCATAAGCCCCTGTTCAGCGAATCTTTCCACGAGAGGAAGATCAATAATTACAGTTCTTTCCATCGTTTCCGCTTTCTTTCGCAGTGGAAAGGGTGGCAATTAACTCCTCCGGAAACATGACGGCTTTGACGAAGTTCAAATAATAATTAGCCACTCGAATTTCCGTCTCGAACCTTTCAGTCCATAGGGAGACAAGCGTTCTATGTTTCGTTTTTATTTCACGAAGAAATCCAAGAAACAATGCATTTCCCTTTTTAATAGAAACCATACACGCGTGAATGAATACATAAATTAACAATTAGACTTGTAAATTGAGAAAAATAATAAAATAAACGATATTACCTATTCTCCTTAGATATATACAATTATTATCGGAGAATATTTCGTCTTCTCATTATCTTTCTACTTTTGCACGTTTTTTAATAAACTTATATAACCCGTAACAAATACAAATAATTGTAGTGGTAATAGGAGTAGTACGAATAAACTATAGCTAGATGATATATACGTATATTATAGCGATTTGTTTGTATTATTATTATTTTGTGGAAATAAATTATTAGCAGCTAATCTATACAAAAAATTATTTTTCATATGTTCAACAAGAATTTCTTCTATTTTCATTTATTTTATAGATTGCACTATCATCAAACAATTTCTTTTCACAGTAATTATTATCTCTTAACTTCCTCCGTCAGAGTGAAAAAAACTTTTATCAACTGTAATTTCTTTCCTGATGAGCAAGAAACATTGAGTAATAAAGAGTTAATTGTTACTTAATTTTCCTTCAACCTGAAACAAATATAACAACCAACGTAAAACAGGATAAGCATTTAACAAAATTTGCATTCTTCGAAACGAACAAACTTTTTATACACCTACAACGACTCTACAGATAATTTTTGTAAACTTCGTAATTTGTAATTCCACGTTTAATACAATGCTAAAGAATTTTCCAACTGATACTAAAGATTTTAAGTGTTTTGATATTAAAGCATTAATACAGTATATATTATCTATTAAGCATCGTATAACAGTATATCGTATTTTCAAAATTGAAACATTTGCTCGATCTTTTTTTATTACCAAAGTTTAACTTCTTTCTTCTCCGTTGTTATTTATCGTCAATAAGCGATTTCAAACTTTTGATTAGCGACATGTAATCGAATCATTTATAGTATATTTATCTTTGTGCCTTCTAAAAGCAAAGATATCTTCCTCTGCTTTAAACGTTCATGTTAAATATACGCGTAATTACGCCGGAGATGCCACAGCTTCCGTTTATGGTATTCGAGAAAATGAAGTCGTTGCGAGGGGTGGAGGGTGAAAAAACTTGGAAGAATTCGTCGTGAGGCAAATCCGTGGAAAAAGATTTCGCGGATGCAAAGTTTCCGGCGACATGTTTGGCGATAAAAGATCGCGGAAGAAAATAAGCTTTTTGGAACTGGCGGCGAGCTTGGAACACGATACGGAGGTGGAAAGTAGCAGCAGTTCAATTTCAAGAGAAACGGGAACGATCGTCGTTAATAAACTTTTTACCACGGCTATTCTTCTCCTTTTTCATCGACGTTCGAAATTCCTGTGTTCCTCTTCGTATTCGTTTACTTCCTTCTACGTTTACTCGTTGTTTCTTTTGGAATTTTTGGTTCATAGGTTTTCCACTGTCGAAGGAGAGCTATAAACATTGCAGTGAAAGAGTTGCCAACAATATTTGTGTACCTGCCTGAATGGATACGTAATATCGTAATCTCTCGAGAATTCATAAAGATCGATGGACAAAATAATTGACGAAACGAGGAAAAAGTTCTTATAAATCAGCATAGGCCTGTCGTGTAAGTAATTAAAGAGATTAAAAAGATCGTGTATTTCGTACGTGTATCGCTATAGCGTTAAAAAAGTGACGAATGAACATTTTCCACAGTATCTAAAAAGATGTATCCAATCAGCCTTCTGAACCGTATTCCATTTTTCGTCCGTGTCTCAGCCTCAACGAGACAAAAACTTCCTTAAAGCTCGCCCTCCACCTAAATAAGGAAAAGAAGCAGTTTTTCATATCCAACAGGAGCCGTGGCTGCTAATTGAACGCGGCGAGTCGGTCGATTAGCTTGCGTCGTGGGTGTAATTGCGCAGCGAGGACTCGCGGCAGACTAAACGTTAATTTAATTAAACATCCCTTGGCTTAACCCTCATCAGTTCTTCACCAGAAGAATATTCTTGGCGCTTGTAGCACCTGGTTACTTGCCCCGAGTTGCTTTTCCTCGAGAACCTCCGGACGATTAATCAAATTAAACGTCCGATTTCCGGCTGGAGTCCCTCCCTCGCGTTAACGAGCCCTGTTTTCGCTTCTCCTTAACTTGACGTTCGAAACGCGATCGGAGGGTGACTTGTCGTGACTCCTAAAAATCTTCGAATATTTGCACAGTGATTACGAAAAATTGTGGCGTGCCATTGTATTTGTTACAATATTAATATTGTAATTAATTCGCTCCAAATATAAATTTCGTAACGAAGTTTAAAAATGAAGCGTAGAATCTGATTAAAAAAAAAAAAAGGTTCATCAAAAAATAAGAATATGTGCCAATACCTTTACAATGTTATATATTTTGAAATTTTATGAACGTTGTAATGCGACAAAGCTGTCGTAATTATATCGATATCGAATATCGAATGCCGAGGCGTATCGATATAATGGGTAACCGTTTGTTTAAATATTTTAAACACTTGATTCTTTACAAAATACATTATACTTTACAGAATTGTTGTTTACAGAACTTGGCCAATATATTCGCGAAACGATGGTCGTGTTTCGTTACTGTGCTAATAAAATTCCAAAATCTTTCCCGTAACAAGTAAAATATTCGTAAGAGTCTTCTACTTGGAGGTATTCGAATTTTTTCTTTTTTCTTTTTGTAAGCAGGTGCACGTCGATCGAATACTTTTCAATGGAAACAAGTGTTCCCGATTTTTCTGCCAGCTTTTCGTCGTGCAAAAGCGTAATTGGACACGTTCCATGCTGAGAAGAGACGAACGATGCTTCCAAGTATCGGGAAAGAGTTCTCCGATGAAAGAACTTTTCTACCGGAATTAAGGACACGAAGCTAGGGATGGGTCGTACGAGCAAGTTTTCGGGAGCAACGTCTCGATGATTTAATTTCGACTTGTTGTCCAGAGTTTTGATAAATTGTCGGTGGTTTGTCGATGTTTGGGGATTATTGTGTTTACGCATTGGTGTAGATTTCGTGTAATAATTTAGATAAGAAGGACAAAGTTTTATTATCCAGTGTCTTGTTTATCAATGTCTTCGACTCCTCGTATTATCATTTATATTCTTATTAATCGATATCTTCGATTATCATATTGGAAAAGTCACGACATTTTGTATAAAAGCAACGACATCGTCAGAATATTTACGAGAGGTTTCGAGGTATTTTCAGACTATCAAGCAGCGTATAATCGAATTTAATATTTGCCAAATAATCTAGAACAGTTTCATTTACATTTTCTCGAGTTAATGCTAACGAACAACTATAAGTGGTACTTTAAATAATCCTAAATAACTCCTGATATTACATTAAACGTTTAGTCGGCCATAATCGGCGTAACACGCCATAAAAGCATAGAAGACAAATCTGACAAAATCGAATCGATCAACAAAATCAAATAAAATCAACCCTTAAATTTTCGCAACTTCAATCGACAAAATTCAAAAGTTTCTACTATATTCGATTGCATCCTCGACAAGAACAATTGGTTTTCTCTTCTGTTTATATTCAACTGTAGTTCTCGTGGCACGGTGCGGTACGCAGTGAACAAAGATGGAAATAATCATCGTTCGATTTTGATCTTATCGTTCGATGATATCATTCTGTGGGTAACGTAAACGTGAGCTATAATTCCCTGGAGATACAGCACTGTGAAAAGTGAGAACGTGGTTCGCAAACGTGCGAACGTGCAAACGTGCGAACGTTGTCCGCGAACGTGGGTACCTGGTCTGTGAACGTGGACTGCGAACGTGCGAACGTGGCCAGCGAATTTTGATTTTTGTCTGATTCAAATGCCGCATGTGCGTTGCGTCGTGACGAAAAATATCGAAAAATATTCTTTTTCCACGAAAATCCATTTCGTATTCCGGCGATGATCGTCTGGTAAATTCCCAAAGGACAGCTACCCTTTATCCTCGGCGACAGCTTGACAAACACTGATTACGGGAAACCGAGAAAGCGCCGAGATAAAGCACGGCATCGTCGATTTCCTTTATCAGCCTAAATTGCCCTCGTTATCGAAAAGTATTCCGCCGGCGTCTCTTGGCTTGCCACAGCCTATTTTACCCCCCACACCAACCTCGACGCCAACCGCGGCCAAGGAACATCAGGCATCACGTTTGCCATGAGAAATTCATTTCCACGTGCTCACAGATGATCTGGATTTAAGAAATTTCCCAATGAATATTAGACAATCTCGTTAAACGATTTATCAATCGAGATTCTTCGATATTTTAATTTTGAATTCGCGTTACAAATCTTTTCACGGGTGTTTGTGCATTTTTAGGAAATTTCAGTTTTCACAAATTTCATTTCATTTCATTTCAATTAAATGACAGATGCTCGTTGCACTACATTACATTACAAAGTGCGAATATATCAGAAAAGTTTGAACAAAGAATTGTTTAACGTGCCAAAACGGACGGAGAGAAGATGCAGTGAAAGACAAAAATTATTTGCGATCGAACACGTTCTATGGACAGAGTTATTAGATTTAGAAGTACACTTACTTGATAAAAATGTATCAACTTTTCTAAGTGTCTCGCAGGGACGTACAAAATTTAATAATTTAAGCAGCGATGGACAGTAAACAACATCATTTGTCAACTTAAAGAGGAGGATCGAGGCGACCGTCGTCCTACGTGATTCGTACGATATTAAATTTAGTTTACGTAAAATTCACGTACATTACACATTACTGGAAGGCTGTAAATCGTAAAAATTGTACCAATTGCAAAGCCAATTATACGACACCCTAAGAAACCCTTCCCGAAATTTTACCTCCAAAAAGAACTCCATTCACGTACCTCGATATCTACTCCTTCAGTTCAAAGAAATTTCAATATTAATATTTATCAAATCTATTATCATCGGGTACGAACGATTCTATTCGCCTACTCGCAAAGTGCAGTTTCTAAATTTTCCCTAATTACATCCCTTTCGCATTGAGATTCTCCGATATCCATTCACGTGAGCCGTTATACAGCACAAAAAGGTTCGTCTCGAAATTTTGTGCTGAAAAAAAAAGGAAATTCCGTTCACGTATGCCAGTATTCTCCGAGTTCAAAGAAAGCCAACGTTTCCGGTTCGAAAACGTATCGATCGATTCCTTTCCCCGATGCATCCCATTACGTGTTTTCGCCCGTTTTACATCAGTCTCGTGTCGCCTTTTGCACCACTGACAGAGGAATACCCTTTTCACGGCGCCGTGTCGGCTGAATACTCGTCCCGTTCTATCCTATTTATCGCGAGCGTACGCGGGAGAGTAAAAAATGGAGTAAAAAAGGTGGTTGGAACGTAGTATCGGGCGACGATATAGCGATCGCTTGTCAATCATGGTCTTGCCGCGCCGAGTAGACGAGGAATTTACGATTCCATCCAGTAGAGTGACTTCGTTCGTGCCCATTTTCATTAGTAGCTGAGGCATCGTGCTCTGCTATCGGAAAAAGATGGTCGTGAATTCGTGTGATATCGTTAACGACGCGATGAGAATTTGTGACTGTTCGGTTCTTCGCGTAAACAATGGAGAAATGTGGGAGTTGAGAAACAGTTCTCGCGCAATTTGGTAACGTAGATGTGATGAGGGTTGGGAAGTTTGTAAAAAGGAGCTGATAAAAGGAGGTTTGAGAAGATTTCGTGTTTAAAGATCCTCGACGATTCAGGAAATATCATAGTTTATGTATTTTTGGAGTTGTAGAAATTCGTATTTGTTTTTTTTTTTTTTTGTTCTTTATAGTGTAGCGATTGAATTGGATTGTGGTTAATTTGACATTTGTTTTGTTATTTATATATTCTGAATTCAGGGACGACGAGAATTCAGTAGATTTTATCGTAACGACGATCGAATTGATACACAGTTGTACGATGAAATTGTATTTGATGGACAGTAGCGAGAACAAGACTCGGTAGTATGAGAAAATTGCTGCTTTTTATTGCCGGTGAAAGCACTACGTTAATTTTCCTCTGGTTTATGATTCTACGATGTGTTATACATACGATCGTGTACGTGTAGTATAACGAGGGAAAAGCAGCAAAAATTCTATTTGAGAGAGGAGAAACGAGGAAAGCATAGCGGGTGGCTGACCAATGAGGCTAATACCACTGCGAACCTTAAGATCCCAGCTTTAAGTCGACGAATCCGTATTTTTCCTGAAAATTTAGTGACGAATTTTACAATTTAGTTTTATATAAAAACAAACAATGGATGAGTTAAACTTGATGATAACGTGATTAATTTCTGCACCTTCAGAAAATCTAATTAACCTAATTAACTTTGTGGGAAAAACGTTTATCTAAACGTTTATCTATTCTGTATACTTTAGAGAACACGAAAATTCGAATTATAATAATTCTGATATATTGAACAATCTTAATGCTCCGATTACATAATTGATTAATAACAATACGATCTTGAGAAAAAATTCATCAGTTTCAACTTCGCAAAATTCTTTCGTATTATTCGGGAATCGAAAATTTGTTGAAACAGCTAGCAACAACATCGAGAGGAAAAAGCGTGCGTAAGGGCGGAAATTTAAATTGGAAATTAACTTTCGATTCGGCATTTGTGCCACAAAGACGGTAAATGAGCACACTGGTACGAGGTTTCGAAACGACGCACAGTTCGCGGTAGGTTAATCGTGAAAAGCGATTGCACACCATGGCGAATCGCAGTCGCGTTTCCATCGAACTTTCGAGCTCCGGTAGCGGCGGCTAAGAGAACGTGATTTCAACGAGACCGTGTCTTATCCCGAGATCAATTCGCTTGATCCCACAAAGCGTTCAGTGGATTCGACGGCGAAACGAACCACGAGCTGGACGCGCTGACCGATAGTACGCTGTTGATGTTTAACGATCAGCATTACAGGTGTACCATTTACGGTTACGGTTTACGGGAATTTTCAAAATTAATAAGAAACGTGCCATCTGGTTAAAAATCGATACCCATTAATAGTGTTAATTTTAACATTTAACGAGTGAAACAAATACTGTTTAGTTTCATTTCTTCAATTATATACAGGGTGGTTGGTAACTGATGGTACAAGCGGAAAGGGGGTGATTCTATGCGAAAAAAGAAGTCGAAAATATAGAATAAAAAAATTTTTTTTTAATTTTTCAGGTAGCGCACGCGTACCGAGCGAAAATTCAAAGTCAATTTTCTCGAAAACAAAGTTTCAAACGAAAAATTTTTATTCTATATTTTCGACTTCTTTTTTCGCGTAGAATCACCCCCTTTCCGCTTGTACCACCAGTTACCAACCACCCTGTATATTAATAATAACGTAATTATTCTTTTTTATTGATTTACGTAATAAGAATTTGGATGTCATTTTGTAAATGAGCTTTCCCCGCTTCATGATTTCTTCGATACACATTTTATACTTTAATCGCGTATAATTCTATCTCTAAACTCGACCCATAAGAAAATCAAATTACATAGGAGATAATCTAACAATTCCCGCCGGTGAGTACACGTAATTCCCAACATTATATCATTGTTAGGAAACGTTATAACAATTGATTTACACCGACAAAATTGATTTACTGTAAATAATAATCGGCCCCATAACAGAAGTTTACAAAATGTTCGATCTAGTTGGCGAGTTGTAACACGCTCCCATGGGACGTTAATTGAATATTAATCGCACAGAATGTCGGACGTTAATTAGCCGGCCACGTGTGTTCACGCTGTCCCTGGTAATCCATCGTCGATCGAGCACAACTCGTGTCTCGATCGATCTCGTTTTACAGTAGTCAGACAGTTTTCGAACAGAGTGGCAGCCAGCTTTCGATTCTTGTTGGCCTGCATTGAATCGATAAATTAATAGCGATCATCGTGCCGACGTTTTCGTCACTGTGTTTGCTCTGTGATAGCGGTGTCGAGTGTCCGTTGCTAGCATCCGATTCCATGGTGTCGATACGAGGTATTGATTTAACAGGGCCTGCGGACGCTTTGAACTACGACACCTGGCATCCCTGAAACTCGAGTCAAACTTCACGTTCCCGTTGTTCTTTACCTGCTTGATCAACCGACCAATCCGTTACACTGGTATTCGATTCTGATTCCGGTTGGTCCTCGATCGTACATTCCAGTCTTAACCGCTTACGATTTCTGTAACTAGATTTTTATGCACTTTTATGCACAAAGCGGGAAACTATAGGAAAATTCTACAAAATTTATACAAAATTATACACAATTTTCTACCGACGTTCTTTTCTTTTAATTCTATTTTTAAAAGTATGATTTTGCGTGAGAATCCGAAAGTTTAGTGACGTCATACAGTGCCTGACGAAAGTATTCGAACATCGCTGGAAGCTTTTTACGCGTACCATACTTGTTGAACGTCGTTTTGAATTTCGTCATTAGCGTTGTAACGAGACACGTCTGTCGCGATTACATCGCTTACATTTGAAACGGATCAGAAAACGCATATAGAAGTGTTTTATCGTAAGCGTACATCTCGTAAAGATCATCGAGGTATTTGAACTGTCGGTTATTCGGTACGTTAATAAGCCAGGATATCTAGTAAGATGATATTTTGTTCGCTGTATGTCACGTTTACGTACGACGAAACGATCTCTCAGCCACAAAGACAACGTTCGATAGCGTGTACGCGAATCCATCGACTTTTCTCCTGACGTCGTCGTCACCTGGAAACGCTCGAACTCTCGGGACGAGAAGTTTCTAAAAGCCCTGTCTTAAGTGTTGGAAAGTTAAAAATAAACGCCGTGACCGGACGTATCCTTCTGGTGAAACTTTTTATCGAATCGATGGGGCAGCGATGGCCCTGAAGAGGGTCAGCAGGATGAAGCTCGATTGAAAAGCTGCGAGATAACAAGCGTACTTTTCTTTAATGGACGCGTTAGCGGAATGATCGCTGCTGACGTTAAGTTCTTTCAGCGACAATACTCGTGACACGAAGTATTTCGTTGGATCCAAGAGACGAAGTTGGAATTTGTTTGGTAATTCTTCGTATGGTTCGACTGAAAAGCTGGTAAATAATAGTTTTGTCGGATTAAAGCGTCAAGTTAATAACTTTGCAGTATTTGCAACAGATATCGGCGATTGTTTCGTGATTTTTCTTACGTCACGATAACTAGAAGACAACTAATTTTTGCAACTGAGTTCGTAACTAGATTCTCAGCATTTATGTAAAAGGAAAATGATTAAGAAAGATGAATTATCTCTTAATATCTGGGAAAAAAGCGTTATGTAATATCTTCTATTATTCCTCGTGTACCTGTATCAATGCTTAAAAACAGCTACTAGCATAAATCCCAGGGTTTTACTTAAATTTTACTTCCAACACAAATACCAATTATTTCGAACGAATTTACATTCCTCGTTCCTTACACTTGTCTCTCAATCTCAGTCGAGAACGTTAAATCGAATTCGTCGCCGATGTATCTTTCTTTGAGAGCAGACTAATCACAACAAATTAATACCAGTATCTTTATTGCATTCGTTGTCTATAACGAAATAACCCCGACATGTAGTTTCTCGTTAGAATGAGAACGTAAAAAATATTAAGGAAGAGAAGAGAGCAGAGGTAGATACGCCGAAGGAAAATACAGGGAAGCAGAGAGCGAAAGAAACACAGTGTGGTCGTCCGTTTAAGCGGTTTAATTACTCGGCTGTAAGCGCGCTTCATTAAAAGCACGGCATTTAATTTACTCGCTACACCTGCTCGCTGCAACCGAAACGGCCAATTAAGATTCCTAATTTCGCTGTTATCGCGCGATCGTCCGTTGTGGATTCCCTGGATCGATCCAAGGACCGCTGTGACTCGTCGAAACCGACACCTTCACACCGGGAAAACGATCGACGTTCCATGGCTAACAGAGAACTCGAGAACCACGTAATAATATCGTGATCTACCAACATCGACACGCAAAACACCGTGTACTAATTGGAGTTGCGACTAATTAGTTGTAGTTAGTCGACTATCCTCTTCGTCTCAACGCGAATATCCGATTTTACTTATTTCTGTCTCTGACCTTCGATTCGATCGATACGTCGTTGCATAATTGCAGCAAAATATTTGTAGTTGGGCTTCTGTAGGTTTTCTCGAATTTAGAAATGAAACGACGAATGTATAGCATGTTTGTTTTAACGAGTACCGTGCGCGTCGCAAACAAAGTCAACCTTATGGAAAAATTTTAGTTCATACTTCCTTGCGACATTTTTCTGCCAGTAAATTGTACCTCTAAACTCGGCAAACATTTTTAAAGCAAAAGGATCAACGTCGACGTCCAACTTGAAGTAAAATATCTTTGAGATCTGCCTCCCTGCAAGGTAAATCTTACTTTTCCAAGAGAGTAAATATGATTTTAGAGTAAACCTTCTATTCTTCAAACGATTGTGATCGAACCAAACGGTAGACACAGTTTCGACGAAAAGTATTGAAAGCCGATCTATGTACGATAATGGTCATAGTACATTTATATCTTGAGAGTGGTCGTTAACATGTTATCAATTTTCAAATTCTCAAAGTTTCGCAACATCGAATTTGTCAATTTTTTAAATTCGAAATATTTAAATGTCTAGATTATCAGATCTCAGTTTTAAATTTTCAAATTATCAAATTTCCTAGTGTTTCTAAAGCTTTCAGGTTTTCAAACACTCAAATTTTCAATTATGTTACTATTATTTATCGTTACTATTCGTTCAACGATATTCCGTCTGGACAACTTTTACGGACTCTGTCTCTCTCTCTCCCTCTCTCTCTCTCTTTCTCTTTCTCTATTTCATCGAATCTTAATTAATTAAAGACAATTTTAGCAAAAGCAGAATTTCACACAAATGATGAATTATCACCAGCTAAGAACGGACTATTCGAAAGGTCCCAAGAGAGTGGCTGTCGTCGGAGTTGTGTAGAGATAGTGTGTCAGAGGTGGAGGATGAAGGCTAGTTTCCAGGCGCGCAGATGCTTTGGCCCATCCGATCGAGCTTTCTCACCTCGGCTATAATCATGTTAATTAATTGGCTGCCGGTTCACCTTGCTGGCTGCGGTTCGCGAGGGATACGTTGCGGTCTGACCGTTGGTTGGCCAGCTTGTCTCTAGTCTCGGAGGCCAGCCGTGCTCCCGGATGATGCACAATTGTTGTCCCACCCGATCATCTCTTCCCTTCCATGAAAGAGGAATTACTGTGTCATTGTTCTCTGATTGAGCCGTAATTTTGCCACTAAAGGAAACCTGAGTGGCCATTTAACCTCGCGGAAACCTTCGCCAGGTTATTGGCCGGCCACGATTAGCAAAATATCGCGGACAGTAAGGTAATACCGTACAATGACGTAGATTAGTTTTCAAAAATCCCCGTAAAGTAACTTCTCCTGCAATTTGTAAAACGTTCTTTCACATTTCGAAAAATCGTACAAAAATTATTCCACCTCTTCTCTACGTACAATATTTCTACTACACCCAACCCAGAACAACCTGCTCGTTGTCAATTTTTCTCACCCGAAAAAATCTCATAAACGCACCTGTGCTTCGACTAGCAAAACAACAAATTCGCAAAAATATCTTGGCTTCTGAAAATCATACAGAAAGTATCCACTACGCGTATTTGCAGTCTTGCGCCTCTTATTTTACACACGCTATTCCTACTACGACTGCCAAGAACTTCTTCCCCATCTACCTTTCACCCTAAAAAGCCCCATAAACTCACCTTTCCGCCAATTTGCAAAAACACTCGCCCGTACCTCCAAAAGTGACGCAAAAATTATCTGCCCTATCCATCTACGATCTCCAACCTCCTTTTTATTCGTAATATTCCCAGTACAATTCTGCAGGATACCTTGCCAACGATTTCTCACTTTCAGATGCCCCATAAATTCACTATTCCTGCAATTTTCCTCTTCGCACGATGATCCTTCGCCTCCGATAAAACCGACGAAACGGAAGAGGCGATCCCAGGCTGCGAATTAACGGCGTAGCGCACGCACGACAGGAGAAAGTCCTCTGGTGCGAAGCGAAATGGACGAAACGCAAACGGGCATAGATTCCGGGGCAGCCGTGCGTGTTAATGACCACATGCCGGTGGTCACCGCGTTTCACCGACCGATGAACAGCCTCGGAAAGAGCCTCGCCCATTAGCACCCTCCTTCTGCCTCGATTCGCCCTTTCTAACCCTGCCGCTGCATCTCCTGCTTCTTCGGGCAAACTCCACCGCAGATTTCCAACCGAGATTTTCCCAGGATTTCTGGAATTTATCGACTGTTTGCAAGAGGGTATAAACTCGCCAGGGCGGATCGTCCGAGCGATTTTTCGCAGGCTGCCTTTCAAATGGCTGCATGAAATTGCACGATGACTCCGGAGGATTGTAAAGTCGGGCAGCAGCGCGGTTATAACAAATTTTGAATTTTGAATCGGCGATTTAAACGAAGCCGGATTACTGCGGTTCTACCTGCATTTTCCTATACGTACTCCTTGAGTTCTCGGTTCTAGAGTTTTTCGAGAATTTAGACGGTGCTCGGCAATTGGAGAGTTTGGGGGGCGGAAGGATGGAAAGTAGAGCGTTTGGAAATTCGTGGCGTATCGCGTCGGGAATTTAAATAAGATTCGGGGATTAGAAAGTTTAAAAATTTTGGGAACGTTAGTGTACGATTGGACATTTCAATATTTGACTATTTAAAAACGTGAAATTTCGAAACGTTAAAAACATTCTCAGCTTCGGAGGTGTTGAAATTTGAGAACTCGATATGCTTTGAAATCTTGAAAATTCAGAAATTTCGAGATTTGAAAGTTGGAAATATTGGAAATTTGGCAGCTGGAAACTTTCGCTCCTTGACAATTTTCCAACTAGACACTTTGAAAGTTTGAGAATATGAATATTTAAAAAGTTGAAAGTTCGAGTATTTAAAAATCGCTATATCTGCCGCTGTATTTTTTGTATTTTAGAAATATCAATCCTTTAAAAGTAGTCTAGAAGATATCTCGGGGCAAGGACTATCCTAAAAACTGTAAATTCCAGGAAAGTAACGGTTCTGGGAGATACTTCCGTACTTAACGCACTCCTTAAGACATTTTCTCTGCTTGTTACTCCAGGACAGGGCAGTTAACTCTTAGATAACATTGTTTAACGAGATGTTTCTGGTGGCAATGGAAAAACGGTGTAATGGAAGTGTACGTTCTGCGAGAAAAGTAGTTCGGAAAGATACACTTGGCGTTTTCCTCGAATTTCGGAAGATAAAGAAAGAGACAAATTTAGATGATATTGTTTGAAAGATAACGTCCTATTTTATAGAACGAAATTCTGCCATACAAATTCTAATAACAATTTCAATTCTACTTGAATTCCTCCAATTTATTATCATTGTAACTGAAACATTGAAATCATCGGGATTATTCCTATAAATGATTATGAAATTTATATCTTAACTCAGATGAAAACCATACATCAATGCACCATCCAATGCAACCAGTGTTTAAAACATTTCAGAAAACAAAATTATATTGTATTTGACTTCATCAACAAAATTTTATAGATTTTATAACTCAAACGTTTAAATTTGTAGATTAAAAGTAAATAAAGATCGTACTCGTCGTATCATTTAAAACATAGCGTATTTTACAAAGTAAAATCATGTTGGTTTGGAAAGATTGTCCCAATATTTAGCTGCGGAATTTTGCTTCGTATAAATTTCGTACGGTTCCAATTTTACATGATTCGAATTTAATGTATAAATCTTATAACTCAAATATTTCGAAATCAACAGCATCGATGTGAATCTTAATCATGCTATAATATTAACACTCCACAGCTTCAAAATTCACAATATTCCATATTTTGAGAAGCAAAATTGAAATGTGCGGTCAATTTCCGTTTCTACTTTGCGTGTAAAAATTCCCATTCCGCTTTCAATGTATACATTTTATTTATAAACTCGATTATTCGAGTCCTTTCATATTACAATTTAATCGTCAAAAAATCGTAAAAATTATAGCTTACAGGTTATAGCTGCAAAATTCAAAGTATCTCGCGCTATAAAAATCGAAAAATAGCATTAATTTGAAAATTAACTTCTCATATTCTCTTTACGTTCTTTATACTTCGCAACAAGACCGAAGCAACAAGGTCGAACAAATGGGATACCAAGAGGACTCGTTTCTGCGAAAAAGCACGAACACTATAGGAGAAATTCGGGATTCTGATACACTTGTTATCTTGAGGTTGTCTCGCGTGGAAGATCGATGAAGCTGGTGATGAACAGGGACATTCGGAGAACATTGCTCCAGAGGATGTCTTCTGTGCTAGCGTCACGGTGCAAGTGTAAATTCTATGAGAAGGGAGAGAGAATAGTTCTGAACAACACACTTGTTACTTTCCGTAAGTTCCATGAGAGGGCTCGATGGAACCTGATGATGAACCGAAACGTTTCGGAGACGAGATGCTCTCTGCAGTTGTTGAATTCGGAAAGACGGTCGTAGGAAACCGCGAAATCCCATCATCTAACCATTGCCCAGAGCGTACTAAACCCCTAATCTATTATCATTATTAAATTCACATTACGAGAGATACGATAAAGTCGTTAATCATGTCATTTTCTGTTGACGGTAATTTCTAATCGCTGAAATTATTAAACAACGAAGAAGGTTCTGTCGTTTCTCTTATGACAGAAAAGGATAATGCGGAAATATAGGAAAACGTAATCTTATTTACCAAAATTTGTTACATTTAATAAGCCTTACTTTGATGGGTTTTTTAATTAAAGAAAATCAGTTAGCTTGTCAAAGATGAGGAGAATTATTATTGTAAAGAAGAAGACTCTTTTACGCTTATGATGCAAATCTTACAAAAATGGACAATGCCAAAAATTGATTCTTCTTTTTCTGTTTGATTACAGGTAAGAAGCTGTTTAAACCGAAAAATCGAGTCATTTGAGACGGAGGATTGGAGACGCTCATTGTCGAATATCGGGTAAGTATCATATACAATAATAATTCTAACGAAATCATGAGATCATTCTGTTCACTAATGATATACAATATCGATCACAATTAATACTTTCCTAACATAGTCTTCTGTATTTCTAGAATTCTATCTTTAACCGCACTCGATCCTCGCACGTACTTTATCTTGATTCGACAGTTATATTTCCTATGATATATGCAATAACTTTTTGTTATGTATAATGCAATTTCATCTTTTCTCTTCTCGTTATATCGGGTTCTTATCGTCGTGTGGCTTTAAACGAACAAAGATTCGTAACAACAGGAATATCGAGTTTCTTGATACGGAACAACGTCAAATCACCATAAACAAAGCATCCCCCGCTGAAAAAAAAAATAGACTGGAGCCAAATTTACCAACTCCGTGTAACCCCAAAATTTCCAAGCGAGAGAAGGCAAAATAAAATTCAAATCTTCCTCATTTTTCACGCATTGTACCCAAGAACGTTTCCATCGCTATCAACTGCAGAAGAAAATTCGTGTCGTATCGTTGCTCGGGAAATTCCATCGTGGAACGCTTATCGTTCCTTCTTCTCCATCGCCGGCACGTTCCGAATTGCCAGGTCGTTTTCAAGCCGAGGCGACAAAGCGACTCGTCGCTTAAGTTTTCCCCAGTCGTCGTAAGAAAAGCTTTTCCATCTGGCGACGCGTGACACCCGTTTTATCCGTTATCCTCCCTTCTGTCTACCGTTTTGGACGTCAGCCAAAACTTATTAATTTACTCTACTTTCCGTTCGACGTCCCTTTTCTGACTGGCTGACGCCCCACTCGTTAATTTTCTACAACAAGTAAGTTTACGCGAGCTTCACGAAACAGGAAAGCTGCACCGTTGAAGTTTTTCTTACGGTCAAAGGTTAGTAGCGGAAAAATATAACAAGTCGGATTTTTCATATTTTACAGAGGAACAATTTTTTCGTTAGATGTATGCTATCTATCAAATTCACATTGTTAATTTCGTTTTCTTGACTCGACTTCGATACTAAACGTGTGTATATCTTTGCCATTTTCAAACATTTTAAAAATATCGTTCGTTATAACATCGATCAACCGATTTGCTATGAAACTTCGTAGGTCCTTCAACTATTTTTGAAACACTCGTATCTTTGGATTTAACATGTACTCTTCCCGGGCATATTAAAATATATTAAAATATGCACTCTCTTCTAGCCGTCAAGTAGCATAGTAGAAATCTGAAAATCAACCAAAATTATACTAACGGTATCCCATAATGAACAACGATCTTGATTATTCTGTGCGATTGAATTGTAAGATGTCGACGCTTAGGCGAGGTCGAATAATCGTCGTTTTGCTTATCATTGATCCTGCGGATCAAAAAGGTGTCCTCGTTTTTTATGGATCGTATTCTGTCCGTACGTTATTAGCGTGGTCCAATAGTTGGAACACGATGTTCTTATTTCCACTGCGCGATTCTTCTTGTTATCGTGTTGCTCCCTGTTCCGTCTTGTTTCGCTCGTAACTTCGACCAAGTTGTTTTTCTTCTTCTGGAGTCGGGGAAAGGGTGATTTTCCCGTTCCTTTGGATGTACCGTTAGTCTCGTTGTTTTTTGGTTGTTTGCTCGTTTCGATCGTTTCAGCGTAGTTCTGTGGAACAAAGGCTATTTTTAGGGACGAAGAAACAGCCTTTTAACGTTACTCATCGTTTTGATCCTGACTACTCATTCAGTTATTTCTATTGGTAATTGTCCCCAAGACTTTAAAAAATAGCCTTAACAAAAGAACGAACTCTTTACAAAATTCTGCTTGTAAAAAGTTACTTTAATTATCTTCATCCTCAACTATTCCGCAGATGTAAAAAAAATGTTGTGAGAAATGCTTTTCTACAAAGATCGCATATATAGAACATTGTATGTCAACGATTGCCTTCAATTGCGATCGTTTCCGTGGTCGATCACAAAGAAGAGAAAAAAAGAACACCAAGGAAATAGGCTGGAAATTGTTTATCGAAAAATCTGACCTGTTTTCCGGCAGCAGCATGGCGATAAAAATTCTCAGCCAGGAAGCACGATTTGTGACAAACTGCCCGTTTCTTTTTCTTCCTCTATTCGTAAAACTTAGGAGAGGGCAGGGACGAGAAGGAGAAGAAGTGGATCGAGCACATTGTTCGCGGAGCTCGAACCTCTTTCTTTTCCTAGCCCCACCCTCGACGAATTTGTCAGGCGTCGTAAATTCGATGAGAGGCGCCGCTAGACGAGGTCGATTCTGTCGATTTACGGCTACCCATTAAGACGCTATTTACTCGTTTATGGGTTAACCAAGACCCGCTCGATACGTTTATTCCACGTTGGAAAACACAACCAGACGTGCACTCAGAAGTACGAGGATTACTTATTTTAATAAAAGTAATGATCTGTCCAACTCGATCGCGTTGAATTAGTCAAAATCGTGTTCTGTTTGGAAGAACCTTTCTACTGCGTATACAGTGAGAATGCAAAATGAAGACACGAAAATTCTGAAACTCTTATGCGTATGTTTCATAGATTGAAAATTCATTGACAAGATACAGCATACGTAGGAATACAAATTAATAGTTAAAAAACGTAGAGTAAAAATATTGCGCGTGAATATTATGCATTCCACTTAGAAACTTCAAAATACCTTTGCGTCGCATAAAACGGCAGAGTGACACAAAATCTGCTAGTTTAACGTTAACCATTAGGTTGGCAACTAAGTGATTGCGGATTTTGTCATCAGGTGGTATTGACAAAATCCGTAATCACTTAGTTACCAACCGAATATGTTCCTTTGAACGCAGTGAAACGTTTGTTCGAAACAGTTGTTCACATTAGAAGCAGTGTGACTTAAATTTAACGATAGGAAAACGTGACTAAGAAAAGGGCTATTTACATAGAAAAGAACATTTTCTACCGAGGAACATCAACATTTTTACAAATGGAACGAGAGATATATTTTTATCACCACGACAGTGTACGATAAAAAGACCTTGGATAGCCAGGCACTCTTCTTCCGCACCCTTATCTCAAGCACACGTTCCACTTCTAACGATCGAAACTCTGTTACCCGTGCACACACATTCACTTGAAATTTCCGTTCTTATAAAACCTCCCAGGACATCTACTTTTCTTGCGAATAATTTAATTAAGGATAAAGATTTAGGAAAATCTGACTTACAAATTCGATAACGCGATAGGGACGTTGACAAGTATTTCAGTAGATTTTCAGATTTTTTGAAAGTCTTGAAACTTCAAGAACCGAGCTGCCGACTTACAAAGTTAAGAAAGTCGAGCGAAATGTTCTCTAAGGATCGCCGCGGTTATATTTACTTAACATTTTTATCGCTGATATTATACGCGAATATTAAATTAGAACATTATATTTGGGAATATTTGTCTTTGGCGTGTTTTCCTTGCCTCGTTATTGTCTTTTCGTATAAACGTCATAGATTATTCGTTTATTATGGAAGAAAATTGTGATTAAAAACAGGTTAAAAAATCCCATCTGTCTGACTAAACAGTAAAAAAATAAAAAACGTCACGTTTCGATATGAAGAAAATTTCTCTATTTTATGGAAAAAGGTAATTAAGAAAATCTGTATTCCAGTGAACGTGATCTATTGTAGCAGGTCTCCAGCAGTAGTCTATAAAAGAAGGAAATTCCCATTCATTCTTCCCTATCGACCAAATAAAACGCGAAAACCGAGCAAACTCGCAACCGAAACGAGAACGAGCAATTCCATCCGTCACGGTTGACGCGAATCTCAAAAAGTTGCTGTCGAAACGCGACGAATGCGATTATCATAGTCGCAACATTGTTGATTTATGGGATTTACAAGAGCGGTATATAGAGAGAGAGAAATATTGAAACATCGAACAGGACGTTGGAAAACGGTGGAAGCACCGGTGATTTTGGCCGACTGGCTTCGACAAATATCGAATTTGATAAGTGTTTATGACGCGTGATAGCGCTCACGATATTAAGCCGCGGCCGATAAATTAATCCGCGTCTCTCACGTTCGCTTCACGTTTTGTGCTCGAAACCGCGTTACGAAACGACGACACCGCATTGACCGCACGTTTTTTTTCCTTTTGCTATTCCTTTTTTCTTTTTTTTTCCCGTTTTTTTTTTTTTTTTTTTTTGCTTTTTTCCTGTTTTTGTTTTCTCCTCTGCCCTCGACACTCATTTCGATTAATTCGTTTCGACGAAACGCACGGTTTTTGAATATTCACGATCGGCGGTTGTACACGTTGTCGAGTTTCGTGTTCAATTCGACGAAAACACAAAACGATGGCGGCAGCAAGTTAACTAACAAGTGGCATGAATAAAGATTAAAAGAGGGATGATGGCCTGCGTGCCGAGAAATATTTCGGTCGTTACAGGGTAGTTTGATGGGGATGTTGATGGGCGGGGCTTTTATTGTTGTTGATTCTTTTAGAGGGGGTGTGTTACATGGAATAGATTGGTTAAGGTTCCTGACAGGTATTTGGAACGCTGTAGTCGACTAACGTTTGTTACAAAATTATACTTCGATCGATGGAACAACAATTCCCTGTTTTTTCAAGCTTTTTTTTTGAAAGTGGAAGCTTTTATCGTTATTGGCGTTGTTTAAAATTTTTGTACTGGATAAATGTTAGGATAAATGGACGAAGGGTAGTTTCAAGAGATGTTGGTTGCGCGATTATCAGAATAACGTTTGTTGAAAATTAAGATACAAGCCACAAAACATGTATTTTCTAAGGCTTTTTGTAAGTGTAGCCTTTATTGTTTTTAACATTGTTTAAAAATAGCGGAAAGTGACTTCTATGTATAAGAATTCAGCATCCATATTTTTATGTATAAATTCTTGTTCCTTTTTAGCTTGTTAAATTTTATTGCACATTATTCCAATCGAAAATCTACAAATAATTCAAGGAAGAAGAGAAAAGAATTGGTATTTATTTGCTTAATATTGAGAATGCCAAATTAAATTAAACGAACTGCTAAATTAAATTAACGAATGCTAAAGAATGCCAAAGGAGGAACAGAGGATTAAGAGATTTTATAGAAAAATTTAAATCATCCTTTCAGATCATCTAAAATGTTCAAATGAAATTCTCAATTCAAATAACTCTATCGGTATCTAACATATAATTTCGCAGTTGTGCGATTTGGCGAGCTCATATTTCTAACGATGTAATCCATACGGGCGTGTAACAACGTGCAACTCCACACTCGTATACATTGCATCATTAGAAATACAAACCTACCGAATCTCACAACGTCACTAGTTCAAAGTCCCATGATATCTCGTTGAAGCTTACGTTAGGTTCAATCGCGTATTTTGTTTCAAAGCTATCGTCTATCGATTTTGCCGATGTAATCAAACAGTTATATCTCGTTACGAAACTTCAAAATGTTTGATATAACTCATACGATACTCGCGATAAAAGTTTATACTACTTGCATTATATAATATTTTCGTGAGTCACGTAAGTAACGAACACGAAGCTAAACAAAATTGAATAACCAACACATGCCGCGGGTTATGTCTATTCGTTGTTCGCTCGCGGTTCACCACGATGGTCTGCCGCGCGTTTATCGACGAGACAGAGAAGCCAACGGAGCGACTATCGGAATTACGAGTGCCATTAAGAGCGGTCGAAAGGTTCACGGAGAAAACGGCCGCGTCAAGGCCCGTTTACGAGCGACGCCGGCGTCTCCGACGTCCTGCTGACGGAAGAGAATCGAGTTTAAGCGCTTTCACCGGTCGCACCGAGCAGCCTTTTACCGCGAACTCCTGTGTTGCGGCCTGCTGAAAAAAAATCTATAACGCGTGTAAGTGTGCAATCGTTGCTGGGAAGCTTTAAAGGCCCGTGTTCAACGTCTCCTCTAACGTCGTTCCCATAAGCTCGTCTTTGCGTTGTTAAGGGGGATATCATAATGCCACGCTGTCGTTTCCTTTTATACGAGATAAAGGGTTCCAGTATTGTATATTACGTATACGCTTAATTTGAATTTTACGTGGTGCGTCAGAGACGACGAATACTCTTGTGATTCGTTGGAAATTGCAAAGTTACTTTAATGTAAGACAGATTCTATCGTATCGTTCTAGAAATACATTGAAATTTCATATTGATATCGCTAATTCCGCGGTAGAAAAATAAATTTCACAGGCTAACGTAGAATCGATTGACTGTGGGTAATTTTCAACCGAATCGTATTTCTCTGTCGCTAGAGGATTCTTAAATTTAGGAAAAATATTCGAAGAATCTCTCTGATCGATTCTCGTTTCGATTTCACTCGACAAAATTGTCTCGAAGGATTAAAAGAACTGTCAGGGAAATTTTCCTCCATTGAAAGTAAAGACGCATTAAGATACAAACAATTCTCACGAGACGCGAAGAATCTCCATTTCCACGCGCGTTACTTACGACAAAAAAAGGAGAAGAGAAAACATTCCGGCGAAATGTGCGGTGGATAGAAAGGCCACGAAACAGCGGTTTAATTACCAAAGCGAGAGATTTTTCGAAATTCATCCTCGTCCAACGATCCCAGTGCAAATTGCCCCTTAAACGACTCTCTAATTACGCTTCTTGGCCGGCTATAATCGTTACCTTTTACCCGCCAACTTTGTCGTATTATCCGAGGCTAGAAGAACTTTCCGACTTATCGATAAACTTTTCGGTTACTGCATACTTTTATCGAGCACGTGGAACGACGACAATTCCCTCACCTCCTCTTGCACCCTCCCGAAAGGAGATTCATTAAAAATGTCAATTAGAGCTTCCGCTCCGATTCACCGAGGAATGTGCAATAAGAAATTTCCGCTTCCTATCCCAGATGTCTTCCGGTTTCGTCCAGAAGATTCGTTTCTTTTCTTTTCGCGAATTTCCAGGAAACGATGTTTCCCATTGAAATTGCGAAATTTAAATATGAAAGGTATGTATTTCGAGATAAGAGAATAATAATAGTCGGTTGATATTGGAGCGGAAGACTGGTATTGTTGTTTAGAGACTTTTGCAACTTTGTTCATTTGTTTAAGCGAGTTGTATGTTTATTTTATGGAATCTTATTGGAAACAGACGTAAAGAAAGGGATCGATGTATAATACAGTTCGTCTTAATACAGTTGTTGCTGTTAGTTGGTTTTAATATGAAAGGGCGTAAATATTCTGGAGGTTTTGATTTAGATTAAACGATCTAGAGGGGCATTGCTCTCGCGTTGTTCAAATTTTAGGATGAATAGAAAATCTTCGATGAAAAATCAGGCAGCGAATAATTATCGAAATGGGGAGCTCGTTCGCATAATAGCGTTCGCGTGTGCTCGCGTTATGCGTTTCGATATCCGCGCTCTTTTCAGTTTCTTTTGTTTGCCAGTATTCTGTCGTCTATCCGTTTTCTTTTCTTCGTTTTTTAGCAGAGCTCGATGAATTACGAACATTTTATAGATTCGGAGGTACCTGGACTTTTATATTTAAAATATAACTATACATATATTTCTAATTTTTATATTTTCAATCAGAAATGGGGTAATATTTGAGGTGTTGATAACGCGATTAAGGAGTTTGGAGATTAGATGGTTGGACGGTGAGTGGAAGTTTGAAGACCTGAGAGGTTAAATATTTGAGATCGGAAATTTGAGAGATTAATAGTAGCTTGAGGATGTTTGAACTGTGGCAAAAACTTGCAGATTTGGTGATTTACAAGGGTGTTCGTAAGTTGAGTAGATGAAAAATTCGAGCGCCCGAGGAACAAAGGTTTCTTTGAATATCTGAATCTTCGGAAATTTAGAAATTTGAATATCCAAAAATTTGCTAATTGGAATAAATTGCAATCGTGCGAATGAATGTCTTAAAATCGTCGAATCTCGTATCGTTCGTGCCAAAATTCACTATTCACGAGCGCAATATCATTATCATTGTCATTTCCAAAGTCCTGAAAGGTTATGATTGCCAATTACGATATTTTATCTTTCACGCGCGTTATCTTCGACCAATGTGTATCACTTCACTGCAGCGAACCCGAAGATCCGACAATTTATCACCATTAACGTCGACAAGTATTGCCATAATATCGCATTCAAGTGGAGTTTCGATTTATCGATACCAAACAATTCTATTCTACAATGCATTCGCGCGTCTCGTCGATTTTTTAATACTTATCGTATCGTGAAAAATAGATTATCCTCAAGTAGCCTACTAATTTACGTATTTCCTGTTACCTCCTCCCTGAGAATTTTTTCATCGAACTGTTTACGAGATGATCGAGCTAATTGACCTATCGATTGACTACTTAACGAGTCTTTAAATAGAATGCGTATCGTGTACATTAATATTCATTGCAGTTTATTAAATTTTAATAACATCAGCGAAACGTACTCGTTTTCCGATTTCATGGACCGAACGTCCAGGAATAAAATTTAATATTTCAAAACGGTCAGTGTGATGATCAGTTCAACGCGATATCGAATTGCTGGTCATAATTATCGTACTTTACGATGAAATTAAATGCACGACATATTCTTCAAAGGAAATTATTGTAATATTCAAGCAAATTTTAATAGCACGCGTTAGTTTTGCGTAAGATAGGTCAACAGTGTGGTTGATTTCCGACGAAAAGAAACAAAAAATCTGGTCACTGGTATCCAAAATATTTTTATCCTTAACACCGGTAAAAGTTCCATTTTCTTTCGCACGATGGCTGCAAAAGTTCGCGTCGCGACGCTTTTATTCGAGCGTTTCGCCAACGGTGCCGATATTCGTGGTTTTACCATGGCACCTTGCGTTAAAAACGGCTCCGAATCCCATAGGTGACACCGGTCTAGCGACGTTCCAGCCACCCGCGGTGATTATTTTCGCTAACTGTCGCGGTTAGCCCGCGAACGCGGTCCCCATTAAATGCCTTCGACCAAAATGTCCTCCACCACTGTCCGTCCACCCTTGATTGTCCATTTTACGCTTGAACCGCGTTAATATGGAACGAGTACGATGTGAGAAAATGAAACATTTCCCTGCATAGCAATATTTTATTCTTGGCATTCTGAAAAGTACGTGATTGCAACATAGTTAAAACGACGGTTGCCATTGGAATTTAATTAGTACAGATTAGAAGACTTGAATAGAACGAATAGAATTAATGCTAATTTCTAAAAATTAGTACAAATGAAATAAATTATTATAGAATTATATAAGATAAAGATAGAATTAATAGTAATGAAGAAAGATAAAAATATTTTAAAATAGGATTGTAATAGAACGTTAAAAGAGAAATTTTTGAAAACGTTGAATCTACAAGGAGTAACTATCTTTCGTAAATGTGTTTGAACAAACACTGATACTGCAGGATGTGAAATTATTTTCCTAGTTGTATGTGTGGTTCTGGCATTATAGAAAATTTCCAGTCGATAAAATTGAACAACAACGTTGCTTTAATTCAATGGGTTAATTAGTCATTGTTCGTAACTACGTAGATGTGGTTACGTAAGATGAATTTTGGAACAACGTCTCGGGGCACGTGGCCCGATATTAATAAGAAAAAGTTGAGGCGGTTTAAATTTCCAAACTTTCGAAGCATATATCTTTCTCGCACACTTTAGCTACAGTGCATTAAATCTCGAGCAGGATACTTCTTTTGCTGTAAGCTAGTTTTTGAAACATGTTGCACCACTAAAATCTCTAAAGTGATTTCTGAAATGTCTCGTATATTCTGTGTTATTAATCATCCACCCTAAAAAATCGCAGAATTTGTTTCTAAATATCCTACGCGAAAGGAACATCGGCTAACTTCCTCTAAAACTAGATACGATACATTTTATTTCTATTCTTCTATATATCAATCATTATAGTTTACATCTGCGATAAGTATTATAGATGTCTTTTAAGCGTTCCAACACCCAAGCATATTTCGCTAACGTTTATTTCCTAAACTCGAAGCGAAGTATCGTAATTATCGCAAATTTTACATAAATTATGTAGTATCGTGAACAAGGGGCCTGGGGGTGTCGGGCGAATTATAAACAAGCGGTTGCGGAACATGTGCATGGTGGGGCTAAGACAAAAGACGCGAGGCCAAGACAAAAGACAAGAGGTTGCTAAGGGACAAAAACGAATTAACACCCATTGTGAGCTGAGACCCCAGAGAGTGCGGATTGCGTTGTCGAGAGTGTGTTGCTAGCGTTGTCGAGAGAGTGTGGTCCGCGTGAGAGAGAGCGTTGGATCCGTGGTGACGAGAGTTGCAAATTAACTATCTAGTTGTCTTAATTATAATACGTTATTGCGATTAGTTCGCGTTAAACAACCATCGTTTCCTGTTTAACCAACATCCGTTTAATCCATTTATTGTAAATAAACTAATTGTAATGAAGATCCTACAATTATTATTCGTAATTGTTATTCAAATTATTATATTGGTCTCACCAAACGTCGGAATCGCTGAAAATCTCGTTTGAAGCGTCCTTCGTAACCATTACCCCGAAAATCTTATGCAACGACTGAACCACCAATTCATGAACTTCTATCACGGAGACTGATGGCTTAGTATACTCCTAAAGGGTTGATTTATAGCGTGACCTGTAGCGTCGCCTGGCGAACTTTCAAATTCAACTCTCCGATGGCTTGCAACATGTACCAGAGTGCAACGTGAATCACTCAGGTCACCCAGGAGCAACTCGCTCGTTTTTCCTTGCTGCAGTTTAACCAGCCAACTTCCACCACGCAATTAGACAATTCCATCAACCTTGTAACCACTTTCTAAGCGGCCCTGGAAAGTTAGCACGCGCGGCTCGCGTAAATTACACGCGTCTGTCTCGTGACGTGGCGATCCCTGACAGATTCGTAATTCACCCAGTGGACACCTAACTTGTAGGTCAGCGGCTCGACCCTGTCACGCGTTGTATTTGTTCAAGCGTCAGCAATAGCCAGTTTCGAGCCGGGTTACTACCACGCAAACGCCATTTTCCTCTTACTTTTACCATTTTCAATCTTTCATAGACATTTCGGTCGTTCGTTTCAATTTCGTTTAAATACGATCGAGAACTTCTCGTTTCTAGGACAAAGGAAAATTCGGAGTTCGTGCCCGCATCTTGCGAGGGAACATACCCTATGTATAAATCGTTGATTTCAATGAAACTTACGAGCGATGTAGTTCCAAGAAAAATAGCTCACGCGTGTACCTTTTTCAACGTGCTCGCATTCGAACGGGAGAAAACAGCTTCCAAAATTGGAAACACATTTCACGGAATATCTCGGAAAATATTAGGTTTGAAGAGTTGTTCAAATGTTTGTCGTTTAACGAAGAATCGACAATGTTCTTCGGCTACCAGTAATTGACCCATCGCACACTATTCATCGCAGAGAAACTATTCGTACTGTTTGCTTTTTTATCATTGTACGAGCCATCTACGACCCAAACTTGTTAGCTCCACATTTTTAAATTTCTAAAATTTTGATATCAAAGTACTTGATCGATGCTTATCCTATATAATCTATCGTCGATCTTGTCTATTTTCTGTTCCGTGCAGTTACTCGATCTGGCAAATAAGCGGTTCGTGTATCGTATTTTATTTCATTAAACGTTACGTCAGTTTCACGTAAGAAGACACTTGCGATCCCTCGTGGAACATCCTGTCCCACGTGTACGTATTTATCGTATCATCTTCTACGATAAGTATTTACCTTGATAAGCCAATTTAGGTCAGCGTTTCGATTACTACCGCGAGTCACACTCATCCACGGTGACACAGTGTGAAACGACGAAAAGACGTGCTGGAAAGCGAGCAACATTTGCATGCTAACGACGCGCGTCAAGGATGCGTTCGGAATATTCGCGGTGAAGGCGAGATAATGGGATTAGCGGCACCGTAATGGTGGCACTGGATGCGCGCGAGGTTATGCCCGTATATGTGTAACCGAAGTCGATGGGGAATTGAATTCGTTGGAATCGCGTGTTCGAGCGCCATTCGATTTATTGTAATCGCGTTGTTGCCTCCCGTGGAACAGTCTGTGACGGTGTACTTATGTGTCGAATACCATCGAAATGGGGGTGTTTCCGTGGATTTTGCTTGATCAGGTTGTTCGTTTGTGAATATTTATATACGGTATATTGAGTATTGTACATTATTTTACATATTTATATTATATACAATATCTGTGGATATTTTAGGGGAGAAATTTGTTGGATGAATTGGTAGGAATCGAGGTATTTAGGGTAAGAAACGGGATATCTGGGATAGAAATCGCACGTTTGTTAAGTTATATTTGTATTTTATTTATTCTATTACGCTTATTATTATGTTATTATATTATACTTCTTATATTTACCAATGGAAATTTATTTTAATATTCTTGTTACCAAAGATTTTGCTACTGAATATCCGTCATTATTGTACCTATTGTTATTATTAAAGTTGGTATTATGTAGTTTTTATGATCTCAGAACATGGAGTTTCTTTTGTAAGATAATAATAGATCAATAAATATACAAATATTCTACTATTACGTATTTTTTAAACACCAGTCATTTTGACTATCTTTGGTAGAGATAGCTACGTCTCATATGCCGGTAGTTCTAGTATAATATTAAGTTTAGTAGATTTAAGCGTCGTAGATTAACAGATTAACGTATGATGAAGTTATGAGGTTTTTGGAGGTTGAAAGGCAAGGTTTACTTTATACGTTGGGAAATTTATTCTTTGATAAGGAATTTTGGTGAGTAAATGATATATAGATCAACGTAAAGTTCTTAAAATTGTGGGTTTGGCGGTCGATAAGGGAGATTTAACGTATGATAGTTCGACAAATGTACTGCTTTGTGTTAAATGTTGGGATTATAACAGATAATCGTACACGTAGTCGAGATCGAAAAAAGAGATTGATTTAAATACTTCAAAGGATTTTTCGCTTAAGAAGATTATAAAATAATTGCTATATCTTCGAGCGATTGATTATTCGTTTGCACGAATATGAGATATGTTCTAGATATTTCTTAATCTTTATAACGTAAACTGAAAACCATGGTAGTGGAAACTGAGCAGCACTCTCACCTTTCCTCCTTCGAGTTCTTAATCGAAAGCCGCAACTCGGTGAAACTTTGAATTGAATCGGACTACTAGTTGCGGATCTACACCGCTGAATGCTTGATACTAGCTACGCGATAACACGCGTTGTAGCATCGTACGTTGGGCCGGAAAGCAGGGATTAATATTCGGAAGAATCTATCGCCGCGTTCGTTCAAATTAAAGTTCCACGACGAACAAACGACTTCGGCAAACGAAAATTAAAGCGGCTAGATGTGACAAACGATTGTATCTGGAAATTACAAATTCTTTGAAAATTTAGATACTCGATGTTTTATTTTCTGTAACAGTAGATTCACACAGAAGAGAAGAAATAACCCCGAACCTCGTAACCTTCTCGTTCGATAAATTGATCGCTCAAAGAAAGAAATCCATCCAGCTTTCGTTACAAAAGTTGCCTAATTTTTCTTTCAAAATATCTTCCGCGAAAGAGAGAAACAAAATACAAGATATCAAATTTCCAAGCGTATTTCCCTCGAATCGTCCAGCACAAAAGAATGCTGCTCGCCATTATACCACGATTCTGTTCCTCTTCTCCGCCTTATATAGCCTTCAAAGTTCCTTTAACCCAACAAAGAGCAAGAAAAGTCAAAAAATCAAATTCCCAACATATTTCCCACCAAATCGTCCACCACAAAAGAATGCAAGCCACTATACCGCGATTCTCCTCCTCTTCTCCGCCTTAAACACCCTTCGAAAATTCCTTCAACCCACAAAGAAGAGCAAAAACTAGCAAAACCACCCTCTCGCCCGATCCAAAAGCATCGCCGCGTGATTTACATGTTTGCGGCGTTGTTCTCGCTAGGAGAGGGATTCCTCGCGAACCTTCCACCACTGCATCAATGTTTTCTCAGAACGTTTACAGCATCACAGACTACTAGATTGTTTGCCAACGTCCAAACAGCGGTTGCGTGCACGGGGTGTCTTCACCCTATTGCACGTCCTTGTATATGCGTATGTTTGTATTTCACGTACGTATGTGTACGTGTGTGTGTTAACTTTGCACGAGAGTCCGGAAGATTCATCGGCTAAAGTGCATTCTTAATACCCGGAAAAAGGGACTCTCTGCTTCCTCCCTTATTTATTTACGATCCCAGTTCCTCTTTCTCCCTCTCTTGCCTTCCGCGAGCAGCGCTAATGTAACGAGAGGAATCGAGCACAACGGATTTATGCGGTCGCTGGTTTGCTAGGATAAGGGTTCGTGCGGTGTATCGCAGAGGAAAAGTGTACGGTGAAGTTGCTGTAATCCACGTATCGGGATTTGGTCGTTTTGGTTAGTAATTGCAGTGCTTGGGAAAGTTGTACGTCGGTGATCCTGTGTTTAGAAGTGAATTAAAAGGGAATTTAGATTGCCTCGGGAAAGTATCCGGACGTTTACTGCCGAGAGAATATTTACGGATATATCGTGTGCGTTGCGTGAAAGTTGTCTAAATTTTCCGAAGATTATATATGGAAGCGTTACATCGTGATAGTATTGGCAAATCGGGAAGCCAATCTGAAAGTGGATATGTAAGTTATAAAACGTTCGCTGTAATCATACCCTTAGGGAAGAATATCGGTACACAGCGTGTGAATAGCGGAGTTTTATTTTTTATTATATTACTATTTTTCAAGCAAGATATCGGCATGGGATTCTGACGCAATTTCAACGATAAAAGCGTAAGAGAATTGCGAAACATAGGTGTAGAAAAGAAGTAATCGTTAAGAACGGTGAAAGAGCGTAGTTCAATTAGAAAATACGGTGCAAACACGAAAAAGAAGTTGGCGCGATAAAAAGATATTCGATAAATAAAAACAATTCAGCAAGTAAGAGGAAACGGTAAAACGTATTAAAGAGGAAAGAAATTCCTCTAAAATAGATAAAAGATGGAATTAAATGTACAGAGGATACTAGAAACCTACAAGTCCGGCAGATAAATTTACCAAGCGATAAAACTTCGATACATCGTACGAAAGGCAACTTTCTCGATCATTCAACGGCCTCGCAACAATCCCCTAACTATACCCGAAAATTCATGCTCCAACAACTCATCTCAAGTTGGCTTTTACTCTCGGAAACATTCGTTTTATGTGTGTTCTCATTGCACGCGCAAAAGTCGTGTTCTAACTCGGGAAGAAGAGGTCCAGAGTAACAATGGCTGCCGTGCTATGATCGATGACAGCAAAGGTACAGGAATAAACGCTGTGTAGCCGCGTGTTTGCGAATAGTGGAGCGTCGTCATGCACCTTTGCACAAGGGAATGCACAAACAGGACGAACGACGTTGTACAAACTTGACAATTCCAACCTGTAACGCTGCCTCTCATTAGCAACTTATAAAACATTGTTTTATTCTCGTTGAGAGCAAAATTCAAATAACGATAATCTAACTCTCATCTTTTCTCTAAATATTTATTTTGTACGTATCGATCGAAAGTCTCCACGTCACTGTGTAAATAACTGTAAATAAATGGAAAAGCTGCTTTTAACAAACGTTTTATATAGTATATAGCATGTATAGATAATAAATATACAAAACACGATATAAATGGTCAATACTGTTGAGAATTGTGAATCTTAATTACCGAAATACAAGTAGAGGGACGCTAAGGTTACACTTAGAATTCGTATTAAAATAGTTTTAGATTTATTTAATAAACGATTTCCAGGATCTCCGTCGATATACATTTGCACGCGACTCGGCACTCTCTTTGTCTCACCATCTTCCATACCACACTACCAACGGAACAGTTACATTCATCTGTTTTTCGAGACACACACGTACTTCCGCACACTCATATTCACATACGCGTGTCACTACTACGCGGCCAATCTAATTTAGCACACAAAATTATACATATCTCGATAAATACAATCTCTCAAAATCATTTAGAAACTTCTCCGACAAATACGAATGTCTAGGAGAGCAACTAAATAATCTACGACACAGCCAACTATGAAATTGAAAAGATGTTGAACGATCGGTTACATGGAAAAATCGCAACATATAACGACTTGGAGGATGGAGGATCAAGTTTCGAGATGGATGGTATATGGAGGTTGTGAAGGGCTTTGAAAACGTCGCTGGAGTTACGTGACGCCGCTGCAGGAAAGTTGGCGAACGGGGTAGACCGTATATTCGCGATAAAACGTCGAAAGTTAACGAGTGGTCCTGTGTTTCAATGACCGGTCCATTACTGTTGAACGATCGTACGTTGGGTAAACGTCGCCCGTTTCCCTTATTTCGTGACGTAAAGCCGCGGGAAATTGGGTGAACGCGATGGAAGCGTTGCGCTTCCGGCGATCGATCGTAAAACTTTCGAATTAATTTCTCTTCGAGAACGAGTACACAATGCATCTGCAGAAAAAAGGAAAAGGGAAAAATATGTAAAAATGGAACGGCTGGAAAATTGAGAATTCTTTTAAATTTAAAATAATTAAGGATATATAAGGGAAGAAATTTAATTTAGATGGTGGGAATTTAAATTGTCATAGAAAATTAAGTTAGGTTTGTTTTAAAATTCGCAGGTGCTTTGTTGACGTTTAAATTCTACTGGCAAGTTAAATGAAATTTTTACAGAGTTTAAAGCGTGCTTGTGATTTATGTATATATAAGCTGAGGAATATTGCGAATAATGTCTGAAAATTCTATAGGGTGCGGCTAAGAGTTATAAAAATCCCACTTTAATTCTTGATGAATAAGTACAGTGAATAGAGGGTGTAGTATAAAACCGTCGAAAATTCATGTATCCAAGATATAGAGCACAGGAGTAAATGGAAGGTCGAAAGTGGCTTGTGTCGTAGCTGTAGGTAAGATGTTTTTCTGCAACCCTCAAAGATCCTGCTTTTCCTTTGAGTGTATTGTAACATATTTAACGTGGTGAGATTAAAGATTAAACCATCAATTTAAAGAATAGCCCATTACGTAACAGTTATAATTTCAAACTCCACAGACGCACGCAACGACAAAAACGAAAAAATAAGAAAGTAACAGATATCGTTAATAAATACAAACGTTACGTATTCCTTTAAAAATATCCCTCAAGGAACGAAGAAAACTTCAGCTGCTCGAGAAGAATTCATTAATGCGAGAAGACGCATAAATCTTACGGCGGCGCTTACAACAACAACCTTATGAATTGAAACTATAATGAAACTGAATAAATTTAAAGACGTTCAAATATTTTTCACACCGAATAGAAAATCCTCGGATACTCTCAAAATCTCGCTAATCCATCGAACCATTTGAAGAATGTTTCTCGTTAAATTCTTTCGAACAAATGACCGAATTGCCCGAATTCGCGAGACCACGATATATCCAAAAATATATGACAAACAAAAAGAGAAATCTAGATATTACAAAAAGTATACGTGCTATTGATTCGTCAACTATTAACATCCCTTATTTTTCCGCCATTTTTCAATCTTCCAAAACAGAAACCAGAATATCACAACGTATTTCAAAAGTAGCATGTTACGGCTGGAATTTCATCGTCCATTAAGTCGAACTTGCTGAAAGCGAATTACACGAAACATGGCTCGTTCGAGCGTAATTGCTAGGCGGTAGGTCGCGTGTTTCTCCGCACATTTTTCGCTATGGGAGAAAGAAACATGGCGGAGCAGCAGCGTCTAGGATAGCCAGCGAGTTCCTCGCGGCAGTTAAGATGACAGATCGAAGGGAATCGAGTTCGCTCGTGTGCAACGGCGAGCCAGAAAACAAGTAGAGTGGAAAGCGGGCCGCAATTGCGCCGGTCCCATCGTGATTTAATGCAACGCGACTGGCAACGATCTTATCTGGCCGAAAGGTCGACCCATCCCAAGGGAAAGCATCGCCGGATTGCGACTCGAGAGAATTCGGGAACGTTCGATCCACCTAGTCGATAAATTATTCCGTCGTCAACTTTCGTCGAGTCGTTCCTTCGTTGCTTTACTATTTGCAACACACGAATACGGTAGAAAGAGCCCCATAACAGGAAATACGTTTCTCCTTGTACGAATTCGCCGCACTTGAAACATGTCCATTCGGAAGGCCCTTTAAACTATCAAATATGTCACGGACTTCCAATTAATCCTATTAATCCAAGCAATCTCGCAATGTATCGCGATTGCCATTAAATCGAGGTATTTTCTAGATTTCGAATTCTCTAAAATCCCTCGCATTTAAAAGCTATCTGTTTTTGGGAACGTTGGCCCCAAACGTTGGGCAGTAAACAGCAGGGAAGAGAAGAACAGCAGGATATTTGGACACAGTAGAGTTTGGGAATAACATTGAACGTAGAACGGATCTAGACATTTGTCTTAGGACAACAATTTTCTAACGAGTGGCGAAATTTGTTCCATTCATCGAAACTGAAGCAAGCACTCGCGAAACGGAAGATTCGCCTGGCCGGGAGGATTTGATTCGAAGATAAACGAGTGGAAGTAATCCGTGCAAAAATATAACCATAGCGGTGGAGTCGTGAAGACTGAAACATGGGACAGTCTGCTTTGAAATATTCATTAAACCTTTCATTACTTTGATGAAACAATGTTTCGTGGCAAGAGACGTAGCCTTCCCTTGATTACAACCGAGTCGGAATAATTTAATAAACGTAATGTCGCTCTAATCCCGCGCAATCACGATTTACAGACGCGCGTGGGCCCTCGAGGCAAGGTTGGCCGAGTAAGAAAGCCATGGGGGACTATAGGACGATTCACATACAGGTACTTAAGTAAAGTATCGGTCGTAAATATTAGATAGATCTTTCGTAAATTAAATAGATCTTTCTGATTTTATTTCCCAGCTATCTCATTGTATATCGATTATTTTAATAGCATCACATGTTCTTCATGGTGTAGGATATTATACTTATGGCTGGCTGTATATATAGCGATGGGGTCTGAAACTACAGCTGCGCTAATTACATTACATTGTGATTTATGTATTTTCAATATAATTTAATTATACGTTATAATTAAAATACTATACAAATTATGTAATTCAAACTTTTCTATCGATCCAATTGCTAATTACCGAGTTCAATTGAATTACAATGCAAATAAAGTACGATATAATTGAATTACATCTCGGAAATCTGAAGAAGTGAGATAAATATTTTATAAATATTTAAATTTTTCATGTCTATGTATATGTCATTTCCAATTCATATACGATTCCATCTCGTGTTTATGTCTTTCAATTACATTATTCGATTGTACTTTGATGTAGTACTTCAATTGCAATTACCAATTCCATCGTAATGTAATTGAGCGATAGGTCTGAATTACGAATTACATGTAATTCTCATTACGAGTTCGATGTAATTAAATTACTTTGTAATTATAATTTATGCAATAATTCGGTTGTAATTCCGCGCAACACCATCTGGAACATTTCGAGTCGTTCCGAATCGCGACGTATCGTACATGTGACGACAAATTCGAGTCGTTTCGAACATAGTTCGAAGCTTAAAACTCTTGAAAGTCTTGATAGACTCGCTAGACTCAACGACCAGACTTTGACGTAAGTATCGTTTGTCTGCGATTTATAGGTCTCAACAAAAAAATTGTTATCTTTGACGCAACGTGCCACGATATATATTAGCAGCTGCGATATTTGCGCGATAAATATTTACGGGTCAAATATTTGACCGAGCTTCCATGGAAGTTAGAAAAATGGTGAAATAAATGGCCTTGTGTAAATAGCGTCATGTAAAAACGTCTAGGTTCCTTTTCTACCGAAACGTTGGCCTCGTGTGCTTCTGTGTGGTTGCTACGTGGATGTATAGCGAGATTTAGAGTCGAACAATTGAAATAGGTACGATAAACGAGAAAATATTTGACTTTGAAGTTAATTAGTTATGTTAATTGGATTGTGTTTCTGCGATTGTATTTCGCGGTATAATGGAATTTGCAGGAATGATTCCGTGCATTTCACATTGTTGACATCGAATTAACGAACATTTCAATGCTGTTCTTGATATAACGTGTATAGCAGGATATGGAATTCGTTAAATTGTTTCGTTCTTCCCTCCATTATTCGTTTTTATGTTCCAAGCAGAAAGAAGTATTTGTTAAACGAATGCTACGTGCCTTTTAGAATTTTGCTAGAGTCGAAAAAAATAATACCTCAAATTCTCGAATTCTAATATGTTTTAAGATTTTCTCAAAACACGCATTAAAAATTCGAAATTCTTCAAATATCCAAAAATTTCATAAAATTCGCAGATTTTCTCTAGAAATTCCTTAAATCCCATCGCGAGACGAATTGGAACCGGGCACAGGGACACCCACAGACTTCCGGTCGTGGTTGAACCGTTTAATTTCCCTCTAACCAGTCGTCCTCAATTCGAGGACGACCTAGAGTAATTTTGCTACAGTAGCAGGTCAAGTTGAACTGGTAGATAAACTCGATTGATCGCGTTAGAAGCTCGTTGCTATTTCTGCGGCAACCTTGGGTCACGGTTACATAATTTATGTAAAAGACCAAGCGATCGCCAACGATTTTCACATGCTTTACAGTCGTTGAACACGATTTGTGCTAACGTGAATGGCCCGATTTGAAAAAGCGTCGCTTTCAGTAGACTGTCGATCGCGAGTCGATAAGGCGCGTTCATCGTCTATTTCCGCTTTACGTAATACTGTCCCAGTTTTGTCTTTGATAGGTCTCTTTTGTACGGAAATTCTGCGTTAGTTTCAGTTTACTTGATAGTTCGCGTTTGTTGCGGGCTGATGAAGGATGACAGAATGGTTTAGTGTGCCTGTGGTCGATGGCATCTTGATAGGGTGTGATCGTAATCGAATTTGGAAATCGAGTAAATTGTGTACAAGCAACAAAATTCGAATGTTCAGTTTAGTCGTGTTTTGTGGAACATTTGTGAATTTTTCTCATTCATTTGGTTTACTGGAAATAATAGAGCTTACGGAATTCGTGAATTCTCTTGTTATATTTGGGTACTGTAGTTGAAGGATACGAAATTTAGGAATTTTTGGATCCAATTTTACCTACGACCATTGGACAGTATGGAATTTCTATATTTCTTATCAATTTTAGCTACTGAAATTGAAAGTTACAAAATGTCTAAACTGTTTTATTAATCTTGACTATTATGATTCGAATTGCAAGCAATCTTTAACTGAAAATTAATAGCATTGTTCCTGAGAATAGAACGAATAGTAACTGTGATTTATGATTATGCATATTTTTAAATTAATTAAAGACTTGTGGATATCCCTATTGAATCTAATTGTGTCACAGCGTGTACCACAATTAATTCTGTTACAACGCACGATCTAATATCGCCTAAATTTTACGACAATAATTCATACGATTTTGATTGATTAAAAAGACTAGAAATTCTCAAGATCCCGATGCTTGTCGCTATAATGACAATCTTCCGTGCTATTCCCTTTTATTCAATTCAGCTGAATTCAGGAAGTTATAAACAACAATTACGAATCTGCAAAATGCATGCTTATAAACCTGGTATATAATAGATGAAATCCGTTAGTATCGTTTTGTCTGTACGGAATGTAATTGGCTGTAACACTGAAAACTCTACCAAACAAGTAGTATAACATGTTCGTGTATATACATCAATTAACGTAGATTCCGGCAGTGTTTGTCACACTTACGCGATATACCGTGGAACACGACAATTTCCAGTCATATTTGTACCCGACAATTAGAACTAAACTCGGCGAACAATAATCTAACCAGGTGAAATAACCTAAAATTGAACCCACAAAGTTGTGCCACATAGAGGACCATGGTGACTCTGATCAATCGGTGTTTGTCGTGCATACATATGTACATGGGATATGTGCATTTCTCTTGGTATTTGTGCTTGACAATCAGAGCTGAAGTAACATTTGTGTCGGGGAGGTAGAAACAGGCGAAAATTGGTAAATCATCGCGTAATGCGTAACACGAGGCACAGCACGTCGCGTTCATGTCAACATACAAATTATTAAGTTCTATGAATTCTTTAAAACCTCATCATAGATGTATGATATTGTGCGTGTTATTATACAAACACTTTAACAATTCTCTTTATACGTTTCCACGTACATTACAAATTTCTTCGTATGCCCTTAGCCGAGATTCAAGTTTCTGGCGGCCCATATTCCTGTCAATTTCCTAGAATATTGATAGATTTTACGACCTACATATATCGTAGTTATATATGTACAAGCATATCCAGTACAACAATGCATTATTGGTTTGCCGCAGTGCCTGCTATGGCATTATTTTTACATCCCAAAATCCTGCTTGTAAACAGTAATGTAAAAATATCATATACGAAGGATTCAGTGGGAAAGATATCTTTTCCAAAGAGGAAAATAGACGTGAACATCGTATCTATCTAGTTTCTGCAATAATCCAGTCAGCCATTCCCCATTCTTCGATGATCAAAGAATTTCTAAGGCACCGTAAGTAGGTACAAGGCTTTATTTTAATATATTCTTAATATTTTTCAAATATTAAAATTATTTCCGATTAAAAATCGTCTCACTTTTTCATCGAATCTGCCGCGTAAGTGATATTTCATTAAAAAGAATCTAAAAGATTACAGATACTATACGTAACAGAGCCCGTGCAGTATAATCTATCGATTAGGATATCCATTAGGATATCCCTAGGAGACGAATATAATGCACATATATCGGGCTAAGTGGACTCTTTTTTACTACGAACGAAAATTGGGATCGAAGTGATTGCTCTTGGTCCATGCCAGAAACAGGCTAAAATTGGTTAAAATTGCTTGAATTACGGAACGCGGTTTCGATCACGATAGACTGAGCTGAACTCGATTAGCGAGTGGGCTGAAGTGGAGCATGAACTGGACCGGTGTTCCACTTCATGAGTGTTTGAAATTTGCGCGCACCGGAGGATCAATCGAACGGGAAAAATCACGACGTCGAGATATCGAGTGTCAGCAGCTTGCTCGTTCCACGTTCCAGTTAATTTTTCCTAGTAGGTACAAGTAACATTTTTTATTATCGGTTTACTGTTTCTTTTTTTTTTCTTTCTTTTTTAACTACACATTTATCACACATAAGTGAATTTGAACGTCCAATTTGGATATTCAGGTATCAATCGTGATGAAAAGGATCTTTCGAGATTGACAATAAGCACTTGCATACATTAATTACCTAGCGCTTAGCTGCTGGATTTCTTAATGAATTTTTTAAGAACTTTTTAATGAATCTTACGATCTTACGGTCGCATATAACCTAATGCGTACTATTTTAATGCATTTTTAATATTTCAAATTCAATTAATATCATCAAACTCATCACTGTCAAAAATCATCTACTACCTTTTCCAATAAAAAATGTGCTATTTCTATGTACCACCTTCTCTAGTGATTCTCCTGTAAGTATTATCGCGTTACTAAATCAAGAAGATTAGATGTATATAGATAACACGTGCATTATAATCTCTGTGATATATCCCTGTGAGGCAAGTTATTTTTAACTTGAAGAATTTATTACTAAACTGGTCTTCCAGCGACTTTCTAGGAACATTAATTTTTATCATCGTCAGTTTTAATGATGAAAGCTAACTCCTGTAACGATCGTTAAACAACCATCTAAATTCCATTCTAACCGCGAAACCAAAGGAAGCCCCATTGGAGAATCCAACCGGCAACTGAAAGTCATCCTGTTAAATTCTGGAAACGATCTCACGAGCGAAATAGAGGGAAGCCAGTCTATTCGAAGGGTTCGTGTCACTGGACACGAAAAATCGCGTGCACCAGGAAAAATGCAAAAATTAATCGAGAGATGGGCTAAAGTACCGGAGTGTAAGCTCGAGGCAAATCGAAACACGTTGAGTGGAAATTGTCGGATGAGGTTTTCCAACGTGCAGACCGCTCGTTTATTTAATCGCTCATTCGCGCGATCAATTATCGGCCACCGTCCCCCGATTAATCATCATCGTTCATTGCGAAAATCGCCGAGGGATGATGAAACACTGGCAAAGGTAAACGATTGTACAAAATTTCAGGGGAAAATGCTTTCGCGCGTGCAGAGGAAAAAGTGTCGAATAAAAAAGATGGAATTCGTACATAAATTTTTCATTGTGATATATCCGTAGTATTTTATAATTGCGCTTCAGGATTTATTCGTACTTTTGTCCAATTGTCCTACAAAGAACGTATTTAGCGATCGTGATCATTCAGATGACTATTTAAAAAGTGCGAATGTAAATGATACGAGTTAGAAATTTAAGAAACAATAACACCGCTTCTGGGAAAAATTAAGAAACTCGCAAAAGCGTTTCAAAAATTCTGACGAATATTTCCAACTAGCCGGATCCTCAAAATTTCCGACAGCTAGGAAATTCCTAAATCAAACAAGTCCTAAAACTAAAACTGCCCGCGAACCGGGTCACGTCCAACTTCCGCAAGCCTCCCAATTCCCATCGGTAATCGTGGTTTCGCGAGGTATCAATTTATGTTCCTATAAATCATCCATCTACCTGATGCATTCGAAATAGTTTGAAAAACTTCGAAAAAATTGCAAGTTATATTTAAGGAGAAAAAGAGAAGAAAAATATACGTAAAATTAAATTCTTTAAAAGAATGCTTCTTTTCACATAGAACGATCATACACGGGAATTTTCTATATCTAATCTTCCTTTTTTGGGGGGGAGAATTCTATGTAAACGTGATTTCTGTTGGGAAAACTTTTTGCTAAAAATATAGACGAGTTTTCTCACAGAGATTCTTCCGCGAATATAATCCCCGTCCATTCGTTGCAATTGATCAATTAATTACTTATTCTTGCAAGTAATTTCGACAAACTTTTTCTTTGTATATACAGCGTAAGTCTCGAATAACTCAGAATTTGTTGTCCGAAGATTCGGAACATTCTACGGCCTACCAGGGGCATTTATTAATTCTTCGAATAATTCTTTAATTAAAATATTCGAACGATTCGGAGGTTCGTTAAATCATTTAGTGTTCTAATTTTTTATTTTCGCATTCACTCATTTATAATAGATGAAAGAAAAACACGGAAAGAGTTGGTTTAAAATTGGAAATTATTTAGCCTTTGTGCACGATCACGATTTTGATTTGCGGTTGTCGTCGTTTCGACTAAAGCATTTCGGCGCGGCAAAGGCCTCGTGACAGAAAGTCGATAGGAACGTTGCTGAAAATTAATGAGCCAATCGTGTGTATCCCCACGCTGCTCGAGTTGCTGGCATAATTAATGATCCCGTTATTTGTAGTTTCTTCGGTTCTCATTGAACTCCCGTCGGTTTTCCCAGATCGATTCTGGTTCTTTCGATGAAATCGATCGATTAAATTAACACGTTGCTTGCCACGATGGTCGTCGGTGTCTGGCGTTGCTATATCTTTTAAGTGAGTGATTAAAGTAACATAAATTTCTAGGATTAGAAGATTCGTAACAGTGTTAATGACTAGTATGATATTTTGCAAAAATTGAATTGGCGCGGTATATTTCAATCTACCGTGACTCGCAAGGAAAAAATATATCAAATTGGCATGACAGTCAACGTGTTAACAGAATTTATTTGACAAATATTGAATGAAAAATTGTATGGTTAAAGTCACACGACAGCTAAACTGATTGATCAACTTCATCGAGGTTAATCGTTTAATCTGCGAAAAAATTGACGCTGCAACTGCTAACGGTTAAAGTATAAAATTTCTTACGGAAATCTTAGCCATACTCGCGCGACTCTCTACGAACTTTTAAGTTCTAGAAAAAATTACAACTTCTATGATCGATTTAATTTGCTGGAGTTTTGAAATTACCATGTGATAATGACAGGTTTATATAGAAAACACTCGGTGGTTTTAGAAGCGTTCATTTTAGAAGCGACCATAGATCGGTTTGCCCTCTGTTCCTCATGAATTGCTAAACTTCGCCAAAGTCGTAACTTCGCTCTAGCGGTTACTTTCCGAAAGTATTATTCATCGTCTTGCTCACCTTCTATATTAAAGTCCACTGACCAAAATCCTAGCGTCTGCAGACTTTAAAGTAGAAAAGTATCGAGAAATTCTTTGTTTGTTTAAAGCCTCTAGCAACTGAGAAGTTTTACCATGCTCTAAATCGAACCAACTTTCACGTTCTGAAACGAATAAGTTCCTAGATTTGTGTGCATTTTAAATAACTCGCTCGTATTCAGATGATTAATTAGAATATTTTTGGAATACTCTAACCCCTCGATTTACAATTTGTCTTTTTAGCAGCTATTTAAACGAAGTATTTTTACTGCTGCGATACCTGTGTGTTGAATAGAAAACAAAATAATTCGCGAACTGCAAAGTAGTTTAAAGCAACTTTTGTTCTAAAAACGTAACAGGCCATTGTTGAATTGAAACTATATGCCGCGTGGGAGTTACGGATATTATCTGCGAGACAAGAAATTCAGACAAACCATGCAGAATTTCGTGACAGTGAAATACGTCGTATTTGTACAAAAGTATGTACTTACGCGAATGAATAAACGAAATAGTAAGACGTAAATATTTCGTAGAAAATGACGATGAACTCTTTTAATATGACACTTTCTCAAACAGCTCTTTAACAACGAACAACGAATCTCTTTTGAGGTAAAACTTGAGAATGACTCGCTTCCTTATTGACGATTCCCAACCATCTTCGAAACGGTTACAAAAATACCCTGAACCACCTTCAATTTGGAAACTCAAGTGAAGTAATTAGCTCCAAATCAACCGAAACATCGTAGGCCGATAAGTACATATTCTAAAAATACAAAAGACCTCCGAAATCTAGAAAAATCTAGAAAAGTACCGTACGTAAACCATCATCGAAGAATTCTCCTCGATGTTTCTAAAACAAACCCAACAAATAATAATCCTATCATGGCAGAACTGCTAAATGTCGCGAACATATTCTTAAAACGCTTACAGATGGTCCAGTTCACCCAGAACGCTTCACTCCGTCAACAAACTACACAAATTATTTTTAAAAAAGACCTCATCACCATCAAAGAATAAAAAAAGAGGAGAAGCTCGACATTGCTAAAATAAATCTGAACAATATTAATCTTAGCACGAAAAAAAAAGAAAAAAAATAACGGTAATCGCAAAATATTCTTAAATCCATTAAAAATCATCCACTTACGAAATACCTCGTTTCATTGGAACAAGCTATGCACATTAGCTGCTTGAAAAACCTCCCTTGCTATCGAAGACAGCAAGAGACAGAATAAAAAGAATATTGTACGTTATCATTCAGCGTTTCGAACTCAAAAAACGTGGAAGATCAAAGAAAGGACGAAGGACAACAGAGCATCAGGATAAAAGGAAGAATCCTCGCAGGTTGTAGCAACAGAGAGGAAGAGGCCGGTCGTCACGCATGAAAGGGCAGTTGGAACGACTTGGACGTGGTCGATTATCGGTGATCAAGCACGTTGCGGTCATTGACGCGTGTTGTACGCGGGTGGAGTCGCATTGTTCTTCGTGCAGCCTGGGAGAGGCCTTAATTACGCCGCTCCTCGTACGTCGTGCGTGTACGTTTGATTTGCGTGGCTGGGCGGCCGTTACGTTAATTACGCGCAGACAAGTACACGCTCGCATCGGTCACGTCGATGCTTCATCCGAACGATGAACTCTCCTCGTTGAGAAACCTCGGTCGAATCGTCTTATCTTTTACTCTCTTTTCGCCGCTTCAATTTTTCTACCTGGTTTCTTTTTTCTTGGCTAGAATTTTTCTGAAATATTTTTGGTATTTTACACGTATACGTGTCACATACATACATGTATTTAGGATCGTCGTGATAACATGTACGTTTTAATAAATCCGATGATAGATTCGCTCGTGCATTACAAAATACGGTAAGAGGAAGAGGAAGAGAAGAGAAGAGAAAACATCGATGGAAGAAAATCACGTCGATCTAAAGACACGATAGAAGAACGAGATGTCTAGTAACAAAATGGTAAAGCTAATGGAAGAAGGTATTTAAAAATACGTTTAATACCGTTAATGTCGATTTAACGAAGTATGAAATTTTAATAGAATCGCAACGTGTTTTAGGTAGAAAGATATTTGACACAATAAAACCTCTAACAAGTAAAACATTATATCAAATGCTGCACATACCTCGGCGAACAAAAATAACCTGCCAGATTTATTGCACGCTCGAACAACCACGTAAAACACGGTATGATGAAACATGGCCATTAGACGTTTCAATTTGTTCCATGTTACCAGGCACAGTGTCTCATAATCACGTATTAACGTCGTTATAACGTCACGTGAGCGAAAACATTATGCCGAAAAAAGGCGAAACACCAGGGTGAAAAAGCGAAGAAAAGGAATGGGATGAAACAAATAATGGAAGCAGGTGTACCGTGAAATAACCAGGAATTAAAATTCAAGGCTACTGAATGTTAAAAAACTACGTTTCGCATTCGTCGAGTGGTCGAACAAAATGAAACCTGCGCGATTAACGCGACAAAGAGGGGAAAAGAGAAAAGAAGTACGACAATACAACCTGCGACGGTGCACAATTTCTCTCTCTCTCTCTCTCTCTCTCTCTCTCTCTCTCTGCTTTCGCGCAGAATTCATTTACCAAAGCTGGAGGGGGTGAGAATCGCGCTATACCACCGCAACGAGATCATTTATCAACGAAACAAAACGATCGGTCGTTGCAATAATGAACATCAAACGTTGTGTCACACGTTGGCTCGTGGTCGAGTTAGTCCGAGGCGAGGAAATAGGGCGACAGAGGATGAGGAAGGGTGGATAGACGTTGATTTAAGCAATGTACGCCAGCGAATCTTCATTTTCCTGGAAGTTTGAGTTTCAGGCGATTGTCGATGATCGTATCCCCGTGTTAAACATCGTATTGAAATAGAAAGATCAAAGAAAGAGGTGTATTCGAAGACCACAAGGAATAAACACGATAAAGCTTCCTCTGACACAGTTAAAAGAGAACGTTAAAACGTCCAATTAAGAATCGAGGATAAAATAGATGAAATTATTGATCCATTGTCATTTCGCGTTTTAAAAATAAAATAAAAATAAGCATACCTAGTATCGTTTCTCTCTAGTTTTCTATTTATATACAGAGTTGATCGATATGTCTTTTCCCTCAAACGACAGTGAAATATAACGAAGAAATATAACGAATTTTCCATAACGACAAATACAGAACGCTATTTTACAAAATATATTACAGCAGCAGAGAACTTGCACCACTGCGATTCTTAACCTCGCAAATGAGAAAATGATTCCGGACGCTGTGCGGGTGGTGTATCTCCGTGATCTTCGTAGTCAAAGATCGATTCGATTCGACTCGACTCCACTCGAGGCCATGGGTATATACAGAGGTAGAGACAGAGGCAGAAGGGCTGTGAAACGGGCGAAATCGTCTGGTTTCGACTATGAGCCCCAATAATTCAGAGGCAAATTCTATGGTGGCTCGACAACACTGGCCGAACAAAGACCGCTGCTGGAACGGACAAAGGGATCACCAGGATTGACCCCGGCGAAAGTTCTCGTCTCTGTCTCCTGTTCTCGCCACTCTTCCCTCTTTGCTCCTTTCTAGTCGGTGGCGTGGTTCTCTGTGTCACTATGGCTCTCTGTCTCTCGCTTCGCTTTCCACAAAACGAACCTCTGTCCTCCGCAACTACGTTCCTGTACCTCGTGAACCTGTGGACAAATGAATGCGTCGCAACCGTGGTTGGATTAAAGAGTGAACGATGCTGGAGTGAACCGTTGCGAGGCCGAGGGTTGGAATGGTGCGAGAAGGTCGTTGCGAAAGGCGAGACCGTGGAAAATGCTTTGAGGGTCGAAAATGGTGCTCGATGTTCTCTCTTTTTATGGACAATTTAATACTTGATGTTTCTTTGGTTAATTAGGACAACTTGGGATTTTCGCAAAGATTCTATCGCAGGATTTCCTATAATGGAATTACTACCGATGGTAGATATTCACGAGAAAAGTTATTTAGATTAGCAAATGGTAGCTTCTCGTTTAGGGTTAATTCGATTAATTAACCGACGAATATATCAATGTTGACTAAACGAATCCCTGTTCGGTTGTGTTAATCTACTTATAAGATTATTAATGGAAAATCCATTTCTAATTTTGAATATTCTCACGTATTACATACATTCTTCTACGTGTTTGCACATTTAAATTCACCATAAATTTATAAGTATCCGCAGTACATAAAACACCGTCGCCTATAATGCCGCTTGGCAGAGTCAGGAGCTCGGAAATTTATCGAAGACGATAGTTCCAACAAGAAGACCAAAATGTTGAAATACGGGAACGCTATACTTAAAACCGCGAGCAAATTAATGCCTACTAGCTGGCGAGCAATAAAGTGTGGCTTAAATTAAAGCGACTTCAGGGAACCATTCGCTGCTAACTATTCGTCTAGATAGCCTATTCGCGCTAATTATATATTCCATTGCTTTTGCCTTTCTATTCTCCTCTCCGATCCTTTTCGTCTCGAAACGAGTTTTGTTTAATCGATATTCATCCCAGTCACTTCGATTCGATTTTGCTTGCGACTTCCTCTTCTTCTTCTTTTACGTTTTTCAATTTTCATAGAAGCATTTATCGAGAAAAGTAGGAATCGTGGGTAAAAAGAAAGCACGATAAATGAAGAAAGAAGGCAGTGGTTCATAAATTACGATTAGTCGAGCTTGCGGCGAGATTATCGCAATAACGGGACAATGATCGAACGACGATTCAGTCTAGCGAAACGTAGTTATTTTTCTATCATCGTTGCGTGTTCCTCTCTGTTTCTCTCGCGTCGTGTTTCGTTTTTTAATATTCAAGGGGGTATTCTGGTCTAGAAATGTGAAAAAATCGAAACATTTTTTTCCATATTTCCAAAGTTTAGACATTCGAGAATATGCCCTTAAAGGGATTTTTCAAAATTCCAATTATTTTATGAATTACAGCCATTTTTGTGACGCAGTATCTGCCCCGGTCCGGCCGGGACCAATGTGGAATAAACGGTAGACGCTGCCCGAGTTCCTACGTCTCAAAACTTTAAACGCGTTTTTCTCGAAACTACTTTTTTCGAGTTGGCGTGCACGATATCTCAAGTTCTACTGAACGGATTTATTTTAAATTTGGTTCGAATATTCCTTATATACTCCTCTATCGTCCGGACCACGCTCGGCTCAAAATCTTTAATATTACTATTTTTTAAACGTTCGGAATTGTCAAAAAAACGTGCGGAATAAGAAATTTTTTTCAAACGGCCGTCATTTTGTGAAAAAATGTTGTATTGACTTTTCCAAGGTTCAGAAGATAGCGGCATCCATACTAATTAAGAATCCGTTCGCATTTTTTGTTTCGGATGACCAGAAGGATTGATATCATGCACGCCACGGCACCCCATTTTTTTGACAGCACCCACTTTGCCAGCTCGTAACTTTTTAAATATTGAGTTTTTTTCAGTGAATTTTCCACGTAATCTCGAAATATCAATAAACAAATGCTAAACAGAAGGATAGCAAAAATATTTTTTGTTTCGCTTGTACAGAGCTTCAAAAATCGCCCGAAATTCATGCCTCTAGACCAGAATGCCCCCTTAAAATGCCACTTCGAATCAAAATAATAAAATATTTCAGTTTCTATCTTTTTGTTAAAAAAATCACTCGTGCTTTCATTTCCGAACCAAATACTCTGTCGATATTTAAAATACCATGACTATATCGATTTGAATTTTTCTTCTAACTGATAGCCTTAATCTTCGATCATCGAATTCAGAAAATCCAGGATAAATATCTTTTTATCGTTTGAAATGTCATCCTCCGGACCAGAGAATGTATCAGTTTATTTTAACTAATTCTATTCAATTAATTTTAACCATTAAATTATCCAAAAGAGATCTCTCTGGTTCTATGATTAACAGGAGTTGGTGATCTCTTTTTGCAGACCAGGCCATCATGGACGTTGAGGCAGCGCTGCTGGAGAACTCTCCAACACTGTCGACGATCTCGTCGGATTGCACCGACACCACATATTCCGGCCCCGGCTCGCCCTATTCCCCGGAATCGCCGATCATCGTCACCTCCTCGTACAAGAAGACAAAGGATGACGAGATCACGCCTAGACCGACGCCCAGGCACCCGCTACCGCCCCGGAAGCCCAACTTCCGGATACGACCGCCCTACCTTATGATCTGCATCAGCATCATAGAGGTAACTCTAATAAATCCACTCGTTTGTCCATCTTTCAGAAACTTTATCTATCGATCGATAATTTCATCCTAAATAGACTGTGTGGAATATTTATGCGAATTCATATTTTTAAAGGCACGGATAAAGAATTAAAACTACCTAAAAAAAAAAGAAAAAAAATGTGTTCTACCCTAAACGTTCGAAAGTTAAATAAATTTAAATGAAAAATTTATGTTTGAAATTAAGTTTAGAATAGTTTGGGTAGCTTGTTTCTCGTGTTTCATGTATTTCTGCATTTGTGCGAACGCTTCTTCGTATTTACATTTGTACACCGATATAAATGTGATCGCGCGACTATTCGCAATCTGTTAATAGATTAGAATTTTGAAATATGTGCGTCCGTGAGCGTAACTATGGGACGTTTGTTAGAATGATTTCGAGCTAGAGCAGGGATGTTTGCGAATGAATGGCGAAGTTCGAGTGGAACTCACGATTTCGGTAATTTGATTTGGAAATAGACGTGTTCTTGAATGGTTTGCGAGACTTCGCCGTGATTCATAATTGAGCACTGATTAATGGTTTTTGGGATTGTTGGTGAACCGTTTGAGTGCAGTGCAATTTACAAATGGAGGTGAAAATTAATTACAAGATAAAGATTGTTTTAATCCAACCAAATGGAAGCCTCGAACGAGAGTCTAAGTGTACGTTCGGCGATATTATTTTGCGGAAGAGCGGTTTTTAAGTTCCACTTACTTTCACTCCATCAGTTTTAAATATCCAGCGTTCTTCTCGTGTTCTACGTTACGTCGCTTGCTGACGAAATATCTGCAACTTTCGCATGTGTTAGAATGATAGTCGCTGTACCGTGAAATTTTCGTTCCCGTTTTCCCACCCTCGACAGCAAACAATTCTACAGAAGCGAGAAATCGGCGAAAAGAGGTCGCGCCTCTATCGACAATTACAAAAGGAAGCTTTCGATCTCTAGCAAAAATAAAGAGTCCTCCGTGTCGATATTATTCCGCGTGACGTCGAATCCGGCAAACCGGATGCTCACCGAAAAACGTGAATGCATCGCACGATTCGTCCGAGCTCGAAAAATTTCCCATTAGCCGGGTTAATGCGTCGTTGAGGCTGTTCTGCGACAAGGACGAGACGATGGGAATCTCTCTCAATTATTCGCACGAGTTCACGAAGGAATATCGTACTGGTATTTCAAGAAACTCTAGCTCGACTTGAACGGAGAGGAAAAAATAAAAGAAGGGAAGAGGAACGAAGACGAAGAAGAAAGAGGGGAAAAAATGGAGTCGAGACGTTCCTCAGTCTGTTCTATATCTTTCTTTTTTCGTGCTTTCGCGTTCCTCCGTCGGATTCTTCTCTCTGGCTCGATAATAATTCCAGTGAGCTTATTCGAGCACTTCCGGAAGCTCGCCGGTACGAGCAGCGAACGTGGCGGATAAAATGCGCCGAGTTAAAGCCACCAAGTTAAATGCACCTTTCTTTCCTCGCTCAGTTTCACGCAATAAAACAGAAGTTAACGCTGTCGACGGAGTTAATGAAACGGCGCGAGATCGGCGGTTGAAAAGAATGGCGGCCCGCGATGCGGAGGTCCGATTTCCACGCGATAATCGAGCAGATAACAGCGACAGAACGATTATCTTGCGGGATGTTCTGCAATGGATATTGCGAGCGTCCTGAATTTCATCGTTCAAAGTTTTCACACCTGTCTCAAGGAAGCGAATTAATTTACACGTTCAGGAAATTTTAGAACGGACGATTTTCTGTTTTCTTTTAGGGAACGTTCTCGAATAGATACCGAAAATCCCCTGAATTTAGTGTTTTTTAAAGTTTCCAAAATCGTTAGAGGAGAAAAATTCTGTTGATTCGGGCGATTGCTAATTTGAAAATTTGGAAATTAGAATGAGCAACGTCTTTTCATCTTCTTTTGGTTCTTCGTTTTAAACAATGTTCTCGAACGGGTATCACAGCTACTGTCTTAATAAATTTGATCTTTTAAGACTCTCAAGATAGATCTCTGCTTGTTCCTTCACATCATTAGTCTCAGTTGTGAAGTTTGATAATTCGATATTGATAGTAGACGTAAACAGTGGCTAATGGGTTTTTTTAAGTCGATATCCAAGAGAATGATAAGAGATATTTCTTGGTTGTAAAAAGGATAAGCGGAAAGTATTATGGGAATATTTAAAGTCATAACGGTTGGTCCAAGTTAGTCAACTTCGTGACAAAAGATACAAGATTAATCTTGAATAAGAGCGAAAATTTGTACAGTTCCATTTAAGTTAGGAAATGCTTTTCACGATCCAAAGTACGTAGTATGTTTAATAATTACATTTCTTGTAACGACTTTCACGTTCGCTCGCGCAAGAGACATTAATATTTAATATTTATTTTACAAACGATGCACAATTGCGTACAAAGGCAATGTTTATTACGTAACTTGTTGAAAATTGACGATCGAGTTGGACGCCACCTCATTCAGAGCTTTTACACCTGCCTGCATTCACCAAAGGCAATAATAATAACGAATAAATTACATTTTCCCCTCATTTTTCATCCTATCAAAATGTACGATATTGTCAATTATCCCGCAGGTAGAAAGAAGCAAATTTCCACTTTGCCGCAATTCAACAAGTACGTTCGTTAGATTCGAGCTGTAAATATAAATGATCTACATATTACTATCATTTTATACTAAATCAAGATACAACGTATTTTCAGCTACTCAAAGTTACAAAAAAAAAACACGCTATTCTACAGTTACTTTTGTGGCAATTGACCAGAAAATTCCACTCGATCGATCGATTTCTGCATATACTTTGCCACGGAACCAATTCCTCTCTCTCTCTCTCTTTCTCTCTCGTACGAAACAGGTTCCAGGAAAAGGCGAATAATCCAAAACCGCGTAAAATTCCTGTTCCTCAAGCAATAAAGGGATATTCGACGAGCTGTGCTCGACCCGCAGAGAACAGCCCTCTCTGGTAAAATCAGAGTTGGCGCGGTGGCTGATTCGTCGAAACAGGGAGGAATCTAATCGGCGTGCAGGTCCAGTTTCGCGCGATGAAACGAACGATAACGTTTTCCAGCCGTGTGAACCTTTAATGAAAACGCTGAGATAGCGGAAACGGTGATATCCTGGTTGAAACGCTCGGCGAAAAGTCAACTTCCGTTTCGGTAATAATCGTGCCACCGACGCGACTGTTCGCTTCGCGTTCTTCGCGTGTAATAACGCCACCAGGAGAGGATGTAGGATAACGAACGCTATAAATCAGAAGTAAAAACGTGTACCTGTAAATATAGCTCGTTAGAGAGTTCTGATAAATCACTAGAAACTTCCCATCGAAGGGTGGAAGTCTCCTAACGCCAGCACAATCGCCGTTAATCGCTGGATACCAATTTTTCAATCGTAACTGCTCGTGTCTGTTGTAGAAACGACGACAAATTGATGAATTTCCGATGCAGATAGAAAACCGAAGGATTAGTGCGTGGAAAGGACTTTCGAATGTTTGAACTATCGCATGTTTCTGTTGAGAATTTTGGATCTTAATGGCCGAAATAATGGTATAGAAACACTAAATTTATACTTAGAATTTATATCAGAATAGTTATATATTTATTTGATAAACGATTTCAAAGATATTCATCGATACACATTTGCACGCGTCTCGGCATTTTCTTCCATACCAGACTGTTAACTCAACAGTTTACGTTCCTTTGTTTTCCAGACGCCGCGCACACGCATACTTTCACACACTGATATTCACATACATGTATACACTACTACGCAGCTAATCTAGTCTAGCACATAACGTTATACGTATCTCAATAATTTCAATTGATAACGATAAATAGTATTAAAAAGATTGGAGAACGTTTGAAAGTTTTTGTCACGATTATAGAACCTCGTAGTTTTCTACTTTATTTGTTACAGTAAAAATATTGGATGCGTTATTTGTATTCGTATTCACGTTTTATCGAATATCGCTCGCTAATAAATGTACTTTTTCTTTCTTTTTTCTCTTCTTTTTTCAAATAAATTGAAGCGTAAAGTTTTATAGTTAAGCAGAGAAGCGAAAAATACTCGTATACATTTGTTTCCGTAGGCGGCCGACAGTTTATGATTTATTTAATGGAAGAAACCAAAACGAAACTGGTACACGACCAATCCATGAACTTTATCGTTCTCTCGAGCGATGTTATATCTCGGCAACACTGACCATACATCCTACAGGCGCATTTTTTTCTTCAGATCGAGTCTCTCGTCGGATATAAAATTTCACGATAGAAATTTCAAACAGAAATGAAAGATTGAAAGTACGAGATTCCTATTGGATTGTCTGTCGTTACAGTAGTACAATAGTTTCGATCGATTGTGCGTTAAACTCGATTCACGGATCTCCTGGGAGATCATTTTGTATCTATGATATAGGGTAACAACGTGAGACAATATCGATCTATTCATTGTTTTAATATTTAGGTCACTTGAAATATCGAGAATATACGGTGAACTATTTTTCTTATTTTTATCTGTTTCTAATTATTTCTATTTATTTTATATTTATCGTTTTTCATAGATAAAATTCATGATATTGTTAGTAATAAAATGTCAAATTCATATCATATAATTGATTTATAATTTTAGCGAGCTTCAAACGTCGATAACATGACTTTTAAAATATTAGAGCAATTTTCATTTTCTATCGTTATCGTTTTCAAGTATCAATTTTGCTATTTCTGACTATTGTATATTTGTTTTGTTTTTTTTTCTCTCTAAAATCTGTGGAATTTTAGCAAACTCTAAATATCAGAAATACGTTTTGATATACTTTTTTCCTTAATCGTTACATTCTCTCATATCACTATTTCCATTCGTCAGTACCAACTTTACCTTAAATTGCAACTATTAAAACGCATAGATCTTCTAGAACGCATTTGCCTTTCGTTATTTCCCTTTTATCAAGAACCATGGGTTCCATGAAACAGAATCTTCTTTATTCGTAATTGTTCGGCTGTAATATCCGATAATTTTTAATCAAATCCATCTCGATGCTTGCTGTACCCAGGAATTTTCAGATTTATTACTTCGAGCGATCCGATGGTCCTGAAAACCTCGCGAAACTCGCTGTATAATCAGAACCCGGTCGAATCGAGAGAAATCGTCCGATGACGACAGGGTGTTTCTAGCCTGACAACTATATGCCTCCGACAACCATCCAGTTTCGGCAGGAAAAAAAAAGAGAGGAAAAAAAATAGAAAAAAAAGGATTGATGTTCTCGTGGATGTTTTGACGTGCTTCGTGTTCCGTGGAAATTTATTCGTTGACCATCCCGATAAATGGCGAGGAAATTCGTTTTATGAATAATTTCGTTCGAACAGACTAGTCCCAGCTGTTCTACGATCGCCGAAATAATTGGAAAAGCTGTTTATTGGCGTTCGTGCTCGTCCATTTATATCCGCGAAATTCCTGACAGACACTGTGTACCGATATTCTTTTAAAGTTCGTCATTCATATTCCAGTCTATAAATCTTTTATTAGGAATTCCCGCGTAATTCGATGTTATTACGAACCCTTCAATCATAAGATTCCATTTCAATCGAAGAAATGACAACAAACGTCCACTTAATCACGTTCAAACACGCGTAATACGTCTCTCAGGCTCCGAACGAGACTGTCCGCCCTGGAAACTTATCGTAAAACGTGCTCCTCCTTCTCATTATTCAGAAACTTCTAGCTTTTCTTATCGTCCATCCGCGAAACTGGAAATTCAAGCGCACATGCCCATGTATCAAAGTTTCCGTGGCAATTTTCATAGCGCATATTTACTCGACAGTTTAGCTCAGACTTACGACACGCCGGCAGCTCGTTGGACCACAAATCGTACAAAATCTCGTATCTCTTTCTCCACTCCTCTCGCCCCTGTTCGCTACGATCTTTTCGCTCTTTTCCGCGGAGGAACGTTTCTTCTTACGTTTGACCTGACGCGTTCACGCCCCGGATCGCGACACAAGGTTTCCCCCGCGTAAATCATCCGGCGATGCGGATACACGCCGCTTTCGTGCCCCCCTTTTCCCTTTTATCTTTACGTCCCAGCTTTTACGACCACTGTGTGCCTTTCAGTCGCGGCACGTTGTTTAATGTAAATAACGTAAGACGAAAGATTCGAAGAGTTGGAAATTAGAAAATTGCAAATTACAGGATTTGGAAATTTGAATATCTCAATATTTGGAGACTCGAAGATATTCGGAGGTGCAGGAATTTGAAAATTTGAGAATCGTTTTTAATCTTTATTGGATGATGTTCAAACTACGTTGAAAAATATCCGTGATCAAAATAAGATTCATCCTTAGCTTAGCAAAGATATTTTCGATATAGTTTTACTGTCGTAATTACCTACGATTGTTGATATTATTAGAAAAAGCAAGAATATTGAAATTTCCACGTGGCAAACTCTATTCGGTTCATCGACTGAACCAAAGGAGCAAAAACTCGAACGCGCATTATCGATGAACAACCTAACGAATAATTAATTCCATTGGCGTATGGAAATTCGACCAGGCAAAATGGTAATTAATCAAAACTGCTTGTTTAATGCCGAATAAACTGCCGTCGCGTCGTTGTCAGCCTTTAAATAATGAGCGATCCGAATATTCCTAGCGTTATTATGAATGATAATTGACGTCGTGCACGGTGCGCTTAGCTGCGAGAAAAGACGCTGTGTTATCGCGAAACCAGCCGTATAATTCGTTCATTGTCGTGAAAATGGCTGGCGTAGCGTAGCGCCGTGAGTTTAATTGGAATTAAGATTTTCTGAAAACCTTCGTTTCTTATAACATCGTGCAACGTCCAACTGATATTCCTTGCCAAATCCTTAGAACCAACGTTTCACCGAGTCCAACAAATTACAACCACAACGATACAAAACAATTGAAATTCAATCTCAAACTTTCTATATTTCTTACGACAAACGAAACTCATCCTTAAAACGCTTTCCATCGTATCGTACGGATCGTACAAATTCTACACAGTGTCGATACCATACGATACTATTCAAATATGATTTTTATAAAATCGCTGTATCCTTTGTCAAAGTCCAGCCTTAAAACACATCTCACTAGAAAATTCAAATATCAGTCTCAACTTTCAAACGCTGTATACTAGAACTTAGCCTTGCAAACACGTAACGCTACACGTTATCACGCATCCTGTACGCTAAATAGCATGACATCGACGATTAAAATGCATTCTGGATGACGACAGATAGCCGTTCACTGCCTGGGAGACGAGGCGACGTTGCGCAGGTGGTTGGTCTACGATCCACGTCAGAGGGTGCAGGGCTGGAGGTTCGTCTCGTACATGCTGCTGCACTCGAACGCGCTTCACCTTGCGTTGAACGTAGTCATCCAACTGGTGCTCGCCACTCCGCTCGAGGTGAGTTAATCAAACTAATTGTCGACCAGCCAGCCTCGTTCGTTGGCTACTCTCTTTCTCTTTTCTCATTCGCAATGCTCGGCAAAGTGTATCTTTGGGTGAACCGATCGATCGCGTTCAAAGGGGCTGCGTATCGAGTAAAAAGTCATTATCGAAAGAACACAAAGGCATGGAAAGAACGGCAGGTGGAATTTAACGTTAGAACTATCGAGGGATAAAACTTACGTCAGAGAAATTAAAGCGTAATGTATGGACGAGTGTACACAGGCTATCGGTATTTTTGTTTAGTCATTCGCGATATTGGCATTTAAACAACGTTTGAATTAATGGTTCTTCGATGTAGATAGACGAACGTTGTTTCGATTAAGAATTATACTGGTTCTGTTTAAAATGTAAAACATACGCGATCTTTATTTATAACCTACGATATCTTCCTCGGTCTTCCGTTATTTTTCGCGAAATATTTTCTCCTAACGAGCTATCGTTTATCCGTAGATTTCGCAAAAAAGTCACGGAAAATTCGCGATATTTGCCGTCGTAAATCTAGAAAATTTGTACGAGTCGAATCATTACAGATTGGTCATTTCGGCGTTGGTAAATTTGTAAAATTTTTACGGAAAATAACGGATTGCTTATTTATTGATCGGTCAAATATATATAAAATTTCTATGGGAAGTGATGAATGAGTTATTCGAAACACTCTGATAGTTCTAATATTAAATGGATGGAAAATTTTACACTGGCTAATTGAACGAGATTTATCATCCTTTTTAATTCTTTTTCTCTCGCATTTTGTCATTGTCTACATTTTTTAGTTAATCGATTAATATTCGACGAACGAAGAGAGAATTTCGTATTAGAAAGAATGTTTTCTAAGGGCATAGAAAATATGTCGAACGAACGAAAGACGATATCGGTGGTCGTAGGTGGAACAGGGTCGAATAGGGGTGGCAACGATCTACTTAGGAGGTGGTGTTTGCGGAGCCCTTGGAGCATCTCTTCTCCAACCGAGCCTCTTCTTGGTCGGCGCTTCTGCGGGTGTCTATGCTTTACTTACCAGTCATCTGGCGCATCTCTACCTGGTTAGTTACAAATTATATTATTCTGCTATTATTGACATACGTATACGTATAAAATAAAATTTATCTATGCAGAAGTTGTCGATTCCTTTTTATCTTTCTTTGCATCCTTATTGTACCTTATTGAAGTAACGTTTCAAATCGAAAGTTTTAAATCTACACTTACACACATAGAAGAAAACTCTGCTTGTAGACGACTAGGTAACGATTGTTCAACTTGCTTCGTACAATTTTAATTTGCTCGAACTTGCCACATTCTACTACAATCTTCTACAACGAACTCTAACACAACCGTCTAGTTTCGTTCGTCTTTTATTATTTGTAACGTCACCGACATACTTGCCAAATAATTAAAAGAAGATGTTCCATGTCGTTTACAATCACCTTAGTTGCCCAGAAGTTCGTAATCTTGTTGTAAATACACCATGATCCAACTTTCTGCAACTTCGTTACGCCGCGTCTACTGCTGCTGCGTTTTTAGTTTTAATGCCATCAAGATTTCCTTAAAAACGAAACCTTGCGACATCTTCTCGAATTAATACTGATTCGATCCAATTTCCCTTAACGCGATCAAACACGAACAACTTTTATCTACCAACCACTCGTCGAACATTGACTCATGACTCTTCTCTGTCTTTAATTTCCAGTGTCACGGAGAACTCCGCTACGCCGGCTGGCGTCTAGGTGCCGTGTTACTCTTAGCAAGCGCAGACGTCGCGTCACTTCCAATTCCAGCACTGCTCGGTTGCGGTAGAGTCGGTTGGGCAGCTCACGTGGCTGGCGCCCTGGCAGGGCCACTCCTAGGCCTGGCAGTGTTCCCGAATCAAAGCAAGAAAGACGCTAGAGGACGAAGATTCGTGAGGTTCGTGCGACTTCTAAGCGCGATCAGCGTGATGCTGCTCGTGGTTGGCGCCATTTTAGGCAACATCTACGTGATCGCGTTGCCACAGCTGAGGAAGCCCTCCTGACAGAGGATCGAGCTGCTCGTCAAGCTCTGCAGACGGTCCTTCCTCATCGTCAAGATCAGAGAGGCCGCCGAGAGCGTTTTCGAGTAGGAAATCGCGCAACTCGCTGGCAATGGGAAAATTTTTACGACGTTGCTCGGACCCAGGGAAAGAAATGATCGTCGTCGAAGTTGGGATCGCGTGAAATTATGAGAAAAGAAAAAAGAAAAAAAAGAAGGAAGAAAAAGGAACAGAATTGGAAGATAACGTTAAAGACGAAGAACTTTGGAAACTAAAAATTTCTTGAATTTGCAAGCAAAAGTAATACGGAATTGTAAATGGAACTGAGAAGCATCGTTGAAAAAATATGTCGGCGAATGTATTACGATGAGGTGAGAATTTGTAGATTGTTATTGCGATACGCGTGGAAGAAAAATTGTTGTTCGAACTGCGCAAATGGGTGAACAATTAGATGGAAGGAAAAATAAGACGTTGGATATCAATGAAACGGAACAGAAAAGCATCGTGCTCTGTTAAAGGGCAAGTGGTGGATGTACAACGTGGACGTAAATCGATTGGAGCAGCTGCTCGCAGACTGTTGTTGCGATACGCGTGGAATAACAAATTTTGTAAACCGTGCAAATGGGTAAACAATTAAATGGAGAGAAGAGTAAGAAGCTCGTGGGAGGTATTACGATTGAAGACTATTTGCAAGTCGTTGTTGCGATACGCATGGAAGAAGAGATGCTTCGAACTGTTCAGTTGAGTGAATAATTAAGTTGAAGGAGTAGAAGGCTTCTTATTTGCAGCGATTGTCGGATATAAAATTGAGAAGAAGAAAATTGAAGATGGAAGGAAATGTATCTATCGAAGGAAGAAGAAAGCAGAAGAGGGACAAAGATACATGTACGTTAATCTTATTAAGAACTTGGCTAGACTTAGAGTTTATCAAGCCGAGAAAAGCGTGCGTTTAATTACAAAAGGAGAAAGACTTTCCGCAACAAATATTTAAATATTTAAGGCAACGAAAATCGCTGAGGAATTAAAACCGAGTAAACGGTCCAGCGATTTCTATCGAAATAATATTTACCTTTACCGAAACTGCCAGAAGAGAACCACTCACCGAATGAATCGCCTAAAATAGATAAAAAATAAAAATAAAGAAAAAGCAAGATCAATCGATCAACCAAAAAAAAAAAATAAATAAACAAATAAATAAATATAAAAAGCGAGAGCAATCTAAACCAATCTTAGGGAGAGAAAGAAGGAAGAAAATTGCCTGAAATTCCAGCTGGCTCGATTCAAGTTTCTTCGACTGTATCGACAGGAATGATCAAGGGTCTCCTTTTCGAAAGAACTATAGCATCCTGTCTGCGTTTAGTATACTTCTCTGCAAGGTCTAGCCGTTCTTCAATTTCTGCCTGATGTATTCGGCTAGCGGGAAGGAGCAGAAAGATATTCTGGAAATTTACGTTGGCCAAGCTGTCTCTAATCGTGGGATTACGAGAGGTCGTTGCTCGTGGCCAACGTTTGTTCCAACGGCTGACGAATCGACGTCGTTTCGACGAAGAATGGACGCGTCGTATAAATCGCTTATATCGCGATTCTTTATTGCACTCATCAATGTTAAGACGCCAAGATGAATAGGAAACTTCGACTTGACGCTTTTTGATGTTTGTTTGGATGAAAGCGGAGGAGCTGGTTTCTGGAAGAGGCGTAGAATTCTATTTGGAGATGGATGTAGAACTCTCGATTGTACGAGGATTGAAAAGAAACGGGGAGAAGGAATTGATGGGACTGGGATTGTTTAACGGTGAACGTAGAACTTTTAATTGCACCCTCGACGAACGGAGAAAAGATAGAAAGAAGAAATTGAAAGAGTTGCACCGTATAATGATGGGATCAGTAAGTTTGACCATGTGTTTGATAAATAGCAGAATGTTGAAAGTAGAGATCAAGGAAACTACTGATTTGGTTCTTCGATAATGCGTGCCATGTGAAAAGATGGATTTGGTTGTTCAACTTTAGACCTTAACTTTCAACGAAGGAGGAATAAATTGAAAGGAGAAATTGAAGGGAATAGATCGTCGAGAGTTAAAACTTGGTGATATAGTTTCAATTTACTTCAGTTCCTAGGTGGATGAAGAACAGATTGAAATCGGAAGTTAGACAGTGTTCGATAATGAGTGTGATCGATAATAATAAAATACTCTTTGCTGGTTACTCAGTGGCTATGCAGAAAAGATTGGACGAAAGCTGAAGAAAATAGACTATTGGAAAATAAATTTCGTATATAATTTCAATTTTCTTTTTAGTTCTCGATGGATGAAAAAAAGATTAAAAGCAAAGGTCGAAGAAAGCAGACTATTCAAAGATAAACTGATACGAACGTTCGACCTTAGCCCCTGGTAGAATAAAGGAAAAGTTAAAAGCATAGCTTTTCGCACTTTTGCTGTACATTTAGCGGACGAAGAAAACGTGAAACGTTCGTCTTTCTTAGGCAAAAGAAACGATAGAAGCAAAAGTCAAAAAGATTAAAGAAGTTGGACTTCTTAGAGATCGCTGTAGAACTTTAGACTGTACTTGATGTAAAGAGAAACTGTACAATCGAGTGGAGAATCAAAGGTATGAATCTTGTTTTGTGTTCTCGTTCGACGAAACGGTGAGTGAAAGACTGATTTGTGAAAGTTCGGAGGTGAGAGAGAAAGAAGAGCGTTTAATAGGTGGATAAGATGATTTTGTTGAATCGAAGCGTTCAGAACAATGGCACGAGAACTGTAACGAATGATGTCGATCGGCAGATAGTTGCCGAGGCGACGACTGTACAATTGACTAGTAGTAAGCCTGAAATCCGTTGATTGGTAACGTATTGGTAGACCGTTGTTTCTGGTAGCGCGAAAATCGATGAACAAGAGAGACATTATGCTGCGTGTACTTTTCCAAAAAAAGTCGTTTTTCAAGTTCACTTCATTTACGGACACATCGGATAATTTTTCAATCAAGAAATACCTGTTGTACAAATTGCATGCTGTAATTTCCAAGCTTTTTCCCTATTTTCTCTTTTTTTCATTATCGAAGAATCTTTAAATCCTAAAGCTTTAAGATGAAAACAGAGTTTCCTGTAAAGACAATTTTCCTCCATAAATTATGCATTTTACTCTCGCAAATTTGCTATAAAAAAGCAACACTTTCACGATTGTAATAATTGTCCTCCATACTTGAACACCTACTATTCGAAATTCCTTTGTTAATTAGAAATATCTTTAATTCGACAATTTTATTATCTTGGCGATTTGAAAATTGACGTTCGTTGATTTTTGTGCGTATCCAGGAATAAATAGGGATAAATAGTTGATAAGGATGTTCTAAGATAATTCTTCGCTATAAAATACCGATTAAAGTAACGATAAGTTGGGTATTCGTTATTTAAAAAGCGGCTGCGAACGACGAATTTCTCTTATCACTCTTTTTTCCCAACCGATACCGTGGATGAAACCGGGAGAGAAAATTGCACGACTCGAGAAATGCATTTCACGATCCCTCGATTCGTCGTCCCAACGATGCGTTTTCCCGTTAAGGTGGATGGTCGTCGAGTCGAGGACGTCGTTGTCGTCAAAGATGACGCGTCGCGGAACGACCTGATTTTCTTCTGAAAAATCGCACGACTACCATTCGAAAGTTATATGTCTCGATCTACTATAATTTTTCGCGTTCAAATCGTTTTATATTCAAAAATTTATTTCCTCTTATCTATCTATGGTTTTCTTTGCTTTTGAGTTTCTGAGTATTATATCGTAGATTTATACGTGTGAATTTTAATTGAAACGCAATTTTAATCGTCCAAAGTATTCTCCCAATATTCTTCCGATTTCTTGAACTTTCCTTAGACTTTGTTTTCATATATTTTCATCTTCGATTTCCATTATGTATTTTCATCTGTCGTAGTTGCTAGATCAGATTTACTTCTCGCGCTTTTTCAAGTACTTCTCGTGCGCATTCGATTTACCCCCTTTGCGCTCCGATTCTTTCATTTGACAATCGCTACGTTAAAATGTTGCTCGTCTGTCTCAGAAAGCAAATGTATTCTCGATTCAACAATTAGCATATAGTCTTCTACGTAAATCCATAAATAAATTGCCACTTTGTATTTGCCACATGATATTCACGAGCTTAAATCCGAGAAAGTTCTTCTAAAATATGCTCAAAGACATGGCCCAAGTTTCCCAAAACGGGATCAAAATTAACTTTCTAAACTTCCAAATTTGCAAACACTGCCAGTGTTCCGTCCCCCTATAACACAGACATACGCAAGACATTTCCTCCATAATGGAAGATTTCTCGATCTTTAATATTTCTATGGTTTACTATAAATAATAGAGATAGTAAGTCTATCGTAGAGTTAATATTGATTTTTATATAATACGATACTATAAAGAAGAGAGAAAGAGATGAATGAAAAGACAGGAGGAGTTGGCATTTCGTTCTGGAGCTACTAATGGACTCATTAGTAAGGTTTCCCAGGAGGCTCGTGCCTTAGACACGAGGACGGTACGACGGAGGTGACACACCGCGCGCTCCTCTGACGATTCACAGGACGCATTTGCATGAACAGGATGCTTAGACGACGAATTTCAGAGAATTGCCCTGTTGCCACGAATTTCTCTGATGGCGAGTGTACAAGGACCACCGCAATACAGTTTCCCAACTGACCACAATTTTCCCTCAATAATAAATCACTCGTGTCTTCTTCTTCCTCGTCCTCTGCGATTCTTCATCTATAATACTCGATAGAAATTGACTGATTTTTCTTCTCTATCCAAAACTTTAAGCCATCCTGCTCGTTGCATTGTTTAAAAGAAACAATTTTATTGATACACTGCCCATACCGGTGATCTTCGCCACACGGATATATTTATTCACTCCTCCGTGGTCCAATATATTAAAAGATGAAGCAAATCTCTTCAATGATTAATTTAAATTAAGATTTAAATTAAGAACCCTGGAATTCTGCTTCTTCGGTCGTGTTCATAAAACTACGAGTTTACCTAAATATCCACCAAAGGACCAAGGAGTATTCAGCTTATGGTATTCTTAAGGACGTTTTCATTTCCATAAACTTTATACAATCGGCGAATTTCAGCTGAATCGCTGCAATTTCTTTTCGTAATGGACAATTTTATTGATACACTGCCCATACCGGTGATCTTCGCCACACGGATATATTTATTCACTCCTCCGTGGTGCAATATATTAAAAGATGAAGCAAATCTCTTCAATGATTAATTTAAATTAATATTTAAATTAAGAACCCTGGAATTCTGCTTCTTCGGTCGTGTTCATAAAACTACGAGTTTACCTAAATATCCACCAAAGGACCAAGGAGTATTCAGCTTATGGTATTCTTAAGGACGTTTCCATTTCCATAAACTTTATACAATTGGCGAATTTCAGCTAAATTGCTGCAATTTTTTTTTTTTTTTCGTAATCGCGATATTAAGAGAATACAAATTTTATAATGCAACTTTACCCCCCCCTCCCCCAAAAAAAAATATTCCAAATGAAATATCGCGCCAACGTTAACACTCAAGTTTAATTTGCTGATAACCAGAACAAACTATCTTTTGAAAATTCCCATCTAGAAGTCGTCAAACCCTACAACTTCGAGAATTCGTAATCAAAATTAACGTTTCGAAAACGAATCTTCGTATCGCGATCGGCAACTTGAGTCATGTCACACATCCAAATGAGAGACGTTGTCGCAAAGGTGGAGAGAGCGCAAAGGGGTTGCTACTCAGCCTATCCCCGGCAACTTGCAGCCAGAAATCATTCGAGTAATCCTATCCCACTGAATCGATCGGTGAGAGTATATCATTCGCGAGTATGCGATGAGAGAATAGAAGAGACGACGGAATAGGAGAATTTAATGGAGGTAAACGCGTGCAGAAAATTCCGAGAAACGCGGAAACGACGCGTGGGGTGTTCACGCGTACGCGAATGCGAACGTGGGCAGAATTTCGAACGCGGCTCTTAGTTGCTTCTCCTTGCCCCGCGCTCTTATCGCGCATCCTTTCTTTTTCCACGTCCAGAGCAGAGAAATTAAAAATCTCCGTTGTCCCGTGCGCTTTTACATTTACGACGCCGTAATCTTTAACTCTACGCGGAAAGTGTTTTTCCGCGATTCTCGCTTCTATGAAAATTCCACGGCAATTTGACCTCTTGTCTTGCGACGTCAAGACATAAACTATGCGAAAATTACAGATTTGATTCAACAAGAGAAGGTTTCGTAATGTTCGAAACAATGGATAGTTGAGATTTTCATTTTGGTTTCAAACCTGCAGATTGTGAAAATTGTGAACTTATTTTTTATCGATAGGTGTTGTTAAGATGTTGCGCTGGTATGGACGATTATGTTAATCTGAGACAATTTTTGGTGGAAAAAAGCACGATTTATTAAGTTATTATAATTCGAATTATTAAGATCGTAAGGGATCGTTAAACGTAAGGGGTTAAATGAGAGTGATTGCACTTTTATCGGTTAATTAACCCTCTATAACCATCGCTTGTTTTGTTTTTTTTTTTTTTTTAGTTTTCGTATATGATAAAAAAGATTCTAGTTAATCGTTGAATTTTTGTTTTAACGTAATAATCGAAGGCTAAGAATTATTACTAATAAATTGTTTAACAGTCGTTTTCTAAGATGATCGTTTGATGGCTTAAGGAAATAGAGTAAGATTTAGAGAGTGTGGATATACGAATAAACAATTTTTGAGTCTCAATTTTACAGTGTTATAGAGGGTCGAAGGAATTTAATTAGTGTTATCTGTAAGAATATAATTGTTACGTTTGACAATGGAATTTTTGGCAAAGGAATTGTGCAATGGAAGAGGATAATTACTGTGATCAGTAATGGAAAATTCGTTCGAGGAATTGGCTAATTAATCGAAGTATGCGTGTGATAGAAGAAAAATGGGAAGGGAAAGTAATTATTATCACAGACTATTTTACTAAAAATAATCGACGGACTAAGAAAACGACTCGTAGTTGAACTTTCAGGCAACAAATTGCCCGTCGACCGATTCTTGTGCAATAGAACACGGACAGAGAAAAGGGATGAAAGGATCAGATCTTTGAAGGCTGTTAGGGGATAAGAAGCGCTGTTAAAATGCTCTTCCTTGGATTCTTTTCATCAAATCCAGAAAACGTATCGTAGATTTTCAAGAATTCCGATTTTCAACCGATTCGAAGCAAAAAGAGCCGAGACGAGAAAAGAATTTCCGCGTCTCTAACGAAAAGAAACTAAAAGTTGGTGAATTTAAGTGGAAAATCTCCGATAAAACGTCTAATTAATTTTGTTAGAAGCTCGTTGAGAATTTTAAACGGCGGAAAAGTAAATCGAAGATCTTGAAAACCGGCTGGATACGAACGATAAAAAGGAATTCAAGCTTTTCGAGCAAATGAAAGGAATATTCTCATTCGAGAGCCTGATTTATAGTTTAATCGCGTTTCCTTTGGTTAAGCCGCGACGATGCATTAACGATGCTGCCAAAACCGGAAAACAATACATTTATAACTGTACGTAGTACTTACTCGATAGTAAAGTAGCGCGCCGAATCGTGTTCAGATTACCCACAAATTTTCTAAAATTCGTCTTTTCGTATTTACGCCTCGATGAAACGTGCAATCGATAATACAAAATTCGTGAAACAAATTTTTCAAATATTTTCATCGACTAACAATTTATCCCTATCCATTGATTTTATTCCCACGTATTACTAAAGATAAGAGAAGAAGTGGCTGCTCCATTAGACAATAAGATTTACGTCCAAGATATTTTTGTTCTTTCATTATTCAAATAATATTATTCGGGAAAATAATCTTTTAAGGAGATGAAAGAACGTCGAATCAAGAAGCGGAAAGATCTTAAGGATATTTGTAAAGTCAACCGCTTTTCACCGTAATTTTCAATGACGATTATTTGTGGGCAATCCGAATGGAAGAAGATGTGTTCTCTCCGGCAATTTAGTCGATCACTGTACCTATGTATTTGTTTATCGATATTATTATACACTTACAGATATACAGACAGGTATACAGACACACACGAGGCGAACTGGCTGTGATTATGTTAGTGTTACGAAACCTACGTCGACACGATTAATAATTATAATAATAATAATAGTAATGATAATACGAATATATCTGTAAATACAACCGACTAATTGGATATAAATATAAATACGATTATATACGCTGTGATTTGATCACGGGCATATTTAACGGAGGGTTGTCACCTCTCCACTGTGTATCGAAACAATCGATTGCCTGCAATAAAGTCGAAATCGTTCCACGGTTCCCGTAATCCTGTTGCCTTTTACCTTCAACAAACACACGCTACGGCCCGATTTAGTCCAATTTTGCGGATAATTTCCTGTTATAAATGATTGATAGCTGGAACGATCGATGTTTCGTGACGATGGTCGAACGATTAGGAGAAGATCGAACGTGATTCGACCGGAAGGTAAGAGAATTTTTACGTAAATTCTTGCTATTATACTTCTCCGTCGAATTGACGAAGAAAGCAGCAAAATTTTGATGATTCCAACAGACACTCTAGGACATATCGATTTGCTTCTTCTACCAAATCAAACCTACGACTATCAAAATCAATTAAATAATAAATAACGTTAAAATAATAAATAGCGGACACGTTAATGAACCACGTATGAACTATATAGTGACTAATTAATATGTAAATTACGTATCGTAATCTAAATTACAAGAACATTACGCGAAACAGTTCGATTTAGTTCTTCGAAACTGTAAAAAAATACTTTCGAACGCGTCGAATGATCGACAAATAGTTGGAACATTTCTAACTGCGAAAACATCAAATGTAATGCCACTTTTTCCCTTAAAACTGCTTAAAGGATTAGCGAAAAAATTACGATGCTGAGTTCCGTAAATGTTTATTACGACAATCGTACAATAAAACATATATATATATATATATATATGTTTGTGTATATATATATACATATATAAGTACAAGCCTCTGTGCGGCATTCGGCGCGAATTTACGGCCTTGCTAACGCGATACAGAAACGATTACGCTTTCCCGTGATCCGTTTCCGGCACGGTGTCCTTCCAATTCTTAAAACGACGAAAGAAAGTTGAAAAGAAGGGAAGAAACGAAAGGATCGAAGAGGAAGAAAGGAAAAAGCGAAGAAAGAAAGGTTCACGGAGGAATCGTTCTACTAATTCGATTACAGCGTCGCTTGTCTCCATTGATTACGTTCGATTAATTACTAACTAAGCTTACGATCTAAATGATAGCACGTGACAGTAAGTTAACTCGTTTCTAAATCGATAAACGACGCGGAAGAACTTTCGACGAAATCGATGAAAATCCGATCGTAGATCGATCGTTTTATAGCACCGCAGCGTACGAATCACGACAGATTATAATTAATTATGTCCACTCAGTATACGGGGGTCTAGTGAATAAAAAAATAACATACAGGTTAAATGCACCTATGGTGATCGCGATGCCACTGATAAAACCACGAATTATTGTAACAAAGAGCTTTGTAGCTTGAAATAAATAGAATTATTGGCAATCGTTCCGAGATTCGCTTGTTTTGTTTTATCTTTTTTTTTTTTAATCTTTTTATCCTAATTTCTTTTACTTAATCGTTTGCAATCAATTACTATAACAGGCTATCAACAGATTCGGTTGAAATCGTAGGGTCGAAGTTTGATGATTTTTTTGAAAAGATTGATGCGTTTTAAACAGTTTTGTCGTAACGTTCGATCAAAATTCTTTAAGTTATCTTTCATAGAGGAGGAACTAACATGAAACTTTTAATGGAAATTGTAGCGTCGAAGAAAGGGCTCCGGCGTAATATTGAATGTGCCTGTAATAATGCTTCCTAAGCATTTTTCAGTCACGACAAGTTCTTATTATAGTCAAATAGGCTGCAATCCCCTTCTCACATTTGCATAAAAGGCTATTATTAATGGGATTATTATTGGTCGCAATCACTGCCACAATATTAAGCATAATCTTAATATATCGAAATGAAAAGGCGACGAAGATCTTTGTGAAAATAATTATAATCCAAGGAATAATTTACTACCCTCTTGGCACAAAATCACCTAGACACGTATAAATCAGAGGCACGTCTTTAAACACGCGAATAACGTGAAACCCATTGAAAATGATTATGAAAATAATAACAAAGATAAAGAATAAGGTCAATCAAATCGGAAACCCAAAATAAACTTAATACCAAACATCAAGCGTTTTGGTCTATAATTATCTAATAAATTTTTATTCCAAATGTCGTGCAAAAATTACGCCTTCAAATCGGAATATTCCTTTAACCAAAGCGACAAATGAAATTCCACGAGCAAATTATCTTAAAACCCAACGTCTCGATAATTTCAGCCGCCAAGATTTTGTTCCATTTCAGAAACTGTGTCTCTGCCGCTTAACCGATTCATTCAAAGTCTATCGAAATCGCACGAATAAATCAAAACGGAACACGGACCACCCTTGTAGCAGGCTAATTCCCGGTTAACGGGGAGAAAATGGGGATTGGGGCGGCAACTTCCGTCTTTATCCACTTATCCTTGCAGAGCACGGAACCGCTATCCCTCAAAATTACATCCTGATCGATCTTCGCAAAACTGTGGATCCTTGCCAGATGAGTAACGTTCCATAGGCCGGCCAATGGACGAGAGTCGAAGAGTTTCCTACCTCCTTCCATTTGGACAAAATTCCTATCCAGCCAAGTGGGCGAAGAAAATATAATTGAAAGATACGATTTTCGAGTGATCGCAAAGGGTTGGTTAAATTAGGGGGTGAATTAAAGTGTATTACTTGGTGAAATTGACTTTGGATGGGATTTGAAGAGCGAGCGAATTTTAGGGAAAAGGAGACGAATGTTGCCCCCGAGGTGATTAATGAATTTGATTGCAGTTGGTTGGAATAGGTTGAAGTACAGTTTAGATAGTAGATTAAGGTTCGAGTATTTGTTTCTAATCTAGGTTTAATTGTAATCAAAATTGTTCCTGGATCAGAGATTTATAGACGTAAAGTTTAATTGAGAGCCAATTGTAATTGTAATTTGATTTAAATTAGGATTAGGTTCCAATTTACATTTGATCAAAGAGCGTTTAATCAAAGAATTTGGATTAAGAATGCTCAGGTTGAAACTATACATAAATTTCTTTTTTATGATCTTTACTGAATCAAAATTATTCAGACAGTCCAAATAAGTGACCGATAAATATAGAATTTTAAATATCAAAATCATTTTATTGGATGCGTAAATTAATTCAGTGACTAAATGGGTTGTGAAATAGCTGTTATTGTGTGACACATCTACATGCATATAAGGAAACTTCCAAGCGTGCAACATCATGGAATTGCAGTTAAAATTACTCTGTAACGTCGTGGTTACGAGGTTTCTAACGTGGATTACAGATTGCTATTATAAGGATACGTAATGAGAGAGAGAGAGAGAGGGAGACTTCGAATCTCGGAATGTGCCTCAAATTTTGTCAATTATTCAGAATTCCCTTCGTGGCATCGCCTTACAACAAGCTAATCATTGAACGAAACAGAGAGCTATAATTCCGATTCGAGGAATTAACACATTCACCGCTCACTGTAAATACTTTCACTCGAGAAATAAAGAATAATTCTCCATAATTAAAGAATAAAATTTTCATCTAGACTTCTTCGCAAAAGTCAAACTATCCAGTCAAAAATACAACTAGTTTAAGAGCAACTGACATGTTTTTCGTTTTTTACTAAAAACATTCAACGCTGACATACTTTAATCGATATAATTTAACATTAACGCATTAACTTTGCGATAATGGAAGACAATTCCAAATTCTTCCTACCTTCTCGCGTTCACCTTCTCTTTACCCGTCACTCTCGAAAATTTACTCCAACAATATAGCAATCGACAGTTCTTCGCAAGCCACATACTCCGTAGCTCGAACTGAGATCCTCCATACCTTTCCTCAAACTATCCCTTGGAAACGTATCGAGGCAGCAGTGAATCTATTAACTCGAACGAACCTAATTGCAAGGAAAACAGCTTGGCCCGAGCACGGCCAACTTCGATCAACACTTGAGCTGCTTGCACTGTACCCCGATCTCCGTGCACCTGCACTCTAGGCAAGGTCCAGAGAGCTCGGTAATGATCCTTCCAACGCGATACATCCTTCCGTAGATATTACATCCAGCCAATTTTAGCAAGCTAGCTACCGACATAGGAATTTCATTCTCTAGAACCTTAGACGGCGTTCCAGTCTCTGTCACACGATCCTCCATCTTCTCGCTCACTTTGGAAGACAATTTGTCATCCTCTGATTGGTCACTAACGTTTGCAGTCGATCTGCTAGTAGTCGATGTCTCTGTCGTCTTTGTATCTTTATTATTCTCATTGTTACTTGTATCTGAAGAGAATAACAGATCCAGAACAGTATCCAGAGAAAATATAGGTTCATCCAGCTCTGTATTAGCTCCGGAAGATGGTTTGATCGTAGTCGAGTGAAATTTAGAATTATTAACTTTTGTCAAAGAATCTCCGAGCTTCGACTCAGACGAGATATTAGCGTCGTTGATTTGCGAAGTATTTAATTTCACGAGATCAGAGTTCGTTGTATTAAAAGAAGAAATAGCATGTTCTTCTTGTTTCTTGGTAGTATGATCCATGGTTGAGGAAGCAACCTTTTTGGGAATCGTTTCGGAAACACGATCCAAAGTTTGTTCAGTTTCTTTGGTGTTGTAATTTGAAGCGATTGCTTCTTTTATATGTCCATCTTGACTCAGATTATATTTATTCTTGGTGATTAGTCTGGTTGGATCTTCTTCTGGTCTGTACGGTGGACGTAGGAGAGATAATTTATCCACGAAATCAAAGTTTGCTTGCAGAGGCTTTAGAGTGCTGGTAGTCGATGGCCTTGAAGTGGTGATTCCATGTTCTACCAGGTAAGGAATCATGTCCTCGATCAGGGAAGGCAGATCAGGAGCTGGTTCTGTCTTTATCACGTCGCGGAATGGGTCTGGAAATATTATCGGCTGATGTAGCGATGGTGCAGTGGCGTCCGCGCGGTCTAACACAACCGTTGGTGATTCTTCTGCTTCTACTGGAAGTAATCGAAATGTTAGAGTCGGTACGTGATAGAATTGTCATTGATTAAATTGTATTTGCAAAACATTTTAACTCTCCAACGTAATTTTTTTGGAAATAGGAGGATGCTAGAGAATTATAGAATTTGGGTGTATAAATAACGAAGAAATGCTTATAATAATTGTTTGAGGTAAGGTAAACTGAGAGGACAAACAGTCTAGAAATAACAAAATAATATAATTTTTCTCTTATCTGAGAAAAATTCGCTTGATCATAATTAATACGATATATCAAACCTCGCCTATTTACTCCCCAGACAAAAGATTGAGAATTAAACAAGATATAATTCCATTTCTTCTGTGTTAAATCAATAATGTACCAATTAATTGTTGAGGAGAAATACATCTCACAGTGAGATCTACTTTTTTTTAGAAAATTAAAATTGAAACAAGGCGAACAGCAAAGGTAATTCAAACAATTTTTAAAGAAATATTCTTCTATCAAAGGTTTTTTCAAAGACTTTTTCGTCGTGTAAAATTTTTCGTACCACAGACGATTTTTCCGCAACACGTCTCTTCGGTGTTGATCCTTCTACATCCGATCTTCAGAGGTGGACATTTTTCCGTGGAGCACACTACCTCGCCGTAGTAGCACATGCAAATCACGCAGATACTGCTGCTCGGCACAATCTCCCCGTGACGGTACTCCATATTCTCGAAGAGACAGTTGCTGGCTGAGATTTATGAAACAAAAGCGGAGAATCTCGTTGAACTCGCCAGCTTCGAAATTTTCTCGACCGCCTGAATCTTAAAATTATTTAAAAATTATAATCTAGCTCTCTATAACGCGAATTGTTCCTCGGCTTGTGAAACAGCCAAGAAATTACTTGAAAAATTACAATTTTTTACTTCAATGAAAAAGCTAGCAATAAAAATTTACGACTGTCGTGGATAGATTGTTCGATGACAATATGATGTACATAGCGGTACAATTAGATGCGAGCTCAATGGATTCGCGTGACGCAACTAATAGAGCGGAAAATACGTTGTAATAAGAAAAAGCTGAATTCGAAGAAATAAATTAGACGTTCGTTACCATCGCTTTTACGATGAGGATTGGTGATTGGCGCCGGAACCACGGTGACGCCTGTTCCGATTTCCAGATTCAGATCGGTGGAATGGTAAGGGGCGTCGAAATAGGGCGGCTCCCTTGGCACGAATCCGCCTTATGGAAAACAAATCCAGTTCAAAGTAGAAACACGGAAGAAGCTATTAATGTTACATTCAGAAACGAGAACTATAGGGAATTCACTTGCGGTACAACTTGTTAAATTGTAACGCCTTCAATTAATTATCAGTAGGATGTACCGAATACCTAAAAGATAAGAAATGTTCAAAGAAAACAACTGATTAAGGCATTTATTTCTTAATATTCATTATTCAATATTCAAAAGAATATGCATGCAATTTATATTACACGTCTGTGATGTTCCCAGTACCACGAAGCAAAACGGGGAAAACAAGTTAAAACTTCTACGAAATAGTAAAGCAAGAATAAAAGTAGAAGCTTCTAAGGTGCCATTAATGAAACCGCAAGCAGCTGTTAAAAACTCATTGAGCAGGAAAAAGAGACGAAAAAAATAAGGGAAGAAAAACGTAAAAGCGTTACTCCTCGAAGGTGTCACCGCGAGAAGAATCGTGGTTTACGGTGGACGTAAAACGCGAACGAGGGTGGCAGAATGTATCCGTGGGACGAGTTTAAAATATGACCCACCTTCGGTCTCCACTGGCGGGCTGAATCTGTTTTCCTGAGTGGCGATATCGTAAAATCCGGAGGTGTCGGTGGGCCGTAGCTCCGGAGGCACTACCACCGAACCGGAAGGATATCCGGTAACCGGGGACGGGACTGTCTTGTCTTTCACCAACGCGTCCGCCGCCACAAACGGAATTATCCTGTATGGAAACGCATAAATCCAACCATTTCTCATTTCTTTCAACCACTTATCCTAAATTTGTCCCGCAGTTTTCTTCGTTCTTGGAATTTGGAAAATTACTCAGAAATGCATCTTAAATTTTGCTTAACTCGAATTTTGAAATGAGATTTTGAAGATTGATGCTAAGAACTGGCCCATCTTGTATAATTTTACCAGTCACAAGTTGATAAGAAAACAAACGAAGAAAAGAAAATGAAGGTTTCCTTTATAGGAAACTTTTACTAATCCCCAATCATCTGGTTATCCTGTTTGACGGAAAATTGTTTTCAAGTAGAACGAAATTTATTCTCAATTCTATTATTCGTTCTCGGGAATGCGAAGATTAGGAATCTGACTAAAAAACAAAGTGTATATCTAATTGCGAAATATTCTATACTCCCTACATATGTAGAATATTCTAATACTATTTTAAGTATCCTCTCGTTTAATATTTACGACACTGTATAAACCTTCGTTAAATGTTTCAATAAAAATAAATTTTCCAGTATCATCCTCGATCCTCTCTTCCATCTACGAAAAGAACGAATATTAAACATATCAATAATTTTAAAGAATCTTCCATTATTACGTTTAATCGATACGTTTCTAATATCAACAGTCTGTCCCAAATTTCTGTCCACAATTTCTCAGTAACTTGATGAACCAGTATTTACCTTACCTAACATTGGGTAACGACGGCGGCAACGTTGGCTCGCTATAATCGTAATCATAATCCTCGCCTTTCTCACGGTGAGTGATGTTCAGGATAGCCTCGACATCCGGCGGGATCGATCTAATCGGGTTGATGGTCACACCATGTATGTGACCTACCGAGACGTTCGTTTTCACAGTCACGTTCATCACCAGAATGTCGTCCGGCATTAGTACGGTGGATGACGTTCTGGTGACGGACCCTTTGCCCATCGACTCCGTGGTCTGCACTGGTTCCACCTAATGGCAACAGGTTATATGGTTTTGACTCTATCCGCGAATTGATATCGACTGCTTGTCAAACTAGACGTTAATCGATCAACGATTGTCAAGTCGACAGCGTGTAACGTGCCTAATATTTTAAGAGACACGCGTAGAGGAACGATCCTATGATTTTTCATAAATTTAGAAAGTTTCTTTCCTCTTAACTTTCGATTACGCAAATTTTTATAGAAATCCCTCCATTTCTCACTTTGTCTCTAATCCTACGAATGTCTACATAGTTCGCTGCTAAACTCGTGATTCAACTAAATTTGCATCAAATATTTTTAAATATCACGAAGTAAGAATACCTATACCGTCCTTGAGATTTTCAATTACATAAATATTAATAAAAATCTTAATAAAAATCCCTTTCGTTTCTCGTCTTATATGAAATCCTACCAATGCCTACATCGTGTACTCTTCAGGTCACGTTCAAATAAATTTTCGACAAGCATTTCACAATATTAAAAAAGCAGAAACGCCTATAGTGTCTTTATCCAATTTCCGATTACGCAAATGTTAATCAAAATTGCTCTATTTCCCGTCAATCGAGTATAAACCATCCGGAGTTTGGGTAATATTTTCCAAGAGATCGAGCCAAGGGAGTCTCGCTTGTATCCACTGGAGTATCCTCGATTTATTTGTTATCCTCGAGCGATTTGTTTGCACACTAACCGTCGAGTTGGCGTGCTCGAAATCCTGCTCGAGCTTTCCGCTCGTCGACGGGGTCGTATTCTTGTTCCTCACGGTCACGTTGTGCATCTTCTCCTCCTCTGACTCGTGTAACTCCGTCACTGTATCGATCCCGCTCGCTTCCGGTAACAGGGTCGTTGATTCCTTAGTCGCCGTCGTCGTAGTCGTGGTGGTCGTCCTAGTCGTAGTGGTCGTCGTATCGTCCTGCGACGACAGATCCTCGATCACGTTGATCGTCGTCGACTCGCCAACGCTGTTCGTCGAGAAAATCGTCGACGAGTCATTCGAGAAATCGTCATCCTTGATCGACAAAGTTGATTCCAGCGTGGTCGAGTCCACGCTCGTCGTTGACTGTAAAATGATGTTTATCTATACGGCCTTTTTTCTTTTTTAGTTTCCGTCTACGTAATATCAAAGATATTAGAAATATCTAGAATGTTAGAAATCTGAGAAAAATAGGAAAAATCTGTCTCGTGTCTACTTTGCGAACGTTTCACGAATTTCTTCGTATTACTCAAGAATTACCTCTTCGACGATGACGGGAGTGGTAGTGACGATTGCCGGGCTAGATTTCACGTAGTCCACCGTCTCGAGGATCTCGTTGTCCATGATGTCGGTCTCGAAGGTGGATGGCCAGGATGTAGAATCGGTGGAGACCGAAGATTCCTCCACGACCTGCCTCGTACTAGAATCGATTCGTTCCTCGACTACTCGATGACCGCGTCCCTCGACCAGAGCATTCGCGTGGGTTAGGTTTGTCTGATCAACTGCCGGCTGCATGGAATATTCGCCATTATCAGTTTCGTTGCTATATAATCTTGATCACCGATAGAAAGGAATGGCTATCAGTGCTTCGTATGAATAGCGAATTAATTGAAAATGGTCAGTGATAGAGTTATTCGGTTGTTAAGCGAACGAGTTATTAAGTGATCGAATTGTCGAGTTCACGACTCATTGGATATTGAGAATCGTCGAGCAATTAAATCGTAGAGATTCGCGTTATGCAAGCATTGTACTATTAAACGTACTAATGGATCACGGGGTATTACGACAGTTTGAGATAGATCGGAGTTAGATAGGACGATCTGAAAGATATACGGATTTACGATATACGAAACATAGGAAATATCACGAGACATAAATAATTTAGAAAATATTCATATTGATATAAATTCGTGTAAACGCGTACGATCTACCTATTAACTATCGTGACAATATTTCTCAAAGTTGCGCGACAAGACAATGCTCGTTGTCAGTGCACTTCCAAATTTATCAAAATTAACAAGCAGACATAAATGTCAACCGTTTGTCAATAAAAAATATCGACGATTGAACGATCAATAAGGCAGTTTATCTTAACCGGACGCGTCTGATCGTCTGATAGGCACGAACCCCGATTTCACCTGTCATCCATCGTCATAAAAGACGGTTTGGTTGGTACGTGGCCGATGCCACGTGATTTACAAGCGGGATGGAATTTAATTAATGCAATCCTGCCACGAGCGGACGCCGTGTCAGACATTTAACTTAGTTAGTCGAGGAACGCAACGCGATGCATTCCTCGCCGAGAGATCCGTCCTCCTCGATGAATCGACTCTGTTCTCATATTTGTTAGCCGACTGTTACCCGTTCGAAACAATTATACGATCATTTGTCTCGACGATTTTGTCGCTTAACGTCCGATGCTTCGGAAACTGTTCGTGAAACGGAAGATGGATTAGCGTTTCAGCTTCTTGCGTTCCTCTCCTCAGCTATTTGTAATTAAAAGGATATTATAATCGCTGTATTAGAACGTGTGCAGCGTGCGTTGAAGTTCACGAGATATTGATCAGGTGATGGAGTGGAAAATTCACGAGATATTGGTCAGGTGATGGAATGGAAAATTCAAATTTGAGAAAATGATCGTGTCGTTTCGAATAACTTCGTTGTAACGTTGAGTAGGAAATGGAAAAAATGACGAGGTGAAATTCATTTGACGCTAGAAGTACCAAGTTGAAATTTACGAGAAAATGATCTCTTATTTATTAAGAAAATGATCGTCTCGTATTGGTCGGTTTGTTCCAATAACTTTTAAGCGTCGATTAGCGAACAGAAGGAATTATTTAAATACGTTAAAAAGTTAGTTATTCGTTATATGAGAATGCCCGAAGAGATTAAAAATAGGAAATGAATGAAAAACGTACAAAGAAATTGGTCTCCTTGCGAAACTTGGCGTAGTCCTTGCTGATGAACGCGTACGAGGCGTAGTTCTGGGTGGCCTTAACCTCGATGCTACCGCCTTGAACGTTTAATCTGTCAGTTTCTTATGGCATTCGGGCTAAAACACCTAGGTGGTAATCAGGGTTGTGAAAGAGCACAGGGTTTTTGCTGGGCGCCCCACCCGGCTTATGTGTTTCCGTCTTTTCTTTCCCGACTCCTCTAATAAGCAACACGGAAGGAAATTGGAACGATCGTTCGCCTCCTGTGTCCGGAAGTGCTGCCTAAAGTCAGCTCGTTCAAGAAACTACAAGATTTTTCCCAGAAATAATATCTTTTTCTACCTTCCTCTACGGTTTACCAACGACAAATATTTATTTCACTTTAATTTCATCCAAAATGTATTTCACTAACTTGAAATCTTATTTTAATAAGTTTTGATTAAATATCTGTGGAAAGACCGTTGGTGGTTGATAATTAAATTTTGAGGAATATCATTATCGTGGTTTTTCGAGCTGAAAGGAAAGATTAAAATTAATTTCACTAAAAAAAAAATGTATTTTAATAAAATCTTGTAAGACTTTATGTTAATAGGTTGCTGCAAATTTTCGTAGCATGATCCTTGGCATTTGATAATTAAACTTTGAGCAATGTCGTTATTGCGACTCTTTTACGGCCGAAACGAAAAATTGAGGTTGAGATAAAAATTCCAATCTTTTCCAGAACCATGAAATCGCCGAGGATATTATCCTTTTCACGGAATCCGGATACTCAACCGAGCATTTAAATTTAATGATTTTCCACGCGATTCCACGCTTCCTGCGCGATTTCCTAATTCAATCCAACTTCCGCCGTTTCGTGACGTTTTCAAGCTTACGAGATTAAGTCTGGAATTTTTATGAAAAACGGCATAGTTATTTGCGCGTTTAATTCTTTTCGCGAAACAATAAAACGTAAAAAAGGGACAAAGAATTAAAATTTGTTGTTTTCCAGAAAATGGAAACTCTCTGTTCGAATTTATTTAATTCTGGCCGATTCGCTTCAATTCGAGAGTATTACGATGTTCAAAAAAATATATAAAGCTTTCCATATTCCCATTCAGTGACCTGTTGGCCATTTCACGTTCTCATTCACTAACTCGATTCAAAACTTATTCGTCCGTACCCAGGGTTTCCTGCTAAAAAATTCACTCGATGCCTCCGGAGAAATCCTCCAACTTCAACTCCAATATCTTCGTAGTAACAAACCATCGATTTCATACCCCATCTTCGCGCCCTACCAAAACTAACTTTGCCCATGAATTCCCTGGTACCAATTTCAACGACTAGCCCAATCGATCAAAAACGAGGTTTGATTTACGATTTTCTATCTTATCCTTGATCGTGCAAGGATCTTTTCGTCGTCTGTTTAGCAGTGAATCCTCAACAGATCGTTTCAATGACGATCCATCGTTTTAAATCGATAATCTTCATGGGTGAATTCAAAGTGCCTCTTATCCTCTTCGATTTTCAAGTAAATGCAAGATTTTTCTACGTACAAAATTCAATAGCATTTCGTTAGAAGAAACAAGAAAATGAACTAAAGAAACGATAAAAGCTAGATGCGTGCACTGTCCAGTATCGTTATCAACAATCTCAAAAGTAACTTTCAGATAAAAATGGTCCCATTTTGCGCAGCGAGAATTGACGATTGTTAGTATGAAATTTAACGAGCTTGCTAGATGAAATTTTTCCATTTCTCTCGATATATTTCCGCTGGTCCTGTCGTCGTTTGAAGCAAAGGAAACTGTTATATTTGTTAAATTAATTTCAGTATCCCTATTTTCCTAGGGAATAGAATCGTAGCCGAAAAGAAAGAAGAAAAGTTATGCGCGAATTAAAAAGTTCAACGTGGAAGCGTAAAAGATGCAACTAATAAAAATCGTCTCTAATGAAAATCCTCTCTAGACCGAATATTATTTGACAAAAGAGAAGCTTCAGCCGTGTCACAACGACAGAGTAATTTAAGATACGCAATTTACCACGTGTACGATCGTTATCGAGAAAGAAGCGACGATAGCATCGGTGTGAAGCATGATTGACTCAGAGACAGGTTACTCGTCTTAGGGTGAGAGTAATTGGTCACGAACCGGAAAACACAATCCGGGCGTGTCAGTCGGGCGGGGCAAAATCGCGGCAACCCTGATGCGAAGGCATTACGACTCACTGCAGTTATAGGTGGATGGACAGCAGTGTCCCTCGCGTACGATCGGGCTGCAGCCTTGAAGAGGAGGTGCACAAGCAAGAGGCACGCAACGTACCGCGCCCATCGCGCAGAAACAGTTATCACAGGCGGCCTTCCATTCGATGTCCCGAACCATCTCACCCTCCTCGTACACTCTCGAACCCACGCGACACCCTGTGAACCAAACCTTTTTGTTAGCTGAAGAATTTAAACGATAAATTACGTAACTGGTCGTAACATACAACGGTTGCAAAGAGCATTGGCACACCAGTCTATTTGCTATAACACTTACATATTAATTAATTAAATTTCGTACTCTCGCGTGATTACAAAAATTTGACACTATTCGAGCGAATAGAATCTGTTAAACCTGTTTAAAAAACGTTTCGTTGGATGATAAGGATCAGTGGCGTTTATACGACTATTTCGTTGATTCATTCAGTCGTTGGGTATATTTGTTAACAGTCTTTATCCTACAAAAATCCCTTAAATCCGACACATTTGATACGCACGACTTTCAAATCGAATACATACGCTATACTTGAAGTCTCAATCTATTACAGCCCTATTCTCGGAAATCGAAACAGGATCACTTCGCTAATCCGCTAATTTAACTTTCCGATCACCTCTCGTTCGGTTCGAAACGCCGAAACGGTTCCGAGGGTAGCAGTTTCGAAATCTGCTCTCCGGAAGCTGTCATAAAGCAACGAACAGCCAATCTCCTTGCGCCATCGCCGAATATGGCGATTGGACAAAAAGGACGTAGGAAGTCAATATCGATCGACGAGACGATCCTAACTTAAGTTCTATCGAGAAGATACCGCCCTGAGGCCGTTATTAGACGCCTTGCTGTCGATCGATGACGAGAAGCGAACAATGGGACCCGGTGTTCGATCGTTATTCAGTGTTTTCACGGCGGACTTGCAGTGGACGAGACTTTAGGCGATGCCAGAGGAGGCTAGTTTCGAGGATAGTTTGCTGGCAACTGTGCGGGATTAAGTCGGCGCGCGGCGGTTCGAATGGACTTCTAATGGGGTGGAAACGAGGCTTTGGAGGGAGGTTTAAGTTTTGAGCGGCCGCGTGTAACTGGCCGTTAAATGGACAAGCAACGGCATCCGAGAGTGTTGGTCTTTTGGTAAATGCTGAAAGGGGTATGTGGTTTCTGAGGGTGGAAAAGTAAAGTCACGATATAGCAGCTCGATGCTGGAATATGTAAACTGATTCTCTACATAGACGCGAATAGCTTTGTGTATAATATCTCTGAAAAATATATATAAATATAAATATAAAAAATCTCAAAGGGATGAATGTATCGGAAATACGAAGAATTCTGACAGAGAAAATGAGTATATTTGAGGTATCATTTTTGCCAGGTAAAGACACGGTATAAGTACATTCTTTATATGTGGATACGATTAGGTTTCTGTTTAGTACTTCGTCATACGTAATATAAAAGAAAGGTCAAATTTGGTACTTATGGAGGATAATGTACGTAACACGTACATATACACACATGCACGCGCGTTAGAAAGTTGAAGGGAAACGTTTTAATGCAATAATAGTTCGCTCTGCCAGTCGACGTTACGTTATCCCGTGACACTTCGTGCTTCGAAAAGATTTCCACCACGACAGCGGCCGCCGTTTCTCCGCTCGTTCACTTAACGCCCAGTTTCATTCAATTTTACGACGGCGGCCACCCTTTTCTTCCGTGGAAATGAGAAATCATGTTTCCCGGAAAATCTGACGCGTGAAACGACGACGTGCAACATTTGTTTTACTTCCGCGAATTTTTGCTTTCGACACTACATCCCTGCAGTTACTTAGAGCTGACGTTTTTATCTGCTGGATTTTTCTACTCCTTCTTCATTATTATCATTCGTTTCGAAAAAGTACTTTTATCTGTATTTTTGTATTAAAAGTATTTCCATACAATTTTATCGCGCAACTTTCGTACGCTTTTTTCATTTTACAACGTTTCGTTACAAGCTTTTTGATTGATCTTTTTTAAGTGTACTATTGTGTGTTCTTTTGGAATTATTTTGATTGGATTTGTGCAATTGACATTTCAATTTGCCATTTCTAGTTCATTTTTTAAATTCTATCGACAGATTGTTTTTTTTTTTTTTATTTAAATTCATCTTTCACGTTGCCTTTTTCATATTTAACCTGCGAAAACAAAAAATCTACTTTACCAAATCAATAGAGAATCGTTCTGCTCGTTTCGCTATCGAGATACCGTGTCTCCGCTCATAAAGAATTACACGCGAAGCGTATCCATTTCACCTGTCTGGATTCTACATATTTTCAATACATCTTATGTTATACAGGGTGGTTGGGAACTGGCGGTACAAGCGGAAAGGGGGTGATTCTACGCGAAAAAAGAAGTCGAAAATATAGAATTTTTTCGTTCGAGGCTTTGTTTTCGAGAAAATCGACTTTGAATTTTCGCTCGGTACGCGTGCACTTTATCGCGTCTCGTTATAGCGGATCTCACTGTAGATCCTTGTCTCGATGGAAAAATGAAAAAAAAAATTTTTATTCTATATTTTCGACTTCTTTTTTCGCGTAGAATCACCCCCTTTCCGCTTGTACCGCCAGTTCCCAACCACCCTGTATAACATAAGATGTATTGAAAATATGTAGAATCCAGACAGGTGAAATGGATACGCTTCGCGTGTAATTCTTTATGAGCGGAGACACGGTATCTCGATAGCGAAACGAGCAGAACGATTCTCTATTGATTTGGTAAAGTAGATTTTTTGTTTTCGCAGGTTAAATATGAAAAAGGCAACGTGAAAGATGAATTTAAATAAAAAAAAAAAAAACAATCTGTCGATAGAATTTAAAAAATGAACTAGAAATGGCAAATTGAAATGTCAATTGCACAAATCCAATCAAAATAATTCCAAAAGAACACACAATAGTACACTTAAAAAAGATCAATCAAAAAGCTTGTAACGAAACGTTGTAAAATGAAAAAAGCGTACGAAAGTTGCGCGATAAAATTGTATGGAAATACTTTTAATACAAAAATACAGATAAAAGTACTTTTTCGAAACGAATGATAATAATGAAGAAGGAGTAGAAAAATCCAGCAGATAAAAACGTCAGCTCTAAGTAACTGCAGGGATGTAGTGTCGAAAGCAAAAATTCGCGGAAGTAAAACAAATGTTGCACGTCGTCGTTTCACGCGTCAGATTTTCCGGGAAACATGATTTCTCATTTCCACGGAAGAAAAGGGTGGCCGCCGTCGTAAAATTGAATGAAACTGGGCGTTAAGTGAACGAGCGGAGAAACGGCGGCCGCTGTCGTGGTGGAAATCTTTTCGAAGCACGAAGTGTCACGGGATAACGTAACGTCGACTGGCAGAGCGAACTATTATTGCATTAAAACGTTTCCCTTCAACTTTCTAACGCGCGTGCATGTGTGTATATGTACGTGTTACGTACATTATCCTCCATAAGTACCAAATTTGATCATTTTTATTATATGGGAAACGTGGAAAACACAGTCAAAATAGGTAGAAATTTCCGCTTGTAATATCTAACATATGAAATATAAATGTCTAGAAGTAGGTTGAGAAAGATTAGAAACGACGTTGTATCTTACTGCTAGGGTTAACTTGCATCAAGTTATTGCCTAGCGCGATAGATACGTAGATACACGAAATATTTAATAAAATTCATCTATTTATCGGTAATTGTTTATTTGTTAGTGAGAACTTCATATTTAATATTTCCAATAATATAATATTATGGTGATATGAATTGGCCGTTAATTTTTTATAACGACTCGCTTTTAGTCCTACCAAGTAACCAGATACTTTTACAGGGTTTTAAAAAAATTAACGATATTTTTAAACTGTGGCAATATACAAAAATATAAATACTGTGGATGAGCGTAAGAGAAGCGAATACATCAAAGTCTTTAAATAGTTGGTCGAATATCCGGTATACGAATCGAACGCTCTTTAAAATTCGACTTTCGAGTTAATTCAGTATATCCAATCGCCTATTTATGCTCAACGTGTAGGTTAGTGATCGTCTGGCAAACAGAAGCAGTCGGTTCGGTTCCGTCTTTTCTGAAAAGCCGCTCAGACAGAGCCGGCCCTCTATCCGGTGAAAGTTGCGACGAAAAGTTTAACGCGATAAAAAGGAAAGTTTGCTTCGGTCGCTGTATCAGCCGCTTTGGAAGAAGCCGACTGGCTCTCTCCCTCCATTCGGCTTGCTGGCCGAGTTTAAATTTAAGCTCAGCTTATGAGGAAAAATCGCATCGCAGCGCAAAATCAGCGAGACGTTGCATGGCGAACTTTAATCCCTTTAAATTGCGTCAGGTTTTATCGCGTACCGAGTACCATCTAATTATCCTTACGAAAGGCTTTTTAAGAATTCCTCTTTCGTCTCTCTTTTTCTGCCCGTTATGCGAACCACTTTTTGTTCCGCATCTTAGTTATAATTGAGAAAAGTTTTACTACGCATACGTGCAATACATATACGTACAATACTGTCTACGGAATGCTAAAACAAGCGCGAAGGATATTGATCGTACGGGTACTATTCTGGACTTCAAGCCAATGAAGAAAGTCCCTGCATAAAAGCTTCCTTCGACGCTTATTTTTCAAACTATAAACAATTTAGTTTTACACTAGAGATAAACTACTAGATCAGTGGAACCGGCTAACGAACGATCCATTGTATCTCTGAATTAAAAATATTTCTTATATGTTGCATATTAAAATACTCTTTTTTTAACCACCAATTTTACAATCCTTCGCACACGAAAGCAAATACTTCAAAGACGTAAGATTGAAAACTTCGGGAAGCAGAAGCTTCCGGAGCTAAAATCTTTCGAAAATTGCAGGGATGAAAATGATAGTTGCGTACTCCGTTTGATTCAATGAATAATTCGTAATTGCAATTGCTTTCGAAACCTTTGAGATTCGAACGTACGGCTTCTTGACTCAGCTTCTTCCATGCAAAAAAAAAGAAGAAAGAAAAGAAAAAGGGGGAATAAATGAAACGTTTCACTCACCGTTTCCCGTGATCGGCGCCAGCGTCGACGAATGGAGATCTTAAAGAACAGAGAAAAAGAGAATGCAGTATGAGTTATTATTTGGATTCGCGGCGAATGAAGACTACACTCACGGGTGCAATTGTAGGCAACCGGGCAGCAGGAGTGCGGGGCATACAGTGGAGTGCATCCTGGCAGGGGCAGCAGGCACTTTGGTCTGATGCATTTTCTCGCTCCAGAGATGCAGTAGCAGTATTCGCATCTACGTGAGCCCATCATCGCCGAGCCAGGCCCGTATCTCACGCCCTCATGCAGGCAACCTGATTGTTAACACCACCGACCATCAGCCTGATGTTGAATCTTTTAACTACAACCACTCTCGAACGTGGTCTGCTTTGAGAAAGCAACTTTACTTCTTACTCGCGCTATATGTACCTTTCAGAGCTATACTATTGAATATTCTGAAAGAATACATTGCTTATCTATGTTAAAAAAAAACTGTTAATAAATGTCGTTGAGTCTCATTTCAGTGGGACTTGAAGATATTTTCAAAAGAAAGAAGATGCACCGATATCTTTCTGAATCAATGAATACCTCGTAATTGTAATTTTTTTGCGGATTTATAATTCCAAATCCTTAAGTCTAAGGTCTTAGGATCGTGAGACTTTTTAATCTCGAAAAGTAAAACCATTTGAATATTGTAAGGAGTGAAATGATAGTGACCTATAAGATAAAGAATAAGAAGGAAAAGAAAAGATAGATAAAGAACCTAGTTCGCAATTCTAATTTACGATTGTAGCTTGTATAATTATTAAAAAGATTGCACACAGGGTAGAAATAACAGGAATGGGTAGCAAACGTTCGCAGAAATTAAAATCCTACAAGCCTTAATGGTAAGTTTGCTAAATTGTGGGGCCAGATAGCAGCAACTCTAAATCATAGGTTATAGGAGCGATAATTTTCAAGTCGTAAACTGTAATACCAATGAAGTGGAGGGTAATAACAGCACTAGCCCTCGAATAGTAGGCCGCGGTAGCATATCGTAGATTATGATAACAACGAAGAAGGTGTAAACCACAGTTTCCCTTACGTCGTAAAGCACAACGACCATTCTCCACTCTATAAACTTGCTAAAAATAAGTGCAAGCACATCAGTTTCGGCAAACTTAGTGGCAATGTTAACAATCTTATTCCGATAGCGATATTTCAACGCCTATTCGATTACTATTCTCTAATACCATAACAAGTTGCAAGAACAATATCCAACATCAATATAATCGTTGCCCAGCGAGTTTCGGGTGTCTCTAAATTCCCTCTGTCTACAGTTCTGCGATGATTACCTTGAAAACGAGAGTTCTGAGGTTCCTCAACCTTCTCTTCTGCCTCCACGTGAACGTTAGACCTTCGTAGCATGTTCATGGCGTCACCTGAAAATGTTCATTCATCTTTAACTCTCTGTATCCTGAATAAATTGTTTATTAGAGCTTTTTTATTGAAACTAATAATATCTAGTATTAGCAAAGAAATAACTCGGTTCAAATACAAAGGTGTATGCCGAATAAATAAAATAAAATTATTATATTATATCGTTTTCATCGTTCTTTGCTAATATTACATGTTATTTTACATTATATAATTCTAATTTAGAACAGATTGGTTTCACGATGTATAACATAACCGAGCGAAGTTGAGACATTTTTCATAATCGTACTAACGTGTCTCGCTGCAAATTAATTCTGGGCAACAGACGTTCTCTCCTGGCGAACGAACGCGACATCCGGTGGGTGGTGGGTTTGGCAGTCGTGGACAAACTCGAAGACGACATCTCAGCGCACCGTCACTGCACCTGCACTGCAAGCAGGGCTCGGACGTGACCACCGACGTGCCCTCTTCGTATCTGCGACCCTCGTACCTGCAACCTGCGACAGATCGTTCCGTTTCAATGACCACACTGTCCAGAACGTGTAGCATAACATAGTTTATACACCACCATGCAAAAATGTAAAATCACTTCTCCAATTTTATTTATATCAGATGACGTGGCGAACTTTATCATTAATTAAAAATTCGTTTCGTAAATTATGGATCATAATGTCTCGTTCTTTGATGCAACTTTTTACTAGGAAACGACACATATGTATATTAATAATTTATCAAAGAAAGAACATTTTAGTAATTATATTTATTCGGATTGTTGGATTTTATGGAATTCGAAACCTTCGTAAGAAATGTCTACAAGAATACTTTCATGACACTGTGCATTCCTAAGCACGTACAGTTATAGAAACAATTTCTGATTCTCTGACTAATAGCTTTACACGAACACAGGTTACAAGCGAACAAAATTAACGACGATACACGCGTCTGATGAAACATAACATAAAATGAAAATGTAATTAAGGAAAGGTAAACTAGCGTCTGTTTAAATTTAATTTCAGTTGTCGAAATTGCGATGTTTCCAATCTTATTTGATTTCGGTATCCAAATTTTATTTGAAATATGGAAAATAAATAGGAGCACTCGGTATATCGTATTAACGAGTAAATTTACGAATGAACATGAGGATTAATTTTAAAATACCGATAATACTTATTACTATAAATAAAGGTAATCTGTGATTGGATATAGAAAAAATAAGCATTTGCGAATCAATATTTCCACGTTATCAATTTGTGTCGATGAAGAAGGATAAAAAAATAAAAACGAACATTCAATCCAATTTATCGTATCATCAGTCCTCAAACGTTACTCTGCTCTGCGAAAAATATTTTAAATTCGCAAATAAGGGAATTTTAAATACCAAAGTGGAGCGAAATTAATACCTTAAAATTGATATTTCGGACACAAAACTGGGCCAACATTAATACTCTAAACTACGAAACTCGTCCAAAAGAAAAATTAAACATTCAAAAAGACAAAAAGGACATTTAATTCCATTTATTGTATCATCGATTCCGAAACACAATCACAAGCAAATGAAAATTTAACTGTATAAAATGAGATAAAAATCATGTAAAATATAATACACACGAAACGAATCAAAATTAATCAGTAAAAAAGGATAGAAGGGAAACTAAGTGTTCAAAATGCAAAAGCGATTTAAACTATACGTCGCTTTATTTTCTAGTAGATCGCTTCTAGCTCGATTCGATGGTGAATGACTCATTTTGCTCGAATTTCCAGGTGAATTTTCGACGCACCGGAAGCGTGACCGGTTTCCCTTTCAAAACCTATTCCACCAAGTGAATAGGATTACGCGGAATCACCGCGGAATAATTTGTAATGGAGCTGTGCACGCTAGAATAACGCGATCGTGAAATAACCCCTGACTGCCTCGTAACGATTTTTTCGGTTTGAACAAAAAAAAAAAAAAATTTCGTTGTTGGCCTTTGTTCGACGCGCAGGATCGAACAAAAGGGGAAAATAAAAAAGATATAAAAAATAGAGAGAGAGCGTAGAACCGTCGGAGTGGCTTAAAGTGCAACGCAGCCCTGCGATAAATTCATTTCCGAGCCACTGAAGGTGTATGGCGTGCCCAATTTGTAGCTAAATGTGGCTCAAGACAAGGGATCCCGTCAATGAGGATAATAGGATTTCAGTGTGAAAGATACCACAAGATGGAAATGAATGTGAATGTTTATCGCGTGACACGCGAAACTGATTTATTCGCGGAGAGTAGATTATCGAATGTGTTGCGAATTATAGAGACATTGATACATGGAAATTGGATGATGAGAATCGATAGTAATATGATGTATCGTCGAATGATTTTTCTTTTTGCATATTGAAAAGTGTAATTTTTTCAGTAAGAAGGTTTAATGAGGGATACAGATGTATTAGTAATGTATTAATGGTCGAATGAATGAGGACAGGTACTTTTATCGAGTGGAATGGGCCACGCGATTGTGTGTCTGCCCAGGACTGATCGTTTCTACTTGCTATATTCTTACTGCGAAATCCATGAGTTTAAAGTATTTGAACAAATAAATCGAGATGAAATAGGGAAAATAGAAGTTGTTAGAAATAATCAAGAAGTCAAGTTTCTAAATATTTTCACAACATCCACTGCAGGACTTTGTAAATGCATTATTTTATAAATATTTCCACCGACATATTCGAACATTCTCTGTAACATCTATTCGACGAAACGATTCGCTAAATCTTCTTATCCACGATTAATCAGAAGATTAATTCTCCAAATGAAATTCTGCAAATGAAATCAAAGTCGCTGAGACAAAACTTTCGTAAATTTTCCCTTCGTGCAAGTAACGGAGGAAAGAAACAAAGTTGCACTATCGATTTTTTGTGTGGGAATTTCTTCCTTGCATTCCTAACGACTTCGAGAAAACAAACAGAAAGTTGAGGAAATGACAACAAAAAGAATTAGGACGCCATTAGTTGTAAGAACCGGTAAAGCTCATATGGAAGAAACTAGTCTATTGTTGGGTCCATAAAAGAACAGAATCAAGTTGCCTAGTGCAAAGCGGACAATGGCAAAGGAACGGACGTGTCTTGGAAAAACGATCTCATTTTCAGAAAAGAATCGAATGAGAAATTTGTTGTAAGGAACTTCAAATTGCCCTTCGAGCGTCGGTGTGCAAAGATTACAGGAAGGGTCGTCGAAGTCATAGTGAATAAAGTTACTATTCGAGATAGTCTTATACAATTTACTCTAACTATGGAGAAACTATTGCACAACGCTGATCGTTTTTATCCTATTAATTTACTTTACTTTGCCCCCTTCCCCTCGTTATGGGACTGCGGATTCCTACGCATTTTTAAATTTTCTAAACAAACGTAAAACAAAATGAAATTTAAATAAAAGCTCGTTTCATCTATCAAATATTACAGTACATATTCTATTTCGAATGTTTTTTTTTTATTTTTCCATATCATACGCATCGTGCGCATTTCTATACCTTTAAATTTCACAAAAATCAGAAAAATTCGTAGTTCACTGATCGCTTTGAATTTCCAATTTCGATGAAATACGAATAAAGACAATTTACACGGCATTTTTCTTTCTTTTGCATTCGTATACAAAGCGGAAAGTGTGAGTTACCATTTACAGGTACAATGGTCGCCACCATCACCTTGTACCAGAGACAAAGGTTATCCAGCGTGAGTACCCGGCAGCCTTGGTACCCGGTCTCTCGCGTGTGTGAAACGTCACGTTACACGCGTTATGCTCTTTTGCCGGCGGCTGAACGCCAGATTGGTCGAGAGACGGTGGTTCGTGGAAGGAGAAAGGTTGAAGGAAACGGCGAGAGGATCAGAGGGAAATCACGAAGGCAACTAGGGAAAGGAACCACACGGTGTACCAAAGGCGCCGGAGGAAGGGTGCATAGGAAGTCGAGGGCAGAGTTCGCTCCATTCATAGCTTCGTATGCACACGCCACACTCGAATGCACACGTGCACCGCTGCGTTTGACGGCGATGCGTGCATCGTGATGCCGGCCAGTGACTCTCAAGGCCGAGCACTGCTCAAGACCCGCCTCTATAATTAGCCGAGTCAAGGTTTTTCATTCTGATTCTCCTGCATTTCGCCGTATTCGATCGTTCAGACTTCGAGAATTTGTTGGTTTTCGGGATCCTGGGGCTTCTTTTATAAGCGTAACGATCGTATCGATAGCCTCTAAGTGCTTAGCATAACTGTGAAGTTATAGAAATTATTTGTATAGCAAGTTGGGACGTATTTGCTATATTCTTTGAAGTTTTGCTCAGTTAGAGTGATTGAGGTAAATATGACGATCGTTTGTATAGTCTTCGTGCTATGGAAATATTTAGATTGCTAAATAATTGAATATTCGTCCTAGCGTGGAAAGAATAAATTTCTAATTGCGATATTTATTAGCTCGCGAGGGTTTACGTTTTATCATTTACGTACTCTGTGTACGTAAATAATAGCAGTAGTACGAATTGGACTGAATGTTATCAGGGCTTTGCGATATCTTGCGAGAGTGCCATCACGGATGTTGGTAAAGTCTCTTTCGCGAATCCTCGTATGTCGATCCTTATCTAATATTAGAAACTGGATTGCAATATTCGTAGACAGCAATTAAAATGGTCAGAGTTTGTGCAACAGCTGTGGTATAATGAATTTTCACAGAAGAGAAAACAAAGACTAACAGGAATGTTCATAAACCGTACTGTATCTTATTACATCCTTTCCGTCCTAACAATCTTCCTTCGCATAAATTATACTTATCTTCGATAGTTTTGTGTTTGTAATCACGACAATGTGTCGTGATCTGAGCTATAATGAGAATATAGAGATTATGATCGAATGGATAACGGTGTCTGTGCCTCTGTCTCGAACAAATTATTGTTCATAAAATTACAGGAAGTAATACTGATCGAAAAACTGAACAATTAATTTCCTCCTTCCTTCCTCCTTCGTCATATTCCTCTGTCTTACATTTTTCTAGGTTAATTCGAGTTTCATCCGTATAAATTTAAAAAGAAGAAAAAACACGCTACTTTCTCAGGCAAAGAGCTATCCTGTAAAAATTGCTTTTTCTACGAAAAGGGAAGGATACTGTCCCCTGTAAAAAAAAGGTATTCGCCCTTTTTTAAGCAGTGCTTTCTTCCCAACAAACTGCTTTCTTTCCTCGAGGGCAATCTTTATAGACTCTACTCCTTTGAGAACGCTATCAAAGAAGAGGATATTGGTAAACTCGATGGCAAACCTTTATTACATTAAATTTAAAGAGGCCACTTTTCGTGGTTAGAGAACCATTTGCATAATCGATGTTACTATCGAATAACACACGGTTACTTGCTATGCGGGCTCAACGGGCTTAACACGGCGTAACCACAATTTTATCTCGATCACATTGGATGATTTAAGTTTCTTACATAGTAATTATTTCCTTAAACATTTCTTTTCGACGTGAGATTCGGTTCTCAGGATACTGAAAGCAATATACAAAATTACAGAATTACAAAATTTTCCAATAATCGTATTTCAACAATATAGGATCCAATTTCCAAACCATTTAAGAGTCGTATTTTATTTCGACAAAACATCGACCATCCTTATTCGATGCAATTTAATTTCCTAAACCACTCAGCTACGAAATCACTTAAATGATTCGTACCCCAAAAACCGATATATCTAGAGCTTCTAACCATCGAATCACTTTTACCAAAAACCCAAAGTTCATCCTTTACATCCTCGAGAACTCTTTCGCCCAATCCAATTCGGTATCCCAAACTATTCGAAAAAACGTATCCTGAAGACCTAAAGTAATCCAATAATTCGCGAAGAAGAAATAAGTCAAGAAGCAAAATCACCATAGAGGTTCCTCGGGACTTTCGACCGAAGAAAGGCATCGCGAAGATGGGCCGCGAGGGTGCGCTTTTAATTAAAACATGGCGCTGGGAGAAGGACGATCGGCCGATTATTAATCGGACACGATCACGCGATATTTCCTCGCGATACGTACGCCAGCCGGCACGAATTTATCGTCGCGCCACGGCTGATTTATCAGCCGGAATCCGATTTATCAGCGCGACGCAGCCGCGCGAGATCCTCGCGATCCAGACGCGGATTGGTCAATCTGCTCGATTCATCGCGACGCCGGCCCACTTTTTTTGCGTTTTCATCCACCCCTCGCTCTCTATATTTCCATCTTGTTAAGAACACACAGCTGGTCTGGCGCTCTGACAATTTTGAGATCGAGATCGTTCTGATTTGTTGTCGAATTGGACATGACGTGTTCCGAATTGAGGTTAGGTTCATTCACCTCTCGGTGCGTTTCGTACGTTCAGATTTGAATCGTTGAGGATTTCTGATTTCTTGATTTCTCGGGATTGAACAGTTGAGATAATTCTGAACGATACCAATATAAAATACCAACATTTGATATTGGAAATAATGGCGTAACATTAATTTTCCAGCAAATGAAATTTTATTTAAAATACTCCAGACGAATCATCTTTATTGAATCGTTAATTAAATTCCCAACCATCATTCGTTGGTAACTCGTTTGCTTTCCAAAGTAAATGATTCGCGAATTTTGTGCAGAAAATCTCTATCCTCTTCGCAAACATTATTTCATCGTTGCTTCAATTTCCGGTGAATATTTCGGAGCTTCTTCGTTTTTCGTAGCTCGGTTCGACAAATCGAATCGCGGACTTCCGGCTATTGCCGGAAGCGCAACTCGCCAGACTCTACCTCTGGACGATTGGTCGTCTTTCGAAATTGAGTTCAATCATACGTATGTATATTTGTACAAATTGAAATACGTAGTGGAAATTACCCTGTTTTGAACCAGTTCGAGTGGATTTAACTTGCATGTTTGCATTTGGATATGATACTTTGCAATAGGTTAAAACGTTTAGTTAATATATTGTCGGTCGTTGAATTAGCATCATTTATCAACAATTTCGCTGAATTATTTCTAATATCTTTGTTTACATAATATTTGCATTTCCCGCTCAAATTTTATCCAGGCCTCAAAACCATTTTAATCCTCGCGAAAGAATCAAATCCTCTGACAAATGAAATATCGTATAGTTCCATTGACACAGAGAGCAATAGAAACAGTGGCTATTTTCATCTCTCCAGCTTCGTAATTAAATAAATCCTTTCGCCTTGAATTTGATAAACTTGCAAGGGCCACAGGATAGAATAAAAAAAGCCAAAGTTTCTATCTAATGTTATTCCCTCCGGTTGTAGCAGTTCGACCGTATACATATGTGAAAACACATGATGAGAACTACATTCGTGTACCGTGTTCGTACACGGTGAAAACATTTCATCGGGAAGAAAGAGAAGGCGAATAATCCGACAGAAATGTTTACCAGCCTTCGCTGTTGTTATTAATTTAACGTTTTTCCCTCTCGGTTGGCTAATTCGTTCGAGCTCTCGAAAGTGATGTAATTTCACACTGCGATGATTTATCCGAGCGTGGGAAAGTTGGTGATTTATCGAAATTCCCCGCGAATTTTCAATAGCTTACACAAAGCTTTGTAATTGCATCGACGATTCCTTTTTTGCAACGTTTCTGTTCGAATGCCTCATCGTGTCGTTCGAAACGATTATTAAAAACCGTTTGTTTTTCCCTTTCTAAAGAAACGAGATTTAAAACGAACGAGGAGATCGGGCACGCTTTAATTCCATTGATTTAGATCCTCCGCAACGCCAGCATGCTTTAATAATTATATCGTTCGCAACGTTTCGTTTGGATCCCCCGGGAGATTCTTTTCACGGTTTGTAAATACTTTGTGCATATCAACAGTCCTAATCGAATTAGAACCACGTACAGAAATTTCATTTCTCTAGCTACGATACGAAAACCACACGAGCGAAAAATACGATAGGATCGTTTTGGTTCGACTATTTCATTCTTATATCGCTAGCTGGCTAAAAACAAGCATTTTATTAAATTAATTAATAGTAACCTGCGTGATTAAGGTTATGAACATTTTTTGATATTCAAAAGGATAATACGAAAGGCATATTTCAAATTAATTAACGACTGTAAATGAAGTGTAATAAGATCCTTGAACGTTGTCACCAGAAAATGGCATTAGATGGTACTTCGAAGAATTAGATGTTGTGTCCTGAAAGTAATTAATATAGAAGATATAAAAAGTATGAAACTCGGTGGTTGGAATGGTTTCAGATGCTTGGTAATACCCTTGAGCAATTATTAGACTGCGCATTTGCATGGCTACCAACGAATATAGAGTAAAATGAAGTCATTATTTTAATGGAATTCGAATGGTCGACTTGCTTTTCCATACATTTCGTTTGTTGCAACATTAAATACAATGAACTTGAATATTAGCTTTTAAAACTAGATAGTTATGAAATGTTAAATATTGATAAAGACACTCTGTTATTTTCTGTCTCTGTTGTAATTCAACAAACTCGTGTTCCATTTTCATGAAAATATTATGTTCTATAAAAACTTAGTCGGAAATGCTTCGAGTTTTATGAAACATCAGGTATTGTAGAAAATTGTGCAAAATTATCAAGGACTGAAAAGAGAATTTACGTATAGAATCAGAATGGAATTATATGAAAGCGATACGTTTCTGTTAATGGATAATTTTAATTTCAAGGGAAGAGGAAGAAATTTGAAAATGACGCCGTAATTCCAATCCACCATCGAGATTTATCAAGATGATCGTTTGTTAACGAATTTGTGGTTCACGAAATTCAGCGATTATCGACCGAAGTTTTATTACGTGAAAGTGGCGAGATAGCATTATGCATATCCGGAAACTGATTGGAAACGACCGACCATATTGAGCGGTCTATTAAACGAATTCGTTTCAATTTCCCACGTTAAATCCGTTATTTTCACGTTGCATTTCGATTAACAGACAGAAATTCTTAATAGTGTGAAAATTAATACAAAATAAGAATCTGAATAAGATATACAATGTTAAAAACTTGGGAAAACAAATGCCAGAAAATTTCCTGAAGTAAAAATATGTTAAACGTATATAACATTCGTATATAGCAGCTTGCAAAATGTAAAATATTAAATCTTCGCGAGGAATGTTTTCTTAAAGTCTCGTACAATTCAGAAGAGAAATATGTAAGTCTGAAAGCAAATTAAATGTACACGTAGTAATTTAACATATTTATTACTCATAATACACGAATAGTAATAAATCAAATATATTTAGTTGGTATGTTAGCATTCAGACATAATTAAAGATATTAAAATATTATGTGTATATTTGATAACTATTGATTACTAGAAACGATCCAGTTCAATTTCCATGATATGTTTGTACGGAGCACCTGTGAAACAAAATCTGCGCCTAGTTCGAAAAATCTGTGTTGCAACAGTCCATAACAATATTTCAACTTTGCAACAATGAAACGTCCTCCCTGCTCGATAAATATTCCTACGCATATGAATCAATCAACTAGAAAAAAAGGACTGAGAGAACTGATAGAAACAAAATGATTTAGGAAGTTTGTGAACGAAAATTTCTTCAACCAGCATAAATGATTTGGACTTTTTCATTTTTACATATATTCTCGATCGATGTTTCAATATTTTCCAATATTCCCAGCAACAGGTGATCGATATCCAATAGTATGTTTTTTGGGACATGGAAATACACATCTAGCACGGAATAGAAGGAACCGAAAGCCTGGACGGCCCCGTTCAAAGTTGAAAGAAAATTGTACGCGTGATGCATCAGATTCGACGTTGAAACATACTCGTGTATTCTGTGATCATTGTCACACGCTCCCTTCGAACAATACGCACAGGCTAAAGGGGGATATTGTATTCGACATTGATCCATAAATTAGCGGTGCAACGTAAGCTCCCGGAAGTGCTTAGCGCGGTGCTTCATCATATGACACGGGACAACGCAATATTGTTATACAGTCCGATTAAAATATCAAATGTCGCGTTTCAGTTATCAAATTTAATATCATACACGCGATAGAAAGATGAATTTCATTACCTAAGAGACAGAGAGAGAGAGAGAGAACTTTGCTGCCCAAATTGCCCAGTAAGTTTTAATTCTAATTTATAGTGGCTCCAAAAATGACACGAAATGCGAATAAAATAATATAGCAAGCTGAAATAGATTCTTCGAGTTAATTTCGAATTTGTATTTATTTATATATTTGTATTTATTTATACTAATTTCTATGATCTATTTTATAACTCATAAATCGACGGTTTAAAAATATTTCATTATATTTGGAAAAATCATGCGTTTAAGCGTTAAGATCGTCTAAGGAATTTATTACTTGGTTCGTGAAAAGCAACTTCTCCATAAGCAGTACGCATCTTAATGGCTGTTTATGCTGAACTTTTACCTTTCAGGTCGGTTAGATAGAAGATAAGTATGAATAATGGCACATGTTATTTTCTGACAATAATTTAACATCATAACGATTTCTATCTTTATTAGCATAGAACACAGTATTAATTCTAAGCGAACGGTAATTGCAATTACCGTTACAAAGACCGACAAACAGAGACACTAGCGTTAATATCGAATTAGCGTGAATAATTTTCTCCCCGGCGATATTGACATCGATACGTTGTGATCAAAGTTAATAGTTTAATCACTTCGTATTAGAACTCGCGGCTACGCCACAGGGTTTCAGGGTGTATCTCTGTTTTCCATTCCTCGATATTACTGCTGAATTTCATATTGGCGCCGATATCTGCCAGATAGTCCATATCTCTCTTTCTCTCTTTCAGCTAGTGAAAATTTGCGTTAAAATTATCGCAAAATCCGATCACGAACGTTTATCATCGATCGGATAAATTAAACGCGTATACCGAAATTTTATTAGAAATTTTATCGTTATTAACCGTCGATTGGTGTCGCTGAGTCATTAACGATTATAACAATTTTGTTTAAATCTTTGGGTCAGATTATTTCGATCTTAATTTATACCCTGGCGTACTACGCCGTATCATTCGTGCTCTTTATCGCGTACAATAGAGAATGAAAATTAAAATTAACTTTCATAAAATTAATTAAATAACCTGACTCAAAATGATATATGGTTCAACGGTCAACGATGCTAAGTGACGGCTCGTTCGTTTTTCTTCTTCACAGTGTTTTATCGTTAACTCGATTAAGACATTTGTTAACCACAAAAATTATAAGGAGTAGTCTACTTTGAATATTTTATGTATTTCCATGTATTTTACCTATACGCGCTCTTTGCATTTGTATACTTTCAAATGTTTCGTAAATTGCATAAGACTGCATAAAATCCGCAGTCTAATTATTAGCAGTGCCATTATCGTCACGAAGAGTAATCAAAAAACGAGCAACGCCATCAACGAAGGCGTGACGTAGAAAAGGGGTTGTTAGAAGCTTGCAAGAAATAGAAAGGAAATTGGCACGTAGGATGGCCGATCCGAAATATTGGCAAGGTAAAACGCTACTCGGACACTGACAAATCGTCCATTGTTGCGCAGACTATGACGCGCCCCTTAATCAAGCCGGATAAATACGAGAAGCGCGCTTTAGGGATAACGGGACCGCTTCCTGTCTGGAGAACAAGAGGGAGAGAAAGAGATATGGAAAATGGCACTTCTTCCATGGTCGGCCAATTCAGCTTCGCGTTCGATGACCACAATGGTAATGGTATTGTTGGCATTTTGGTAAAATAATACAATACGTCGAGAAAAATTCTGATTAATTCAGAAACGTACTTTTTCCAATTGCTTTTCGATAGTTTTTTAAATTTTTTATTAGAAAGTTTGGACACGCATAGAAAAAGTATATTCGTTTCTGGCTTGTATTTCGGTAGTTTTTAAATGTTTGATTAAAAAAATTTGAACATGCGTGAAAAAGGTATTCGTTCTTGCTTCGAGAGGATAAAAAAAATATTAGTTACTGATTTTTTGAAGGGTGATCTATATTGAAAATCCGTATTTGAAAAATTCCGATTGCTTCGTAGACGTATGTTTTAGCAATGTTGTTCTGTTATTTTTCTAACTTTCGATTAAAAACTTTAGGTACAAGTAGAAAAGAAGACATTACTTTTCTAACTTAGTTTTTACTATTTTTTGACAAAGTTTATTTATACTGGGTTTTCAAATACTTTAGTCGCTGTACGCTCGTTCTTTGATCAGAAGGCACGTGAAATTATTTGAAACGAAAAGACGACATAGATTAAAAGGAAGGATCAGGTTTTTTTTTTTTTGCTTCTTCGGAGAATCGCGAGCTGGATGGTGGTCGATTTAATTCGCGAAATCGACGATACTGTCTTGCACGCTTGGATGGTTTCGATTTCAGCTCTGCCAATCGCTCCTCGTGTCCCCTTGGGCAGAATAAAGAAAAAAACAAGACGTAACTACGAATCTTTATTCCGTGGAACATAACAGAGATATGATTTCGACGAAGTCATTCGAATATGGGGCAGAATCACGTTTCGAAATGTTTCTCACAATCTTCCTTCAAACTTCTCCTTTACCGTGTCTATCGTTCTTATTCTGTTTTTTTTTTTTTTTTATCTCGAAAGAAAATTTGATTTTTAATGGAAATATACAATGGCTGACGAAGGTATTTGATAGTTTATTTTACAAATTTGTAATTTAACGAACATACCGAAAGAAATGAGACCTAAGCAAAGATTTGATTTTCATCTGAAACGCCGTACTTTTAGAAATCTTTTTACAAAAACCTGTACATCGTTTAAATCGAAGTTCGAATCTTTCATTTCCGAAGCTGAAATATATTGATAACTAGTTATTGACAGCTGCCTTAGAACCGAAGGGCAATTTCTTAAGTGGAAGCCCGGTTAGCTTGTTCCGCCCATTTTAAATAGCTGAGATCGGAGATAATGGAAATTTCAATTATCAGTCGATGCTTCATAGGCTCAATTAACGGCGATAAAATTCTAATTAAAGAACGAACGTGCCATTATTAATAACAAATTAAAAGGGACGTAACTCAACAATTTCCTTCGGATATTACCATCTTTATCCTTTATATGTTTTCTTCCCTATTTTACATCCTAATTTCCTCAATCTCAAAGACGTACTACAAATGGCTTTCTTCCAATCAAAAATATCCTACAAAAATAAAATTGGCGTGTAAATGAAGGAACAGGGTTATTAGTTCTCAAGAGAGTTAAACGAAGTACGTGTATAGTCGTAAAGGAAATGTTGGAAATCGATTCAAGACTTTTTCTCGCTGCGATCGGCAGCTCTGTGTTGTATTAAAATAATCGCTTATAAATTTTCATGATAAACGTGTTAATCATTTATAAATTCGCACGATAAATATGGGGAAACTAGCAGGTATTTCTGAATTAATCAGACATTAACTTAGATAATAATCGATGATAATAAAATTCGTTCTGAGAATCTCGCGAATACTCGTTCCATGAAAAATTCCAATCCCCCCATTTTTATGGGATATTAATATCTGCAAATCGCTGGATCACATTTTATCACACACTATCGTTCTCGAGTGGGAACTATCATGATCGCAACCAGTTTCTCATTCACGATGAAACACATCCTGGGAATAACTCTCGATAATTTTCAACGTCGAAATTTTCCGACGCGATTAGAAAAATCGAGTTAAAACCAAGCATCGACTAACGCTATATTCACTTACATCAATATGATATTCAGCATGCCGTGTGAACCGTTCAGCAGTTATAACGTTTAACCCTGTAAATTGAAAGATAGAGAGAAGTAACGTTACCAACATTATTATCTAAATTGACTTTGCCATTTACTGTTATTATACGCCACTTCCTTGTAGTAAATGGACTTGTGGTGGTAACTCATCTGTGTGAATGTGTATGTTTAGAAATTAAATATTAATCTGTACTCGTGTAATGAAATTGAGAAATTTACAAACAATGAAATTGATCACCTAGTGGCTTTCGAATATCTCAGCTGATCTATTCTCTGAAAGAACGCTAGCTTGATCCAAGATAATAATTAATCTCGATTCTAGTATCAATTCAATTGAATTCTTGATTCAAGTATCGATTTCAAGGTAAACTCTCGTCTGGTTTTCCGGTATCGATCGTTGTTCGTTAACGCTGCTCGCGCTTATCGCAACCGCACTGTCCGACCGCGGAAAATATTTCGTAATACGCGACCGCGTATTAGTTTATTGGAAAACTATGGTAATCGCAATGATCCCTGCTTGAGCGGCAATTACACGGACGGCTTCCGAAACCGCGGAACCGAGGCTTTTAGATAGGCAACGATCCGGGACCAGCGATCGGCTCGAATTAACGCGTATACGCAAACCAAGATTCCTAAATCGCGCGAACGAAACCCGCTGGAAAATCGGCCAAGCCGCACGAACCATCGATCTCTCGGTGAAACACGTTTGTTTGTACCCACGTTCCTGTATCGTTGTGTAATATTCCACACCTCACTGAATATTTTCCACGTGTAAATTGTATGTTTTTGTTTCCCTCGCTTGAAATATCGAGACTCGATCAGAAATTGTTGTGTCATGCGTGTCTGTATTTGTAGGTTTTCCGTTCAAGGTAAAAAGGTAATAATTGGTAGGGGATGATAAATTATAATTGTTCGGAAACGCTCGTATTGCATTTTGAATAATTTGCGTGAATAAGTACTGTTTTTTCATCGCTAAATAATTTTTCACGTTTGAGAGGAATACATATGACGTTTTATTGTCGATTTTCTACCGTTGAAAGAAATATCGGAGAATGGTTAATATTGGTGATTTCGCGTTTCAGTTTTATTTCACGGGCTGTTTTTAAATCATTAAAAACTCTCTTGTTTGCTATTTGCCACTGTGTAATAAGGTTTTCGTTTAAGATTCAATAAATTAATATGGTTAAATTTTTATCTCAAAGAAGCTTCTAATAAGAAATTTGTTTCACAGCGATGACCTATTGCTCGAAAATAATTCGTCTCGGAATTGCTACTGCGGAATTGTAAGATGATGGCAAGAAACGGTAATTTAGGGTAGAAAATTGATATAAAGCGTAGAAGGTTGCATTGGAAAACTAACGAGTCATTGAATATAAAAGGTTTTGAAATTGAAAATTGGCACGCGATTACACGTGGTAGGAGAAGAAAGTCAATGTGTGACGAGAGGCAGAAGTTTTCGAAAATAGACGTCGATATGCGACGAAGGAAAATGTCTGTGAATTAAAATTTCACATAAATAAATGTAAGAAGAAGGTTCTAAAACTGAAAGGTGATGCACGACAGCAGCAAAAAGTAGCTGTTTAGGTTAGAAAATTGATATAAAGTATTATATAAAGGGTAGCCTGTGCTAGAAGCAATGTGTAATGGGAGGAAAAAGTTTCTAAGGATAAAAATGGATATGTGATAAAGAAAAATGTTATTTCAGGTAAAACTTGGTTTGTGGTCGAAAGTAAAGGCTTTTTCGGCTTGAAAGAAGGTATACGATAGTAGAAAAAAAGTAATTTAGAGTATAAAACAGAAATAGAATAGATGCGGCAGTAGATGATTGATAGAAAATGTCCATTAAATTGCAATCTGTGATGTTTGATTAAAAAAAAATAATAAAAAAGAAACCATCTATCTCGCGATTGGGAAAAACATATTTTCGATTGAAAGTATAATACGAAGCAATGAATGGAACCTTCTGAAGTTGAAAATTGATACACGACGAAAGTAACTGTTTTTTTTTTTTTTTTTTTTTTTGAAATTGGAAATCCATCTCGCGTTATAAGAGTAAAGTTTATAGAATTGGTAATTGACATAATTTTACTTATCTCTACCATATTTTTCAATTTTGTATAATAATTGAAACTGTCTCACGCAGTCCTATCAAATTCGAACGATTTCGATCTCATTCTAACGTCTTTCGTAAAATCTCAGCAAAATAAAAAGAAATGAAACAAAGATTAACATTGTATTCCGTGAATATGCCGTTGCTCCATACAATGAAATCATGGATGAGAAATTCGCATGAGGAAACGAATAAAATCTTAAACGAACCGAAATTTTAAACGAAATTCTACGCCAATGAGACACGTACACGGCTACAACTTTCGTAGCCTGTCTCACGAGTCACTTTCGAAGGTATATACGAGCAACCGGGCGATGAATGGACCGGAACAGGTTCTGAATCTTATGCAATGATAAATGAGTGACCCCGCGGCATCGGCTTCACCTGCACACCTGGACGGCCCTCTCGAAGGAAAGGTGTGTGCGTGTCGACGTTAACGCGCCGCTCAATGGGTCCTCGCCGAACCAACATCCACGTGAATTAATCGATCAAATAATCGTTTCCGGGAATCGCGGCGAAACTCACCGCCGGACGTTGTGGGAACTCACGACTCGCGTTGGCTTCTCGAGGAATTTAATCCTCCACTTTCGCTTATCTACGCGACCCTCTCGCCTACGTAATTGCACGTACAAGGAAAGATCTGTGGTCTTCTTGAGAAACCTTATGCGTACTAATGCTGCTAATGCTCGTTTAACAAATTTGATGATCTTATGGTCTAGAGATAAAACGAAATGAATATTATTCACTGTTATATCGAAAAGAATTTGTTGATCTAGCTGTTTCGTATAATACGAAATATGCAGAATGCGAGTTCGTCCGTATAAAACTCTCCATTTCCATTATCCTCTTCTCAAAAACAATTTCCATCCTCGTATCCGAAAATTATTAAAAATCTCTCCCCCAGCAACCGCTTTCTATTTTCTCCGCTCATTTCGCGAACCACGTTATACAAAACGAAAAAGAAAGAAGAAAATAAAACAGAACTAGACAGAATCCAATATAGGAGGAACAAAAAGATCGGTGATAATCCCATCGACGAGCGTTGAACGGAACATTTCACAGCGTACGAGGCAGTTACCTATTAAAGGTATCGCGCAAACGCTTTACCGATGAAAAAAGCCCGTTGGAAACCGGCCGGAAACAAAGTGCGTCCTCCGTATCAATGGAAGCGCGGCCGGAAGCTGTGCACGGGCATCAACGCGCTCGTACCTTCTCTGTCCGGCGTGTCAATAAAGCTTCGCCCAATATTTTCATCTTTGCGCTGGCTACGTGTCACTGTCGTCTCGCTGTCTAACACGATATATCTTTATCAACGATGTTACGACACGACAGGTACCGCGCAAACGTGTTCGTTTATTAAAAAGAAAGAAAAAAAAAGAGGGGAATAAAAAGAGGAACATAGAGCGAAGAGAGGAAGAAACGAGCAGAAAGCGTGCGTTAATTTTAGCGAAGTTGATGTAACGGGCCGTGACCAATGTCGGCTTTCCTTACAGCCGGATGGCCTTCGAATAGTCACGCTGCTGTTTGAAAATTTCTTCTTCCGTAATTTTTACACCATTCGGTGATTCGAAAAAATTCACTCGGTTTGTAAACGAATCGAGGATTTTAAATTGCCAGAGACGTTACAAGCTGAGAAAGGCGCTGCGGATGTTAAAGAATTGGAAACGAAAGTTTTAGACATTTTCTTCAGCAAAATATCTACCAAAGCGTTAAATGCAATTTCCTTTTCGAAATTCTGAAATTCCCTCAAGCTTTAACTATCTATCTGCGCGCTTCTTAAATCCATTGCAAAACTCCATAGGAAATTTTTAAGCGTTAGAACGATCATTTTAGAATTCTTGAACTTGGAATATCTTTCCTACAAATCATAAGGATGACGAACGTTGCGATTTTTGTACCGCAAACACCAGATTTCTGAAACCTTAACGATTACACGTGCATCTCGAGTATGAAATTTACGATCGAAAATAATTCTTTAGAACTCCGAAAGTACCGAAGGTTTTCCACTTGCTCTGAACAAAATATATCATTGATATAGAGCGTTTTTTTGCATTATCCATCAAAGCGGATCGGTTATTCGATATTTCGGATACGTCCGTCTACACCAAATTTCAAACGGACGTGACTGGTGGCGCGTTGAACTCGTCGCTACCTTCGACCCCGCTAGACAGCTGACTGATTTGTAAACTGAATAATTCATGCCGAGAATAATTAGGCGTTTTATGCCTGCCGCGACCACTAACGCGATTCAATTCGCGTGGTTATCGCTCCGCGTACGGGCAGAACGGTTTCCCTTCGAGACTGTACAAGGTCGGTGACCCTTCGGATTAAGAGTCGAAGTGCGAACGAAAATCAGTTGATATCGGCGACAGTATGCAGATCTCTCTTTGCACATTTCCGATAATTTAAATGAAATATGATAAAATGATAAAACGCTGTGCAAAAGAAGGAAAGTGAAGCGGAAAAATGATAAAATATCTGTTTCCTTTGTTTGGAATAAATATGCTTTCGTTTCCCATCGGAATAGCATTATTAAGGCTTTGTGCTTGAAAATAATTTTGTTGCGCGCTCGACCAACGAACTAGGTACACTTTTGCAGTGTAACATTTTGAAACCAAAGGTTTCTCTTTCGAAAAGAAGAAGTCCAAAAATATTTATAAATTTGTTCGCATAGTATTCTTCTTCCCTTTTTATTGGTAAAAGCAGCACGAGAAACAATTTTCATGACTGTGACGGCGCCAATGGAACACAAAGGGTTATTGAAAGTACCGTTTCGTCGAAGCCGACATACTTGCCATCGAGTGCCATACAGTGTTACTATTATTTTCAGAAAATATTCTTCCTCTGTATTCCATAAAATTTCTACGGATATTTATTTTTAAAGCTGGCATTGCTAAAAAAAAAAGAAAAAAAGAAAGGAAGAAAAGGGAAAGAAGGGTATGAAGGAATAATATGTCCTTGAAGATATAGCGCGTTTCATCTGTATCATTAACTGTTATATCGGAGAATGATAGAAAAGCGTATGAACATTGTTAGGCGAAAGCCATCGAAACTGGAACTTTTCTCGAGTGTCCAATTACCTTTTCAACTATGTACACGATACTGTGCCACTTTTCGATCCGGCCAATCCCGTAATAGTATCGACCTCCTAACAATTTGAAACTCGACACGCAATTAAAACGAAAAGTACAAGCCAAACTAGAAATGAACATAAAGAAAAGAAACATTAAGAAACGTAGTATAAAAAGAGTTACACAGATGTACAAGAAGAAACTTTAAACTTCAGCAACAGCTTCAATCGACGATCGTTCGTTATCGTACCATGTGTATGTACGTGTACGTGTACGCGTACGTGTATGTGCGTGCGTGTATGTGTACACAAGGATGGAGGAAGAGGTGGGCTGAAGTTGGAACGGAAGGAACTTTGGCCTCGCGAGTCCCATCCAGCAGCCCGAAAATTATGGCCACCTTCCATTGTAGTAATTCAAAAGATGGTGGTGATTTGTTGTTGAAGAGAAATCGTTGCGCTCGAACTTAATTTACAGCATGGTCCCGCTGCCGGCAGGAATTAAAGCGTCCAGTTCCACTGACGGCTTTCAAGGGGGCTGAACAAAGCGTCCAACGACTCGGAAACAGCTTGTCGTTCCTTTACGCTTTATAATACTCTACGCGATACGCGCGAGTCTTTATTCTTCTCTCTGCCTGATATCCAATTAATTTTCACGTAATTTTAATTTTAATCCGAATTTTAGGAAATTATATACTTCTTTAGCGCGATGAATATCGGATATACAGCGAAGAAAATTAAATGATCCAACTGGCGCGTTTCGCTGATGCTAGCGCAAGTACGTATGTTCATTAGCAGGTAATTAGAGGAAAAATATTTCCTCTCCGACGAGGTAATTAAAGCTCCTCTTTGTTAGTTTTCGGCTTTTAGAGACACGTTTCGCCTGTTCAATTTCAAATTGAAGATTTCGGTAGATTAATTCGGCGTGTTGTGGTCGCGTTCGAACTTCTCCGCGATTACGGCATACGTGATAATTGGCATTAAGAGCCAAGAACTATACACAGATACTAGGTGATTTTTCATACAGTCACCGTTAAACTGGAATTTTGCTAAGAGTCGCTTTTGTACGAATCTTGTATACAAATACAGAACTCAACGACCATTTTTAAAGGACTTGCATACCTCGGTCTAACAGATTCTTTCTTCTTAGAAGAAAGTAGAAAAAGTAGAAGATACTTCTTCTTAGTTGCAAAATACATTAAACCAAGAAAACCATCAAACATGTGTTCCCTCGTGATCTAATCTTTGTATTAAAAACTTCATTCGCAAAGTTGTAATATGCTAACATCCAACCCTATCTATTATCTATCCCTATATTCACAGTATAAAACAGACATTCGATTCCATATCACGATATCAAGTTTCCGAAACGGGAAGTCGACTAAAACGAGCCGTAAAATCCTTAAGGTAACCGGCGCAATTGCTGACTGAGAAGAAGATTACGCGAGAAGGAAGCGAGAGGAAATGGTTCGAGGCGTTTTCCTTACCGCGAGTAAATATTCCTCGCGGCCTCGCTAGGATCAGAAGAATCGAAAGCGAAAAGAAGGGGCTGGGGAACAATCGTTCAACCCCGGGCATAACCGGCGAGAGCGAATCTCGCGTTTTATCGAATATCGATCAGATTTCTTCGCCGTTGTTGTTTCTGCGGCTGGTCCCGCGTTTGATTTTCTTTCTCCGCCGCCCGCCGTTTGCGGAAGATTCGGTACGAATGAGAAATCAGAATAACGGGAGAGGAGAAGCGGTTTGTTTAAAGGGTAGAGGAAAATCAAGTATTTCGCCCGATGTTTGCGGGCAAACACGATCCGCCTATCCTTTATGCAAACCGCGCTTTCTCGAATTATTTTGCAGAGACCATTGCACACGCGTGTACGCAAGCTGCGGAATATTATATGCCTCGACGAAAAACACCAGAGAGGCGCGTTTTCATCGAAATCGCGGACCAAATGCGTGTATGAAATGATACCGTTGAATAAGATAACGGGAATTAAGAATTCTTGCTGCCATCGCTTCTAAAAGTCAAGAATCTTTCGAGTTAATAATCGTCCGAGACATCTTTCTTTTAATAACAGCGGATAGAGGAAAATTTGAAATATTAAATTCAATACATTATACAAGAATCAATAACAGTTTGATATATATATATCAGGTAGGTCGTCCGAGAAGCTTCTTTCGTTTTATAAGGAAATAATGGATACACATTTTCCGTTTTATATTATTTTATCGAACTGCGTATGATCCATTTTGTTCTATCAAAATAAAGATCACAACGTTCGACAGATTAGGTTTCATGTTTGTATAAAGATACATCGTTGTAAAAGACGTATCTGTAAAAGAAAGACACTTTTCCGAAAACCTAATGTACCAAACTATAACAGCTTCTAACCCTTGACACATTGCAAATATAAAAAAACATTAAACAGAGAATCATTTTTATACGGGACTTGTATCTATTGCCAGGGAAAGTTAGCCTATGCCAACGCTTATACCGATAAACAATCGCCGATATAATAAACAATTTGTAACATCATTTGGCGAAAGAGCAGAGTACGACCATCGTTGAAATTGCAAACTCCGAAAATTGACGATCGAAAGTGGTGTTAAAAGCAAGCGATGCCGATGACTTAATGCAGCATAATTTTCACGAATAGAAAACTATAAATTAGTGGATCGGAACCGGTAGATCATCGCGGAATATTTCAAACGCGTTCGCCAGTTTCTCTGTCCACACTTCGCTTCCCACGTTCCCCACTTGGTTGCCCCTTGTTCTTGTTGACTCAGGTCAGCCTTAAGGTCTTTGAAATTATACGACCGCCATACGGCGAACATCTCGTGACTATTCACCAAGTGTGTAACCACCTCGCCGCCGAGCAAGCAAGAATTCCGCTCACGGACGGACAGTTGGATCGTTTGATCGGCAGAAATGTTACGTAATATACCTCGCCGGCTGCCCAGGCTCGAGATCCTCTTCTCTCGTTCGAGTATGCCGGCGCGGCGTCGCTTTCGACGAAACTGGTCCCACGACTTTCGCGAACGTTTGGATAACAGTTCGACTGTGATCGTGTTTCCTCCCGAATATCTCTAAACTTTGCGACTTTTTTATATTCTCTGGAGAAATTTGTTTATATCCTCCAAAGGATATCGCTATTATCGTACACAAACCACGCTCAGTATAGTTAGAACAAGCATAAATGGACGTCGTACTGGTGAAATGAAGTTAACGCTTGTTGCGACGAAAATTAAACTGTAGCGTACGTTTCGAAGATTTTATTGAAAACCTGTTTTAGAGGAACTAACGTTTGATGTTAGGATTCTGGTCGGTTTATGGGCGGCAGTGTAACGCGTGTAATTATACGAGGAAGCAGTCAAGTAATTTAAGAGTGTATTTTTAATAGCAGGTAATCTTACACTTTTTGTCTTGAATTTGAATATTAATAATATGTAGGACACTTTTCGTGAGATTAACTTTGACTTTTATCGAGATTAAAGTACTCTCATACGGAACGTGCGGTATAAATAATATCGAAGTTTTTATCGAAAAGGAAGGTGTGAATTGGATAGAGGAATAGCTTGAGAGATTGGAATATTCTGTAATGATTCTCTGGTTTGGAAGGATTAGAAAATCGAGAAGGACAACAGTGACCCAGTGTAGACAGATCCTTCATACCGAGGTGTGCTCGCCGAGCCACGTTTCGTGAATACCAAATTAGCGCCTAGTTAACTTCCGACGAAGAAAGTCGTTTGCATGTTGCACACGAACTACCTTCTCGCGTGCGTGCAATTTCATGCCGGCCAACAACGGTTATGACTTCATTCCATCCTCTGAATCTCGATTTCGAAATTCGTCAGCATCTCTATATTCGCTAATTAGCTGCCTTGATAAAGGATCTTGAAATAGCGTCAAACGTCCTTTATGATATATCACATTCTTAATGGAAGCGACTATTTTGAGCGTGTAAAGAAGAGCTTTAAGATCTTCGATTTCTACTCTTTTAATTTTCAATCTTGCAATTTTTAACGCGTTTGACTTAAAATGTTCAACGCGTCCATTCTTTTTTATTTTCCAAAACACGGACGCTTTTTAACGACTGAAATATTTTCCTTGGTTAAATTTAACTCCAACATGACCAGTGTTTCCAATTTCTTTGTCCTTTTTAAGAGAAATTGACACTATTAGCGCAGCGATCGTTTTAAACGTGCAAATAAAATTGAAACATGCGCGATACCTGCAATTTTTAGCTTTCGAAAAGGCATTGAGAATCGTGTCAGTAAGCTAAGTGCTTGTCTAAATAGCGAAACTCTCGAGCAGAACAAAGGCTTCCTCCGCGAGCAACTAATTTTCAAGGAATCGACCGAGTGGAATCGGTCCTTTGACGATCGTAAGAGTGACTCGCAATTAAACGCAATGCAAATCTTTTCCTAAACGTTCTTAACAGAGTCTTGTACAGCCACGAAGAAGCTCTTCACCGAACCGAGACACGAACGTCGAAAAGAAACAAACGATCGCAATAATCGCAATTGTCCCAATTTTTTAATCACCCGAAGCCAGAGTCGATTTCTTTGACCAGTCGAACGGGACATTTAGCTTCGTCTTTGAGCGAAATAGAAATCCAACGAACGATGAATAAGAACACTTTCTTATTCGATCTTTCGTGATGGTCGTTATGGCCTAGGGAGAGCGACTAATCGAAGATGGATAATTAAGTCGCCATCGACTTCATCGCGGATTCAGGGAAATTCTTTGATCTAAAGTGCGTTGTTAGAGCCGATCGAATCACGTTGAAGACCACGTTGCGAATGCTGGTCGTAATCGAACGAATGTTTACCGTGTCTTGGAATTTATACGTTTGCGTAATATATTACGAAGAGGAGAGTAATATAATAAGAAGATTAGAGTAATCGGTTTTATACACAGAAGTAATCATGTTTGCACGATTAACGAATTGTTAATTGAAAGTAAATAATTGATCTATAGTTATAGGGGAAGATTATTAAGAAGCAACAGATTTGAAATACATAAGCTGCGATAGGATGGAAACAATATGTGATCGAAATAATTAAAAATGAAAGGTCGCTCGTTATTTAATCGTTAAACGCTTGAAACCACTAAAACGAGATAAATAAATTTCCAATCCATCGAAGATGAAGAAGAGGAACAATGGTGCGATTCGATCATTGTCATACGCCAAGAAGGCGAACCGATTTAATTGATTCGCCGACCGATTCGTCAACGAGCTCGACGGCATTTTAATCGCGGTCGTCTTCGATGAAACCCGACAGATTTATAAATAGTCCGCCTGCGTTTTCACGTTCTTCGAGCGAATTTTAAAGAAGCCGGTCGCCGCTTTAGTATACATCGCACTAATTAGATCGGTTAGACTGCCTCGACTTTACATGCTATATTGCGGCACAAGAGAGGGATTCGCGCGAAAAGAAGGAGAAAAGCGGTCGGTTTCACGACTCGATCGATCCAAAGTCCGATCAGGTATGAACGAGCGTTCGTTCTACGAATTTTCATAGAACACGTTCGAATTTCGCGTCGATGTCACCAGTCATATTTCCTTCGTCCTTGCTCTTATTCTTTGATCGTCTATGGATACGTGAACCAGCAGCTAAATTATTATTGCGACGACTTTATATGTTATGGGGGACTGTATATTGATATTGCGAGTGATTTATCGAATTACAGGAGGATTTTCCATTATCTACATATTCAAACGTGTATCATACATATAATTTCTACACTTGTACGTATATACATGTGGAATTACGAATATTTGTATGCACGTGGACGTGGATTTACGATGTTGTTCACAATAAACGTGTTAATTACGCTAAAATACAGCTAATTACGTATCCTGTCATATTCACGATATAAAATAAATACCTACAATTCCAAATACAAGCAAAAGCCCTCCAACTAAATTATTATCGATACACGATTTGTCGAATTAGAGAAATGCTAGCGAAAAGTAATGGCTTTGGCGTTTTTTGAACAGGAAGGAAGAGAAAAACGATTAATCGCCGAACAGAGTAGAAATCGATTCGAATGTTTCTTAAGTTAGAAGTTTGAGTAATCGAATTGAAGGCAGGTTAAGTGGCTACGATGGCGAGAATTAATGGTCGATATTGTCGAAATACGATTACGAACACAAAACACGTATCTCCGAGAAGCGATCGATTCTACTTTTTTGATAAATAATAGACTGCCGATTGGTATTTATGCAAATTTGTATCGATATAATTAATTGCGAGGTATCGTTCGAGTAATCCTAACTTTTTAATGTCCCAGCTTTCTTTAAGCATAGAAATTACTTAAGAATTTATCTCTAAGGAATCGCACGACTACTTATTAGCGCAGAGCGTATCCAAAAATTATTGAAATGACGAAATTACATTTGTATTAGGAAATAAATCGGTAACAGATCCGACCAAAATTGTTCAGAATGGAATAATCGTCGTTGAGAAAACGAATACACTGACACGTTTCGTGGCTACGTGCGATTATGCGATTCGCTAAAATTCGTAATATGTTCCGCCGGTATTAATTATTATATTAATTATCAATATATCGGGGAGGCCGTCACACGCACCGGCAAATTTATAATTAAATGTATTCTGGACGGCAGCGGGATTGAACCGTCCCCTGTTCCGAATTAATTTTCAACGTCGAAACGCCTAACTTGTCACGTAAACGGCCTCCGGTCCAGGGCCATTCGATCGTGCGCAATTAACATGATCAAAGCTTTATGAATCACTAAACGAGACTTGTCCAACGTTCTCGCCGTACGTCGTGTATGCATTTGTCGCGATCGATCGTTTCTGTAAATCGCTTCTGAAATTACCAGCGCAATTCTCTTTTCAATCGTAATCGATCGTAGCCTTGACAGATTTTTTGCCAAATATAATAATCAAATCTAGTCAAGTCTACTAAAATTTATTTAATAAATTCAATAATAAAAATTGTTGAAGTAATTACTTCAAGAAAAACTCTACATCTTGATTTATGTATATGCGTGACCTGGACATTGTTATTACGCAGAAATATTCTAAATAAGGAGCGGTGCATATTATTGTATCCTTGAGTATAGATTATGTTTTGAGTTGCAAGGTTTAGGAACAAAAGAAATAATAAACAGATTTCTATTTACGTTCCCTGTAGCCTCTGACATAAGCTATAAGTTTAACTTTTTTGGTAATGTCCTTCTGCTATAAATATATGAACACGCTCCCTATCATCCCTTTTTATTGTAACACTAAGAGAGTAAGGATCTAAATCAGCATAAACTTATACTTTATTAATTATTTTAATTATTTCAATATACTTTTCTATTACAAATTCATCCACTCGTTCTTCGAGCAGTCAACCTCAACCTCGACAAAAATCAAACATCGAACAAAGCCGGAGGATAATTTCTCTTCAAAATCTTGCGTTTATCCGATGCAAAAATTTCGTTGACAGATCCAATCCGGAGGAGTAAATTACAAATTTTTATCGATATCAGGAAATTTACGAAATTTGACGGTGCGAAAGTTCGCGTACGAAACAGGAGGAAAATCCCTGAGTGAAGTTATTTGCGATCAAAATCATTGAGAAGATTTAATCGATTAAAATATTAGTTGTGCCTTCTCTAACCACCTTACGAAAGTATAATTTAAAAGGATAATACTTTGACGTTTCGTAATAATCAATTAAAAGCGACGAAAACTTGATCCCGTTTTACGAGTTCATCGTCCTTGCCGATCGGTTTGATCGACGAAATCATGCGTCACGATGACTGTACCTAATCTATCTTCCCTACCTATCAAATTCTTTATCGAAGTCTGCCGATTAAAAGACCAAGCATCTACACGAAGATATCTGGAAAGAAAGGATGAGTGTACACGTAAGAAAAAGCGGGGCAAGATTCTCAGCCGATCGCGGAGGTAAACATGCCATCCGACCATCAGCTGGCATTTAGTCAGAGGAGCGACAAGAACCGAGCTCATTCACGATTACGACGTGCAGCTTAGCCGTGAACACAGAGAGACACGACGGATACTTTGTACTAGTTTTTCCAGGCCGGCTCTCCACTAGCTGGCATTATTATGTGTTCTCGGTACGGGTAATTAGCCTGGACGCAGTAGCGTGTACACGTATATACCGGGTGACCATGGAGCACCAGGAAATCGTCGACCTACCGCTGCAACACGCTCGCTGCGACTTTCACGCTTCCCTCGTCTTTCCCTCCTTCTTTCTTTCTTTATTCGTCTCTTTTTTCCTCTTTGGCTTTTTTCAGGCGATTCGCTATTTGTACGGTCGATATAGAATGGCAAATGCCTCTGGAATGGCATTTGCTTTGTGATTTTCACAGGTGATTTTATTCGAAGGTTGAACGCGAGATTGACGATGTTCGAGACTCGAGAAGTTATAAATAAAATCGAACGTGTTGAGTTGAAAAATTGGGAATTCGACCGGCAGAAATTATCAGAGTATATATTGATTTCGGTGTTAATTGAGGAATTAAAATAATCAGCAACGTTGGTCAAGGTTTGGTTCAAATTAGGTCGCAAGCAGTATTTCAAAACATTAAATGTAATAATTAAAAGTTCGCGAATGGACTTACCGGTATACCGCGGTGTAAACGAATCAAAGGATGTTCTGATAGAAATTACAGGTAGAACTGAATTCCTATCATAAATTAAGAATATGTGAACATCGATGGAAGCTTAAATATATTAATGAGAATTAAATATAAATGTTGAAATTTGGAATGTATCTGCTGATCAAAGTTTAAACGTATCAAATTATCGAAAGCCGCGTAATAAATCGTATGTAAAAATGTATCTATTTTCGCGCGTATAGATAAATAAATCTTTGAAGTAACAAAATTTTACAATAAATCACTTCAAAATTCCTAAGACCAAGGTTACGAAAAATATATTCGTCGAGATGCAAATAAGCAATTGAATTTAGAAAATCGTTCGAAAGCAACCGATACAGCACCTCACACGGAGAGTCGCGTTTATAATTTACTTCGTTTCGATTAAGTTTCGAAGATTCGTTTCGGTCAGACGAGTTAACAATGAAGCAACGTGGAAGCTAGCCAAAAGCTGGCAAGATGACAGAATCGAAATGGCGTAAGAACGACGCGACCGGTATGTTCGATTAAAACTTAATCTGGCATAAATGGAATCGATACAGAGAACCGCGGAAAGATCAGAGGCCTGCGTCTCCTATTCGATATTTGCCCTCGTGTGCAGCTGCGAAACCGGCCACGCCGCTTTTATTTTATGAAAATGAACATTTCCATTCCATCCGTGGCCGATCGCAATGTCAAAGACGACCATGACGGCCGCGGAAAGTGAAAAGAATACCTTTCAAACTATTAACCACGGTTAAAACCCGTTCGAAAGTGTATTAATTGGTCGTTACAAGGGGACCAAGGACGCCATTTATTCCCCTTCCTGTCTCCCCACCTGCGTTTTCATGGAATGCGTGGACGATACACGAACGAAACACAGGAAAAGGATGTCGAGAGTTAAGAACGAAAATTGTTCTTGCGGTTTTCGGTGCGATTTCACCAGAAACTTTGACTCTACATATTGTAAAGGAACTAAATAATTGATATTAGATATGCTTTTTGAATTTTTGCTATTATTCCGTCTATATGACGTACACGTAAAAATAAAATTCTACGTTATAAGTGGGATAAAACCCGATCAATTAAATTTAAGTTGACGGGAGTAAGAAAAAATATGTGAACAAAATATTGAATTCTATTGAGTTAAATACATTTGCTCAGAGGAAACTTCAGAATAGAAAAAAATTAATCGTCAAGGAAACTTGGACCCAGGAAAAGCGAGAATAAACATAAGGAAACGTAGAACTGGAGAAAACAGCGAATCGCCTTTCTTCTGCTCCGACGTTACTTTCTTTACTTAATTCTGCCTCTCAAAACTTTCCTGCTTTTAACCAAAATCTCTCCCATCAAGTTAGCGCCAAGTTAACCCGACAGTCGCGTTTCTTATCGTCATCGCGACGGTATTTACGCGCAAAAGCTCGACCAAGTTATTTCTTGAGGACTCTTGTTCCCCGAGGAACCAGCAAAGGGAGACGGTTCATCGAGGTCGAGTGCCGATTCGAGGGTAGAAAAACCGGGTCGAGTAAGATCGAAACGACCGCGAACTTCGTTCGAACGCGTTATATTATGCGACAGACTTTGCGGAGTGGCATCGGGACGCAAGAAGCGTCGTCCAGCTTGGCTACATTACGGGCCAGAAGTGGCTCTATCAGGACGAAGAACCGTAACAAGGAGTCCCGCGGGCGCGTTAATTAAGCTAGAAAGCTCGTTTTCGACGTTGTCTATTCGGGCTTGGCCAACTCGAAAATTCTCTGTTCATCGTGGTCTAAGAATAGCGATTTTATTCCGAGATATTCGAGAGAATATCCTTGTTATTCGTGAGACATTTACTTTATTTTCGATAAGAAAGATGTTTCGCGATTGGGGATGAATTTATTTTATATTTAAAAAAAACTCGATATAGCCAAAACGACCGATCAGAGAAAACTGGTAAAAATTATCAGCTTTGCTGGTAAATAGGTTCCTTTGCAATGTTTTTAATTTCAAAAAATCGAAAGTATTTTTTTATGTTTGAGGTAACAGAAAATGTCTATTAATCGAGCTTTTGACTAATTCGTATGGAAAAGGCAAAAATAAATTTGTAAATTTAAGAGAGCCGAATGAAAATTTTGCTGCTCTTAAAGTTGAACGTAGAAGACCAAAATAACGATAAAAATTAAATTGAAGATATTGGAAGCGGAAAAGTAGGAGAAGAATTTCAATTTGACTTCTCGTAAAGCCAAAACCTGACAGCAACGTTGCAAGTATGTATCATTGAGGCTAAATAGAGCATACAAATCGAAAGGAAGATTGATGGAAAAGCTAAGATCAATGAATAACGGAGGCGAGTATCAGCCACGATACACGACCTTCCTCTCCTAATTATCCTAAACGTAGGTCGATATAATTTATCTCGCAACGTCTTTTCTATTAAAACTTTGGCCACTTGCACGAAGGATGTCAACGGATGAAGAAAACTGCTGAACCGAGACCGATCCGAGTGGAGAAACTCGATTTTAAAAGCTGAAATCCTCGTTTGCATAGATTACACGCTCCGCTAATAAATTTACCGAGAAACGCATATCTCGATGATTATTAATCAATTGGTATGTTAATAATCCTACAAAATGTGAGAACACTCATATACAAAGAATATATAAACAAGTAAAACGACAGACATAAGAAGAATAACTGTGTGAACGAATGAAAGAAACGAATATATCAAGCGATAAAAGAACACGTGTATAGGAACAAATATGCGAAAAAAGAAAGAAGAAGAAACGTACGAGCAAGTAGAAACACACGTTAGAAAAACATACTTTCATTTCGTTGGTATTTCCTAATTTTCTTATCGTAAACCTTCAATTCCATTCGCATCGTACGTGCCTCGCCGTACAAAATGCTAAACGGACTAAAATTTCTTCAACTTTTTCAATAAATAAACAAGTCTGCGAATAAAACTGCTGATATTCTTACGGCTGGTAGCGTGTGTAGCTATCCCAATTGGGAATTTCGTGTCCGTAGGATCTCAATCTCAGAATCAATGACAGCCTGGCCAACCAAGTTAAAAACTAACCGGTGTGAAACATCCGGCGGAATCTTCGCTGGATCCGACGATATATCTCGCGTGAGCCAGATGTTTGGCTGCATACGCCACCTCCAATAAACCGGGATAGTTCCATATCGGTGGACGGCAGCGTATCCGGCAGTTGGCACGGAATCATTCTAAAATAGAAAGAAACGAGGAGTAGGAGAGGAGAGGAGAGGACTGGGAAGATCTGGTACAGTTTTACAGCGAGAATGATATATAGATCCAGGCCTGATTCGGACGTACCATGTAAGATTCATTCGCCAAGAATCGGCCGATCGTTCGGATAGGAACAGAAGAGAATCACTTAGCCGATCGTCGAGGGAACGGGACACACGAGATCGAATTCGAGTAAGGGCGGATTCACGAGGAAAGGGGAGAAAGAGAGAGAGAGAGAGAGAGATAGCAGAGAGGGGAAAAGAGAGGACGTCGCGAGAGATAATGGACGTCGGAGAAAAACCGGTGAAATCTCGCGAAAGATCGAGTGGACGAGTACCGTGAACGACGCGCGGATTTCGTGCGTGATGAGTGACGGCTAAAAAACAGGAAGAAAAAGAGGGAGAAAAAACGTGGTTCACAGTTGGATGGAAAATATGTCTTTGAGTTTGTTAATGCTCGCGTTCCGATGGCTGGATCGTTTTAGGACAAAATATTTGTAGAATAATTAGCTGAATCGTACAAATAAGCTTGATATCGATTCTGAAAATCGTACGACAATTTTCCGTAAGAGTAATATCATAGAAACGACTGTTGCGGAAATAGAGCTGAAGTCGACGATTACGGAAATAAAAGATTGTGCAACGCGTGTACTGGAAATGATAATAAACAGCACGAGATAACGATACAATTATTTCACGAAGCAGGTTTATTTAAAAAAATAGGACGTAGTGTTTGTTTTGTAAATATTAGAAAAATGAAAGGAGTTTAAATTTGACTGATAGGAGTCAGTGTTAATTTAGTATACTCTTGTCCATCCTCGAGCGATAGAAAGAGCAAATTTTAAGGTTTCGACAAACATAGACGGAAATATATGGTGGAAATTGTTGTGGAAGGACGTTTCGAGGGAATTAGAGGAATGAAAGGTCTTGCGATGTTTGTGGCTTCTTGCGATGGTACACATAGATAGGTGTTGTACGATGGAACAGGATGGACAGCTGTCGGATTCGACGTTGCAGCGTTTCAGGAACCGATATGCATCAACCCGGGGACGATGGAACGTGGAGTATTTGATGCGATACTAGATCGTTTCGTTAGATAGTCAAACGTAGATTCTTTTGCTAAATGCTCTCGAGATAGCATCGTTATGTGAGCGACAGTACTAACGGAAATGAAATTATTAAATTCGGGAACTCTGTCGGCTGATAGCATTTATCAAGAAACCTGTGTAACATGCTCTGTTTAACTGACAAACTAGTACACGAACTTCGATACTACATTGGTATTAAATAAATTGAAAAAGTCTCAAATACCATTGCGAATATTTAGCAAATTTCTCTTAAAATCAGTCACCGTATCAACATCCACCGAATGACAGTAATTTGGCTCGATAATTTACAAAATTCTCTCGTTGTTCTGGATATTCCATTGCGGCGAGCCAACAGAGTCCTGAATGCACCAGAAGACATAACGCTTTCTAGAGCATACAGCGCGGCTTGAAATAATATATTTCCGCAGAAGTTTGAGACGCGCGGGCGCGAACGCGAGGCTCGTTGCGAGACAATAATTCCGCGTTCCGGAAGGGGACGAACGCGACACGAGCGAAACAGCTAAAGTTCTTAGACATTTACAGCGGCCGTATAACGCCGAAAGCGTGCGGTCTGCTAAGGTACGTAAACTCCTGTTGGCCTCCTGACTTGGTCCTATCGTTGAACCAACTATTCTTGGACATTCGCGACGCTTAACTGCACACGGTGCCCTTAGTTGAACATTCAAACGACGATTCCCCTGGATCGTTAGCCGAGGATCGAAAGTTGGAGAAGTAAACGAGAAACGATCGTAAAGTTCTACCTGAGATCGAGTAACGCGCGTTCGGTTTTCGATTCGATGATAGAAAAGAGAAAAGAAGGAAATCGCGTAATTTGCATCGACCACGCGAATCGGTCTAAATACATTTCCATTAATTAACCAGTTCGCTCTTTCAAGCTTTAAAAGCGAAGTTTTTAATTGATACGAAACAGTTTCTGGAGATAACGGTCGTTCGTTTCCCGGAAGTAACGCTTGATTTCACGTATTAAAATTTGAAGTACAAGGGAAAAGAATCGACAATTTCAACTGCAGATGGAAGCTTTGGTGTGTTTAAAAAATACCATCAAGAAACTAGTACGAGTACTTGAACATACTAATTTTCGCAATAAATAGCTCGTAACATTTATATACATTTTCAAATTGATCCCAAATTCTGTCAATATAATCGTGACAGTGGTGTATCGTTACGATGCTAACCAAATTTCAAAACATTTTATGACACATACGATATAGACATAAAAGTTTTTTTATGATAAATGCCCAAATATTTCTGCGTTCCAGCGTAATCTCCCGGGAGCCTTTGGTTCCAAAGCGCACAAAATAATCTCTATCGTACGAAGGAACTTCCGTTCGCCAGATTAGATAGGAAGAACAACTGAATCATCCTATCTGGCCAGGTAGTCGGTCCTTGCACCGAAAAGGACAAACGGATCGTGTCCGAACCTCAAAAAAATCCGGAACACGATCGATCACGACGTATATGATCGATCGATCGATCGTCCTGCGGATGGATTCTGGTAACGTAATCGTGTCGGTACGTTAACCCTGATCCGCAAGAATTGCGCAACGAACGATCCACGTATCGAACAATGGCGTGTTTCGAGTGCTCCCACGACGAACGACGTGGGAAAACGCGTATACACGCGTGCTTTCGTTTCTGACATCTGCCGATGATACACCGATTAGAGAGACTTTCTTTCTCCGAGAGTCGATCGATATAGCGGCCAACAATAGCGTTTCGTTATTCTTCGTCCCTCTTTTGCTCTTTCTCTTTTTCGCCGGTCTGATCGCCAGCGATAAACTCTGAACCGTAATGAACGGGCTACGCGTACGAGGAAGTATTACTTCCCTCGTTACAGATCAGCCGCGTTTTAATCAATCCCTCGACGCGGCAAAGTACGGTTCGCCAAAATGGAACGAAGGTGATATCGGAGAAACGTTCTTTGCTTATCGTATGTTGAGTGGAGTGTTCGGTTCGAATACAATCGAATTTTATACGACAATCGAGTTACTTGGAAATCGAACTCCATCAATTTTGTCTTCTGGATACAATTAAGAAAAGGACATTCCGCCTAGGATTTCGATAGGATTTGTGAAAAATGTAATGGAAAAAATGTAATAAAAGTAGTAATTTTTTGTTATATTCGGTAAGAACGGAAAAGCACTTCTACATTCTTCAATATTTTAAAAATGATAGATTCTATATTTTGCATGGAGAAAGACGATCGTATTTCCTTCGTTATCAAACTTGCTACTATGTTATACAACGATAATTAATGGATGGCGATAAAGTTGTAACGCGCGAGTTCTACAATTTCATCGATAAAATTACTACGATTCCTTAACAACCTTAAATAAAACTAATCGAAAGAACGAACACTCGTTCGATTAATCTTACGCAAAACGATTTATTAACGCTATTAAATTTGCGCTGCTTGTAACTTGTAAATGTTCACCGATACTGAGACTATCTTTAGTAACTTTAACCAAGACTAATTTAGAAAAAAAAAGAAAACGGATAATAGAAACTACTCACCAGGTTTGATTTGCTGAGGTTTGGCCCTGGCCCATGAGGTGTGAAGCATGAAAAGCAGCAGGAAGGCGAGGATTGCTCCCAGGCTGGCCAGGCTCATCCTGTTCTTTCTGCTAGTCGACATCCACCCACGAAAGTAGACTTTCCAACGATTTCCACGATACTACGATTCGATGTGGATCGATCGAAACCGAGCAAACGTAGGGAAGCACGTTATTGACTGGACTACTGATCGACCTCGACTTTACCTGAAGTCGTATACCACGACGAGGACGAGGACGTGGATGAGATAAGCGTGCAACTCTCGAAGGAGGAGAGAACTGGCCTCTGTAGAGCGGCTAAGAGACCAGGCGAGGATCGAGTGAGTGAGGATGGACTGACAGACGTGCGGGCGTACGCACGAGTCAATGAAGTGAGTGGTACTCACCCGTAGAAGCCCTCACCTTACCCAACCCAGACCTCGTCCCCTCGCCTCTCTCGCACGTCTCCCTTTTACCTTGGCTCTCTTCTTTCCTCTTGTTCTTCCTTCTCTTCTTCTTCTTCTTCTTCTTCTTCTTCTTCTTCTTCTTCTTCTTCTTCTTCTTCTTCTTCTTCTTCTTCTTCTTCTTCTTCTTCTTCTTCTTCTTCTTCTTCTTCTTCTTCTTCTTCTTCTTCTTCTTCTTCTTCTTCTTCTTCTTCTTCTTCTTCTTCTTCTTCTTCTTCTTCTTCTTCTTCTTCTTCTTCTTCTTCTTCTTCTTCTTCTTCTTCTTCTTCTTCTTCTTCTTCTTCTTCTTCTTCTTCTTCTTCTTCTTCTTCTTCTTCTTCTTCTTCTTCTTCTTCTTCTTCTTCTTCTTCTTCTTCTTCTTCTTCTTCTTCTTCTTCTTCTTCTTCTTCTTCTTCTTCTTCTTCTTCTTCTTCTTCTTCTTCTTCTTCTTCTTCTTCTTCTTCTTCTTCTTCTTCTTCTTCTTCTTCTTCTTCTTCTTCTTCTTCTTCTTCTTCTTCTTCTTCTTCTTCTTCTTCTTCTTCTTCTTCTTCATCCGTTGAACCAAGATACTCGTTTCCTCTCAGACCAAGGAGTTTCTGTACAGACTCCTTTCTTCCTTGTCCGCGTGTATCCCAAGGAACGATCCGCCGTTCCATTTCTTCTTTTCTGATCTCCTCTCAGAATCGCCTCTTCGAATTTTTTTCTTCTTCTTTCTGTACGTACCCTTTTTCTCCATCCGTGAATACGCTTTTTGCCGAGCTTCGAGTAATTAGCGTTTTGGACTTGAGTAGCGTGTCAATTTTTTCAGTTCTTCGTGTTCTCAAGTTGGCTCCTTTGGGAATCTTCTCCGTTTGGATCGGCCTAGCGCTTTCTTCCTCGTGGTTCTAAAGCTTCGTCTGTACCAGCCAAGTTACTGTATTCGAGTGGCCGAGGGTTAACAACGTTGCTGGTTCGTGCGGAAACTAACACGTGCCGCCGGCTATCTTATGCAAAATCTAACGCGCGCCACCGGCTATTTTATGAAAAAAAACTAACGATTTAACTTCATCCGTGAAAACACGAGCTCGCTCGTGGCCGGTCATCGTTTTGTTTTGCATTTTGTACACGAATACACGAGTCTACTTGTGATCAATCGACAATGCGTTAAGTGAACTTGACTACCGAGGAGAAGCGTGGAAAATTGAAAGAATAACATTTCAAGTCACGTGACCAACAGGTTTGCACTAGTAAATTGCTTTAGAGTAATGGAATTCAGGTAACACGACTAACGTCTAGCGAATTAATATCTGGAACAGAACTTTCGCCACAAATCGTGTTTTGCTACTTGTACTTTCTGACAATATGCGACGATATACTTTCCTTAGAAATGATAACTGTCTGAGATTTGCTTTTGCGTAAACGAACATCGAACACGTCGATTGTATGTTCATTTATTTCATTATTAATCTACCATTGAAGTACATGACGTTAATGGAGGACGTATTAGACTGAATAAAACTTTACTGTAATTCATTTTCCCTGGGAACTCGTGTTTCGCGACCTTCATTTTACATCAACCTTGTATCCCGATGTGAACCACACGGTTCTATTTCAAGCCTGATCAATTCAAGTTACCGAGCTTACAGGAGAAAGTTGGGATTTTTCGCTTTAGAGAAAACGATATTTGAAAGATAAAATTGATTAAACAGAGACAGAGAAAGAGAGAGAGAGAGAGAGCTTATGACAAGATAGTTTATTCAAGCGTGACTCTTAACAGGTTCAGTGTCACATGGACTCACGATTGTTGCCGGAAGTTGGTACTTCATTAAACGAATAAAATCAGAAAATTAACACACGTTAAATTGTCATTTTCTTCTAATTAACCACTTTAGCGCTGCTTCTCTATGTAGGCTTAAGTTCTGATAAAATATGGATAATATAAAGGTCGTCTCGTATGCCACGAATTAGCCATATTCTTTTGGAAGCTACCATGGTCTCTACGTTTACCATTTCTTTTGAAATAATTCGTACATTAAAAAATTTCCTGGATGGACTAAAAGATGTTCTTAATCTGTCGCAAATGTCAAGTTTACGTTTCCGTCAACTTTCATAGCACTTATTCCAAAATTTCAACTCAATTAGAAAAGTGATAGAAATATTCCAGTTATTCATTATGGCAAATAACAAGGTATATATTTAATAAAGGTATTTAATATCTTCGTTTTAAATCTTCCTCGCATTCAATATACGTATTTTATACCAGGTATATTCTTTAATGCGATTGTTAATTAACGATATATCAAAATTTAACGAATGATATTGATCTATCAAATTCTTAAGACGCACGAGCCTTATACCTTGCTGAATTTTCTTCATCAATAAGCAAGCATCGTTGCCGAATTTATTTCGTACCTTCTCTCCCGGATATGATGCACTTGCTCACCTCTCTGACCGCCACCTTTTGTTCACCTCCGATCCTTTTCTTTTTCTTATCATCCTCGGGTCGCTTCCTCCTCGTCCAGCGGACGGTCAAACGCACTCTGCCCTCCTCCGTATGGTCAGGATCCTCCGCCTCTCACTACGGTACCCTCGTCTCTTCCTGCTTTTCGTTTTTCTTCTCTCCCTCGACTCCTCGTTCCCCAGCCTGTGTCCCTTCTCTGCTTATCTGCACCCACCTTCGCGTACGATGCTCAACGTCGATGATCTTTCTCCGTCTCCTTCGCAAAGACACGACGCGCTTCTAGGTGCTAACAATACGCACTCCACGAGCGAAAGAAATTGGTTGCTCGGGAAGCTTCCAAATTTCGAAAATTTATCACCCAATGTTCGAATCGACAATCCATTTCTGTTCCTTTGTTTAATTTGTCTTCCTCGATTTTTCTTGGTTCTTCAATTTTTACTGGCTCGTGATTTGGGAGCAACTGAATTTCTAATTTCGTTGGACGATGTTTAGGTTCGATTCGTAGCAGAAATATTCTATTGCCACGGTGACCATTTAATTCTGAGCTTTTTATTCGTAAAATCGGCAAAACGCTTCCGGTGAAATATAGCGGTGGACATTTAGTTCTGAGTATTTTCTAGTTTTGTACAATTAGCGAGATATTTGTAGCGATTCGTAGCGAAGAAACGTACTATCAATTTTACTCGATTTAAGTTCCCTAATTTATCAAAAAACTGTTCATTGTGCTGCCTACGCATACATTATACATACATAGGATTTACAATGTTACGAAACGAACAACATTTTCATTATTTTGTTACGATCTCTATGTAATATAACGTGAACTCAGTTCATCACTGCAAGACTTGCATAGACGACATTCGTTGTCTTCTTCCCACAACTTTCTACCTTCTCTCTCTCTTTCTCTGTTTCTTTCTCTGGTTTCGCCTCTTTTTTAATTCATTCCTCTCGACCACGACTATCGGTGTACCGGGAAACATCTGAAAAGATGAATTTCGCCCGGTGTCCCCATCCTATGCAAACATCCCGGTTATTTGTACGGTATTTCCGCATCTCAATAGAGAACGTTATTCCGTTTCGAAATCATTTTACTTGGTAATACGATTTTCTGTTTACTCTGTTTTCTTTCGCGTATGAAATTGCGCATGAAATTTCACGTTCCTCCCGAGTACGTCTCGCAATTTTCCTTTTTCATATCGTATCTTCTTCTCTTCCTAAGTATGATAGAAATTATTTCCAAACAATTAACTCGGATGCGTCTACTATCCTCTTCCAGTAGAAGTATGATTCCAATTCCGTTTTTCAACTTGTGATAGCACACTTCGTACTTGATGCTATTCCTCGATTAATATAATTTTTGTAAACTCTTCGTTCTGAAATTATTTAACAGCCACAAATATTTATCTATAATTTTTTTATGGCCATTACGACAAATAAAAATTTCATACAAATATTCCGACTACAGATCGTCTTCTAATTCTATCTAAACCGATAAACAGTAACTTGACAGATTAATTAGCTTGCTGAAGTTTGAACGTATTCGAGTTAAACGGTCGATTCGCGCAATTTTTCAGTCAATTTTCGTTGATTTCTAAAAATGTATATTTTATATTTAGCTCTCGAAGCAAAATCTTGTTTCGTCGTCCTTCGTCGCGATTCTCGGAGATCGTTGCCGTCATTAAAGCAAAAATATATAGCTGGAACAACGTCTAACCAGATTTTAAGTCATGCAGCAAAACGTATAACTTGGCGAGGAATGGCCAACCGAGAACAGGCAACTGGTGGTTGATGAAAAATGAAAATATCCTTGATCTATGCAGCGTGTCCAATGAAATCTAGTTTTACGTCTAGAAATCTCAGCACTCCGCTTTCTCACGTACCTCCTTCTTTGAACAATTTTGGGAATTCACTTTGTCAACTTTCACACGTTAGACTTAATTCATGTAATTAAAGAATTCGTAGCTATGACGAACTTATTTAATGAAATCCTGTCTGATAATTCTATCCGATCCTAGATATCCTAAAGGATGAGCATCTACCTGTTCGTGTAAGTAACTTGCTAACTAAATATCTAAATTAAATATTCTTCTATATCTCTTCTATTCTGTTCTTTTTCTTTTTTTTTTTTTTTTTTTTGTTTTTTTTTATGATCATGCATCGTGGTAGTTGCCTATACATTTTTGTTTAACGATTCTCTTATCATAGAGAAATGTAAAAAGTGGTAACATCTCAATACATACTCCATACACGCAGTCGATATCTATATTTTCCAGAAACCTGTCCCTTGTACTCTTATCTCTTCCATCTGGAATTCCCATAACAGAGGACGAGGCACGATCTTTGTCAGAAAGTCAGCGAGGTTCGGTCTCGACCAGCAACCCCGCTAGACGATCTCTATTACGCAATCTCCGTTATCGGACATCGTGAAACCCCATGAAATTTTCTGAGGTAACCGGCGCAGCCACTCCATTGCCTAAGGCTTCGACAGAAATCGCCTGGAACCCGCTCAGAATTAAGGCGACATCGTGCTGCCATGTCGCGAACGTCTGTCACGATAAACCGAAAATGGAAGTTAATGATCTCTATCTAAAGACACTTTGCGATACGAAAAATCTGTGAGAAAAGTTCCTGAAATTCCTTGATATACTCTCAACGCTTTTTTTCTCTTTCAATCTCAGTGCCTATTAAGGTATCGTCGAATTCCTAACGACAACTTTAATCGTCATCGAGTACGGGTAAAGTCACTCTAACGAAAAGTTGATATTTCAGCAGACTCGCCATCCTCGTCTCGTCTTTAGTGCCAGAGTCAAACTAAGTTTCTCCCGGGTGGCAAGAGCAGAACGATCGAGTCTGTAAATAATTCAATCATCAACTACTCTCAGCTAGAATTTACAGCACGCTCTGTTCTACGAAGCGGCGCGGCGTGAAAAACTTGCTCGTGGCTCGTTCCGTGTTCACCAAAAAGAGAAAAAAGAGGGACGAAGTTCGATCGGCTTGCAGCAACTGCACGCACTTTCGACCGAGCTTTGAAAGAATCGTGGGTGCCGTGTCGATCCATGGAAAAAGTATGTAACTTGACCGATAAGAAAAGCAAATCAACTTGCAGACGTAGAACACGAAGAAGAGCGTGCCGCGAACAAGTCTATCCATCTTCTTTCGTAGAAGCTGGCCAACTCAAACTATCTAGAGACTCGTGCACGCTCTTGAGAGTCGATAGGAGAGCAAAAAACGCGCGAGACGCAGCAACGATCAAACAGCATCTTAGAACAATCCCTTCATTTTTATTCCCAGTTCAACTAAGGATGGATCGGGCTTCCTAAGACTCGGCAGGCTCAAAGCGAGAATGCGACTTTTACAAAGCGCGTGGATTTTATTGGAGCAATCCGCTGGAAGAACGCAGCTCTTCGAATATTGATGTGCAGGAAATTCTATTACGATGGATTCTTGCAGCAGATGTACGTCTGTCTCTGCCTGTGATCGAATCTCTGCTTTTCGGTTGTTCTGCAACTTGAAATTTGATATTTAGTGATTTGGAATTCAAGATTTCCCTTTGGCAATATAATCTTTCGAGACGTTCGAATGTTCTTTCTTATTCGTCCATCGTGTTATTTGAAGGATGGTTCGGTCTTTCTTCTTCCCAGATATTTTTTAGATTAGACGTTTCTCCAGAATCTGTAATTTAGTAGTCCGGATGATCTTCTAGAATTTGAGATTTTTCTCTGGTAATTGCAATTTCTTTGGAATTCTTTGCCTAGTTCCAGAAATACAACTCATTCTTTACTTACTATTTTTATTTACTTATTACTTTGAAAGAAGGAGGAATATGTTGAATTTGACGCGGGTCGGATAACGCGATATCGTTTTCAACGGCAATTACAATTTTCAACAACGATACAAGCGGTACAGCGTTAAAAAGATTTGAAATTTTTCATTTTTCTTTTTTTGTCCTTCTCGCCTCTTTTGTCTTTTTTTCCCCAATTGTTGGCCGTGCACCGAATTTTGCATTTTCCAGGCTACAAAAAGGTATTCCAACTGACTCCGCTCAATTTGCGAATACCGCTCCCTTTGAAGTCTCTCTTTCCGCAGGACGATCCCATTGAAAATCGCTGTCTGTCGGTGAAAAGCACGTGAAATGTCAAAAGTGCGGAACCAAAAGTACAACACGTGACTCGAAATTTCGGTCCGCCAAACGCGAATAGATTTTATTCTCTTCCAGCATCTATTTTTTTCTGTATCTTCTTCTACTATTCTATTCTCTTTTGTTCCTTCAATTATAAACATCCTGATATCATTCCGACTTTCTCGAACGAAAAAAAGAAAAAGAACCCGCCCCGAGCGCTTGTTTAGCTTTTTCAAGTATACCTGGCTTTTGCTGCACGGTACGATCACAGGAAATCGAACAGCAATTTGGAAGAAGGAACAGAAAAGTTTGTTCGTGGTGAGAACAACTTCGTTGATAACGTTAACTCATCGTGAAGAACTTCGATTTTCAAGCTTCCTTCAGAATCGGATAATTAGGTTCTTGGCCACCAGCATCAAAAAGTTGCGTGCTCCCTTTGGAGCTGAATCGATTGTGGAACTGATTGTAGAATACAAATGAGAAAACGTGACTTTCATTCCGAGGTATTAAATTGTTCGGAAAATTCGTAGCAACAGTTAAGAAGAACTTAAAAGAAATGTATTTCCATTATACCTTTTGTACCTTTCGGCATCTATAAGTTCGCCAATCTTTTCTTCAAATATCGAACACGAATTTCTTCGAATGGCTTTTACAAGCTTTTAGTGTATTAAATTTATTAGACGTATCTTTCCAATAAGTTCCCTAAAGGTCACGGTAAATGATAACGAGAATCCTATATTAACTTGCTTAGTGATTATCAAAACATTGTAATACGCTTTTAAAAATCGTTGAAAATAATAAGATCAGCACGCTCGAAGATACAAGAAACTTGATAATTTACAATTTCTATCGACTAGGTCAAACGCTTGAATAGGTGAGAGATCATTTTTATAATTATTCGCCAGTAAATAATGTAACATAAATAAATACGATAATAATATAAACAATTGCCAAGTGACGATCGATTCTTTTTTTTTAATTAATTATGCAAACTAACAAGATACACAATTTTATCCTAATATGTACGAAATCGTACAGATTTCTTCTACGTATTAAGAACTTGGATGAAAATCGAGTCAAAGCATAGATGCGTGGCGATCGGTCGTCATGCGATTTCTCACCTGGTTCCATGATCTCTCCCGGACCTAGGCCAAAACAATCGATCGAAGTCGCTAATTTATATTCGCGCCAGCCCATTCACCACCAGAGGGGACACGGTTAATCGAGTTTATCGTTAATTGAACGAACGCAATTCCTCCTGGTCGGCGCCGCCGACAGAGCCCCGCAGACAAACAGATAGACAGACAGTTTGTTCGGTCCGTTTGTTCGTTCGTAGCCGTGTCTACGTAGATGGCTAATTGTGACGTCCATGAGAGAGAGAGTGAAGAGATCGTTACGTCGTCCATCACCCATTTATGGCCGCGTAGCCACCTGCTTCTCTCGTCGTTTCGCATGAAGATAGAGCCGTTTCGAACGAAAACCCGACCTCCTGTGAGTATCGAGTATTTTGTAACGAGTCGCTACGGTATAGAATCTACACGATCAAGCAACTGGCCAGGATCAATTTCATTTTCTTCCTTTTTCTTCCTTTTTATCCCGTGTCGGTGTGCGTATATCTTTTTTCTATTACCGGATCTCGTTCCTCGAACGCTGCCGACACACGATGAAGATGATCGATGGGGACCCACGCGCGCGATCCACGAGACAGGATCAACTAGACGAAACTTAGCGGTGATCGTTTATTGATGACGCGTCGAGTGCCTCTGGAGCTTCGCTCTCTTGAATTGATAATACCGGGAATTAACGCGACCAAGAGCGCGAGTTTAAGGAGCCATGGAACGTGGTTTAAGGTTTCCTAGTGGAAATTCGAAGAGCTTGAGGTTGCACGGTGCGACAGATTAGAAAATTATTGCAACGCTTGGCTATAGTCTTTGATAAATAGACCGCGAATTTTTACGTATTATGGCGTTATTTAATGGTATATTAATATATATGTTAATATATAAAAATATAAAAAAATGTAAATAAATAAAAATGTAAAAAATATTTTAAGTAGAGTAATGGTTATCGTGATTTTCAGGAGAAGCTCGAAAAACTTAAGACGAGCAGGTGTAAAGAATTAGAAAATTATTATAACGCGTGTTAACACCACGAATAAATAGTATGGTTTTGCAAGTATTTTCTGTTCGTTTATTGCCCACGATCGACTCGTTCCTTTCTCTGTCCATTCTAATTAATTATGAAATCTTCTTCGCGTGTTTCATCCGATTACATGAATTTCTTAGAGCATCTGTTCGCTTCTTCATAAAGCCTGCTGCTGGCATTCTGTTCTAATTGCACCGCACATATTTCATCTCTGGGACAAATATCTCGGTAGGTGCCGTGCAATCGAGCAGAGAGACGATGCCTTTTCTATTTGTCCTTTGAAATGGCGAACCTCCGCGACCTGTCTTCCTCGATTTCGATTGTCAACCACATATATCATCCATGACAAATATCTTCTCTTGATGTTAGTAGAATCTTTGGTATCCTGCTTCTCGTTCCCTATCTTGTCGTTCACGTCTTCAGAATATTTTGTGTAAATGCTATGATGCGACAGTTAAAAAATTTAATAAGAATCTTTAACGGATAATATTAAGAATTAATATGCAGTAATCGATTGGTGGATAATTTAATGGATAACTAAATTAATATCGTATTAACACAAGTGGACTTAAATTGACTTCAAACGTGCAACCATTCAACGAAAGAGTTAATCTGACAAAATGATCGTAGCATGATTACGCTAATCTTATAAATCGTGTTTGTTCAAAAACAGGTTCTCTAATACCAAAACCCACTAAATGCTACCACGATTATTGCACCATCGTTCTCGTTATAAACTGCGTTAAACCTTTTGCACCGTTCAATTCTAATGCACTCTAAATGTACCCAGCATAAACTACCATAAACTGCATCGTGATTAACCGAATTCGTGAACTATGAATCTCTGAACTGTGTGAATCTACAGTATCGTTCGAGAGAATCTTCCCTCGACTTATAACAGAAGATTCTTTTAAATTTCTACATATTATTTTAATTAATCTTCAATTATCAAACTGTATCATATTCAAAGGAATACTAATCTTCTTGCACAAAATTTATTTCTACGTACTAGGAGATAACAATAAAACGCTCGAATTCGTTTGAAATTATTAATCGTTACAATTTATCCGAATCTCTTTTACTCCGTGCAATGTAATATTATTCCACTTTAATCGTCAAAAGTACATACATTCTGTCGAATGAAATTCACGAAAAATGTTCTCAGCTAAATATCGCAAAATTAAATAAACCGGCATAGTTCGCACGGTCGTCTGTCGAATTTTAAACCACGCGAATTTAAAAGAAAATTTTGTCGAACGTTTCCATCGATCGAAATTAAGTTCTACATGGAATCGAGTGGACAGACATAGAAGAAGGGATGAACGCAAGAAACACAGAGGAGTCAGAGAAGTCGGAAAAGTCAGAGATGAGGAAGAAAAGCAGCTTTAGCGTGCTAGCTTACTTATCAAAACGATACAATTACGACGCGGTAGTCGACGGTTTTACATAATGCATATCGAGCTACGGAGTAATGTTCAGTGCACGCACCGCGGTGGCACTAATTTCCGTGAATCAACAGCGCCAGGAAGCTCTTCTTGCGCGACCGCTCAAGGAGAAGTAACCGCGTAGTCACATCGGTGATTAGTGATGGGACCGATCATGGATCATTCAACGTCATAATCTTTGTCAAATCATCTCTTCTCGAGTCTGCTTATACCTTAAAATTTTTACCATCTTCGTTCCTCTATTATTTTGCAATTATATTTCTCTATTTTGAAATTTCCATTTTTGAGATTTTCAAACTCCTATTTTTATATCTTTCCAAACTTTGCTCTAGCTTTCTATGTGTCTATATCTAGAAAAATTCGCCGCTACTCCAGCTTCCATCTTCTTGTTTTGAGATTTACAAAGTTTCCTGTAGAATTGCATCTAACATGTACCTTCAGCGGCTTCATACACAACAACAATCGTTACACACAGCACTACGCTTCAGCTGTTCTTCTCTCTGTTTCTCTATTATTATAGAAATACCAGAAAGTAATTTCCTTCTCTGCGACATATATCTTCTGAACTACCTCTCCTAACTTCGTATGGAAATTTTCTTTGTATTAACGTTGCTTAAAATATCGTACTCAACGATAGCAAACCACATGCAGATTAATTCAACGAAATACTGAAGGATTTTCCTAAGGAGGAAAATACAAAAGTTAATACTCAGACGTCAAAAACTTGCGAAAAATAGTGAAAAATATTCAATTTCCTACATACAACTTCTTAATAAAATACAAACCGATATTCCTAGTATCCCTATAAATAGATATAATTTATGTACGTAAATGTCTTGTCAGAGTATCGTTCCAGCCTGAACATCGATACCAAACGATTTACGTGTGACTTCAACTTCTGAAAACTAACTCTTGAAATGAAGAGATTTTGGTCGGTATGACGCGCGAGGGTATTGGTCCCATCACTATCGGCGATGATCGGCAAGCACACGGCAGGCGGTCGGCTTCTTTCCCGCAGCTTCTTCACAGGGCGACTCTCGATCCATGTTTCATGAGGCTCCTCGTGCTCGAACTAGAGAGAGGGCCGGCCACGTACAGGCACTTACAAGCCGAGGGAGGCAGGCCGGTGTTCTGAATCACTGGTACTTAGGCGATTCTTTGTGATCGATGCACTCGCGACACCACGGCGCCACCCTTACCTTTTTCTTTTCGCGATTATTATTGTCTTTATCCACCGAGAGTGAGAAAGCTCGTTACGGATGTTGTACGAGTGTTCCTGGCCGAAATTGCTCGCTGCATTTCCGATATCATGAAGTCAATAAAGGAGGTATAAGGAGATCCTCTTAGTAGTAGGACAAGACGATGCTAATATTCAACAGAATGAGAACTCCTGTTGGAAGTTGGAGATTTTTCTGACGTATCGTAATGATTTTCATAATCCAAATTATTCACGTTTCTTAGATTAACGTTACGCTCTTCGTATTCGTCACTTGTCATTTTTATTGAAGATCGTATAGATTTACGACTCGCTCTTTGTAAAGTGATACTTGTACGGAAATGAAACTTGTATTTTACTGTTGCATCGTTAAACTGAAAGATATACTTCTTCGTGACAAATTGAATATAAAGTCGAATATAAATTGATTAACAAATTTCTCGAAACGGTTGTCATTTTGACCACTTGTTTCTAGCATTAGGAATTATTAATATAATATATATAAAGTGTAGTATAAACCTAAGTATCGTAAGTATAAACAGACATGTTTCCCTTTGAACACGAATGTGTAAATCAACATAGTACGTCGTATCTTTAAAAAAGATATTCCACCTAAAGAATCGACGATAGCTTCCAGCGCATCTAAACTTCATCCGAAAAGAAGGAAAAACGAACGACACATCGAAACCTAGAGCAACCACATTTATATAATGTATTTTATTTTGAGAAGCGACATTTCATTTTCACCAAAGCATTTTCTCTTTTCCTCGAGCCGACAAAGGGATGAGTCGGGTTGTCTACAAGCCCCAGGTACCCGGGTTAAACGAAAAATTCGCGCACGAAACGTGCGTGCACGGTTGCAATGGCCACGATGAATAATGGACAGGCGGAACATTTGAGGCAGGGATGTCGTGCAGGCCGAATTCGTAGAAGAGCATCGTCTCATACACGCGTCTACTGCGAAATACAGGTGCGTACGAGCAATATAATCCCGAGGATTTCAGGGAATCATCGACGAATTCGACGAAACCTCCTTTGCGGTGGATGGCGAGAGGGTGTGCGTGACTTATGTTCGCCACTTGTCCCAAACGTGCGTTTGCGAAACGATCACCGATTTCTGATCGTTTGTCTCGCCCGATCGCCCATCGATCTACGTAAAGAACAGCTGAAAGTACATCTCTTGTTATCGCCCACTGAGTTCTCGGTAATCCAGATGAAATTACTCGAGATTTTGCAATTTTCTTTATGATCCTGTTTCTATGTAGCATAATTTAACAGGAAATAATTCCTTTGTTTTGTCTCGTGAAAATATTGAATTATTATTATTATTAATTGTTAGAATTTTAATTGAGATATTTGTTTGAGTAGTATAATAGTAGAGTAGTATAGTTTGCGATATGTTGACATATAATTTTATAGTTCAATACGTTTGCTATGTTTAGTCAGACAGTATGACTGGAGCCAGCATTCTTTTAAATCTAATTTACCATGATGTTTCCAACAATATGAACAAGATTTACCTCACAACACCTTTTCCGATATAAAAAGTACACTTTGAACTTCCGGGGCGTCGATATACGAGGCAAAATTAGTCTAAATGTGTAATATATAAAAAATACTGCCAATATTTAAAAAACTTACTACAAACGCATTAATAAACTCGTGTTTATACGCCAATATCGGTTCTTCCTAGTATATCATTTAAGTTCCGGAGGAAACGAGACGGGACGAACATCGGTATCGCATCGCGTAAAACGAGGATGAAAAATTCGTCTGACAGGAAGCCGATGATGCGTTGTTACAGCTGGCATATTCTTCGATCCTCGATACAACGTTCCGCGATGAGAGAAATTTAAACGAAACATGGAATGAGGTCAGGAACTGATGTTTGTGTAAACGCGGGGTTGGGCTTCCCCAAGTGGAAACTCGCATTAATCCATAGCTCGCTACTCACTTGATATGTACTACGTTTTTTTTTTCCTCCTGCCGAGTTTTCTCCGTCGCTTTTCCGCCACCCCCTTTTCGCTTCATTTCTCTTTCGAACGTGCTATAACATCCTGCTACCTACTGCGCTACGGTGGCATACGACTGAACAAACTGCTGCACAATCCGGCTGATACCGCGAGAAATCTCTGTATTTGTGTGCATGACAGCTTCGAAATTACTTGAATAATACATCTCATTTGGTGTATCTTTCTCTCCTCCTCTGCCTGTCGCTGAATTGCATTTTGTCTTTTTCTGAATTGGATCGAGTCTAATGCTTGCTATCGATAGAGTTTTAGTTATATTAAAATTTTGAGAAACTTAGTGCGGGGAATCCCTAAGTTTCAATATCTTAACGATTCTTTTTTGTTTCATGGCTGTATACCGTAGATTAAATCTAATGTAAAGTTAAAATGGAAATGTGGCGTCACCTGGTATATGAGGAGATAAAATCGTTTAACCTCTTTGCTAAGATTGTGATCCTTTCTATCTTTAAATTTAACGGTGAAACATCTTAACGAGGCTTGTAATTAAATTGAAATGTACAAGAAGCTTGTTCTTAAAAGTGAGCAAAATGTACGCGCTTTATCTTATCTTTAAGCGTTGATCTAAGGAACGAGCTACGTAATAGATACATCATCCAATCCCTTTATCATTTTAATTCCGCCCTAAATCCTCCTTATATTTCAGTTTCCCAACACATCATTCCCAATGTTACCGATTCAGTGTAGATTGTAAATGGTTTAATTCAAACCACTGACCAGGTACAACAGTTCTATACTTCGTCTATGATTCAAACCATGTATCGTGAAAACCGTAAGAAGTTATTATTATCAACAATTTATTAATATTATATCATTATACTATTAATAATAACTGTTAGTAACAATATAATATTATGTAATAAGTTTTAATTCACGATTTCAAGTTTCGAGACTTGTCTGTACTATAACAGTATTATTTCCTGCAGTACCGACCGTCGACCTTACTGCATGCAGTTCGACTATAACCACTGTATCGGATACGCGTTCGAGTTTAAACAGGGGAACAAAGATGCATGCGACTCACCATTAGATGCAGATGTGATTCAGAGAACTTTGTCATCGATGCTGTAATAACTCAGAAAAAGTCAACATCGAGGCCGTCATCAAAGAGTATCATCGTTAAAGGAAACTAGGAAATCTGTAATAGAATGTGAAATATTATAATTTATTCTTAAAAACATAGTACTTCATATAGAAAGTTTCAGATAATGAATGAGATTGAAATTTTAATAATAATAAGAATTTTATAAAATTGAAAGTTCATTATTTTAGATATTATTTTAGTAAAAAAATTAATATTTTTAATTTTTCAAATTAATTATCATTGAAACAAAATATGAAGAATAGACTTACATTTTTAGCCTTTTGTAACGGCATTAGGTCTTGCCAAGATTATAGACAGGAGTAAAGATCGTGTGAATAATCTATAATAAAACGTCAAATGATTTATATCTTGTATATTGTTCTTATAGATAGTATTATGATTTAAAAAGCTTGATATAACGAAATAGAACTTTGTTGAATTTAGATCAAAATGATAAAAGATATAAATAAATTTATAAGATTAAAACCAATTACAAAATAAAATTTAAATTATAAATTTACTCCAAGAAGTTATAATATATAAACTACCATAGTTTGGGGATGTCTTGATACCACGATCTTCGATAACGAATAACACTCCTCACCGTACATCCATCTACTTTTTTTTTGGCTGCAAATATCTTACCATCTACAGAATACATTACGGCTATCGGTAGACCGTCAGAAGTTCTAACAACACAATCGAATATATGTTTGCCAACTTTTACAAATGTAACAAATGATAAACTTTTTAAATGCAATTTAACGAACTTTAGTGCCTCAATTCCATTTCAATTTACGCCATTTTAGATTGTAGAGGGCGCATTGATACCTCTAATTTTTTATACATTTCGGGACGTGGGACGCAAAGTCTCATAAGGTAATAATAGAATAAGTACTACGGTAAAAGAGAATAAGTACTTTCCAGCGTGACGCAATGTGGCGCGCATAACGTGATCAAGGCAGCACAATCGATTTAGTGATAGCGACTCTGTCTACTATAGGTTTTCCTAACCTCAAAGTAACGTATGAGCTGTGCGCGTAAAGGAAAAATTAGAGTATTAAAATTAAACACAGGAGAAAGGAGATGGGCGATGCCGAACTTCAGGAAGAGGAAAGAGAAGTTCTTCTTTCGATATATGAAGGAGATTTGGCTTTTAAACAGTTGACACCTACTACGTTTCAATACAAGGTTTGCTCTTTCCAAAAATTGTGAAATATAATCACGATTGTACTCTTAAATCATAAAATATAATTCTAATTTCTAATTTTAAAATAAATCAGTATCGATAACGAGTAGATCGTGTTTATTCAAATTTTATGACTTCTAAGTTATAATCCTTACATATTGTATAACATTGACTTTATATATAGTATGGAGAGGACAATGATATGAAATCATTTCTATTGGAAATTTCATGGGGCACAACATATCCATCAGAGAGGCCTACCATTAACATGAACACATTTTATAACAAGCACATGTAAGTGGAACCATGTTGTTCACTGACTATTCTTGCAGTCTGTTGCTTTTATTAAAGGTGAATGATTGGAATACAGTGTGCAAGAAGTAAAAGACAAGGTGCTGCAGCATTTGGAAGCAGAGGCGAATCAGTGGCTAGGAAGTGCTATGACTTATACGTTATTTCAATATGTACAAGAACATTATACTGAGTTGATCTCAGCACAACCAGACTCTGTAGTTGATCTAAACTTACAAACCAACCAGCTTAAGATAACAGATGAAAATCAACAGGTAAGAATTAGTTATGTTAAACTATAAATTTGTTTGATATATATGAAAGAGGACCAATTTCTTATGCAAAGTTGGAGGAAACAACAAAAAAGCCAAAGAAGGAACATTTAACTAAAGCTCAGAAGCGTAGACAATGGAATAAGGCAGATGGAAAAGGAGAAAGGCCACGAGGATGGGACTGGGTGGATATAGTAAAACATTTATCACAGACTGGCCCTAAACAGGAACAAGAGTCTTAGTTCAACTTCATTGAAATATTTGTACAGGTTAAAGGCTTGTTATATTTTTATAAATTATTGGAAATAAACTGGTTTCCATATCAGTTTTACTATAATATATCACCTGTGATAAAAATTTGTAAGAAAATATTTATAAATAATTTTCTCATTGCCAACAGATAGTTACAAGATATGCAAATAAAATTACTTAAATAATTAACAATTATAAAATTTTATCGAGGTAAATAATATGGAAGGAACGATATTTTAATTTCCGATGTTCTTGCGCTTCTTTTTTACCATTTTACGATTTTTTACAAAAATCTCCAACCTGCTACTGGTAATAGGTTTGTTTCTGTCATCCATCCTAAAAAATAAAACAATATTTATATGAATAAAAAGAATACAAAACTTGTATCACATAACAATAGAATTATTTACCTTTACTTTCAAGGTCACTAATAAAGGCTTTGTATTCGCCCGAGATCAATAAATTCGTAGCGTAAATGCTCTCTATGGCTTTCGATGATTGTATGCGATTATTTGTATTAGAGTACCTTTTATTAAGTACATAAAGTCGCATTAAAGGATACGACAGATCGCTCACTTCGGGTTTTACGAAAACATCCTGGAGAAACGTAATACTTCAAAATATAAGCATTAAAATTCATTTATATGATTTACTTACAAGTGGCACTTTTAAAGACATACAAATAAACAAGCCGCAAAGGCAAGCATGGAAATATGCTTCCAAGACATCATAAGGCTGCGCGTCTTTTTTAAGACATATAAAAATAGTTTTGTTTTGTACATCAATAGAAATCAAGTATTTTCTATCTAAGAAAAGCTTCAATGCAAGCTCGGTATCACTTGTTAAAATTATATCCTCTTTTATAAGAGCCGCGAGGGAAACACCTATTTTGATATTGAATCCACATATGCTCATTGCTGCAAAGATATAATTAAAGAGCAACAACATGTAGTAACTTAATGCTTGAAAGTAAAATACAACATCCTTACTCGGTTTTGTTAATAATAACACTGATTCCTTTTTGTTAACTTCTTCGGGTTTTGGAATGACTTCATTCGAAATATAACTTTTTACTATTAAAGCTAAGCGATCTTCGTTTAAAGAATTTAAGCATAATGCTTTTACAGCCATGTAATTTGCATATAGATGTATCATCACGAGGAAGAGATACAGTTCCATTATGTATCTACATACAGATTATAATACCATTGGTACATCGATAATATCGTTAGCATGCTTTTTAACAGAATTAAATTCACTTATTACGAAAACAATAGATATATGTAATTGAATATTTACCGTCCATTGTGAAAAATTGAAAGTATTAGAATACCAACAAAGGATGCTATTAAATTTACGCATGTTTCTTGACTTCCGTCTTTAGCAGATACATCTGCCAAATTATTTTGTAATGCCTGTAATGCAAATTAATATGTTATAACTAATAAAATCAAATCTGTTTTAGGCCTTTTGTACCTGATGCTGTGTAAGCGCTGCCCTCGTTGCCCCACCAGCAACACCAACAATCGATTTCATCGCTGTTGAAATGCACAATATTCCAAGTGAATAGGAAGAAAAATAGGGTAAGAATAATTCTAATCCCATTGCTAAATCATTAAGAATATCAGCAAAAAGCCTCCATTTTTTACATTGTCCATCTAAATCTGTCCTAATGAATGAAAGATAATCGCTGCTTTTGTAGAGATTAATTAGAAGTATTGTATTCCTATATATGATTTTATTTACCCATTCCACCATGCAAACACAATACGACCAATCATTCCAGTCCCATCTTTTAATATCCATGTTATAGCTGCTGCTAGCGGAGTAGCTGCTGCTTCACCTACACCTACCCCTTGCATGATAGAATGTGTTGTAAGTGTACCCATTATGGTACTTGCAAATGCCTATAACAAATAAAAGAGTAGTGATAATGGTGTAATTTCGTTCGTGAACAGTAGTTTCACTCATAAAATATAAATAACGTTTGCAGCTTTCTATGCAAACTAACCTGAACTGTATCCCATATTTGATAAGGAGTGTAATCAGGGTGAACGCTATCGGGATATCCTTGAGGTAAAAATACCTCTTTTACAATCGATATGAAACCAGAATAAAAAGACTTCGTTCTAGTTGTGTCTGATAACAGTTCGGTTATCGATTGCTCGTCTGTAGACCAAAACGAACGATAGGTTAGGTAAACTAACAGTGATGTTTGTCATGTCAGAATACAGTTACCTTTTGATTTGACGAAAAACCTATCCTTCTCACCCCCGTAGGCCTCGCTGAATAGTAATCGTTCATGCATCTTGAAGTGCACCGAGATTACGTTGGTTTGATTTGAATGCACCGTGTGAAAACATATGCACTTTTATTAACGATCATAGTAGCTGTTACATCCTCTACGGGCGATTACACCTGCACTATAAATGCGACAAAATTCCCTAATATTCTACTCAGAAGATTTCATAATCGAATGTTTTTGAAAAAAAGCTTCCGTAATGTGTAAAAATGTACAAAGAAGACAACAAAAATACAGTTTTCTTTTTTTTTTACCAATCAATATTATGCCTTAATCTGAAAATGATATTAAAATGAAAAATCTTCTGTTTCATTATTCGAACATTTTTTATATTTCACTTTTGCAATTTTTTCGAGACATTCATATCTGGTAAAATTATAGAAACGTCTTCGATTATTCCATTCAATTCGTTTATACAGGCATCCAATCTTCTTTTTACATTCATCGCATCAAATTTTACGTTCTTGTATAAATTAATCTTTTGCATTTTGTTATGGAAGTCGGAAATTAGGTAGTTCCCACGAATTTCTGCACCACCACTCATTCGACTTGTCATCGAGTGTTTGAATGATTCACGTTCATCTTCCGTACCTTCTGGTAGGTCCGTTTTATATTCGGTCAGTTCGTTTTCCATCATTTTGATTTCTTGCGATGTTTCCTTTTTAGGTTCATTTTTAATTAATTTACTCATCCGACTGCCCTTTTCTCGAACTGCATTGTCTTCGCCATGTGCGTAAGTGTCTAATTGGAAAATGTGACCATTTTTCTGTTCTTTCATATTTTTTAATTTCACCTTTTCTACATCAGGATCAAAAATTGTGCGAATATTACTCTTGGATGAAAATTTCATTTTCTTATTCAATCTCAGATTATGCACCTTAGTATGCGATTCTGTTATGAAACAATTTAAAAAGTTTCGTTTCCTTTTACATTCCATTCTTAAGTCACACTGAACTCCGTGAGAAATTTTCTTTTTTCTTCTCTTCCGTACAATAGGCTTACAATCTGTTACTTGCAATTTTTCGTTCGTACAAACGTTATTTATGTCTTCTACATGGTTAGACGTTCTATCATCAATTTTCGTATATTCTGTCATATAATCATTTATCGAATTATTTTTAATGAGACTTGCAAGAACCTTTGAATTTTCTGAATCAGTAATTTTATCATATCCTACATTATTTGGGGAAATGTCAAATTCACTTCTGCAACAAGAAGAATGTCTGCAAGCAGTTTCAGTTTTCTGAAACAACTTTTTTTCTTTATCAAGACTGACATTTTTAAGAGCACTGACCTCGTCCCGCAATTTCTGTACTTTAAGATTTACGACAGTTACAATTTCTGCAATCTTATTTAAACTATTTTCTCCATCTTGGGCCTTGCAATAACAACGATTTGGCCTTGCTCGTTCTGCGTTTGCTGACATGTTTATTGCTATTTTTATATGACGACATATTATACGTTCGAAATAAAAAGTCCAAAATTATGAAGTCTATTTTTTAACATGAAAAGGTAATTTTTCTTCTGCGTTACATTGGATGTTTGTTATATTTTTATATGAAAATAGGTTACAGGTCCCTTATGACATTATCATGAAGTAAATTGAGATTCGCACGTAGCTCATTTGTTTCTGTATTTAGTTAAAAAATGCAATAAATACATATTTTTTTGGAAATTGCAAACATGCTGCATGTTTTATGAGGCGTAATATGTCCGAAAGGTATGTGAAGGAAATTTTAGAAAAGCTGGAAGAAATTGAGAAATTGCACGGGAAGTTGCGTCGTTTGGTACCTCGAGTAAAAGACTATGAATCGGAAGGCACAAAGACTAATCAGTTCATTATGGAAAAAACGAACGATAATACAAGATATTTTCTGGAACAAAACCCTATCGATTTCTGTCAGAGATTAGAAATTGCAAGAGAAATGTCTAAAGACTTGATAACCAAAGTAAAGAAATTATGCGAACCCAATACGAAGACCAGGAAATATTTCAAAAAGTTTAAACATTATTCTAACAACAAATGGGAAAGTTTCAAAGACTATTTGTCGACCATGAATGCATCAGACATTATCTTCGGTAAAAAAAAAGCAATAATTATACTAAAAATATAATAATAATTAATTGTTTAATATTCGAAATAGATAAATATACTATATTCGGTTATCGTTATTACAATTTCTAGTAAGTAGAGGCTCTCAAACATCAGAAGCCAATTTACCTAGGATGATTTCAGGAAGAACGTCTTCAACTCCTATTGCAAGAGTAAGCCAGATTTTTGGAAGAAGAAGATCCACACTGAGAGATCTACCAGAACAGTTATTAGCGAGTTTTGGTTATTCTCGGGATTCTAACTCTGTAAATGAGAGTATAGTGTTAATGCACGACCATGCTTTAGGTAAAGATGAACCGCATAAGGTGCAGAAAATGTTGATCATTCCAGACCAGGAAACTGAAACATTGAGGGTCGTTGCATCCGCAAGAAGAGTCTCGGTAGGAGGTAGCAATAAAAACGGTCTTCATAAATCGCCATGAGAATACATACCAACATTCAATTTAAGCAACGAGCATTTCTCTGATCATATCTAGGACATTGACGTGATCATGTTTTACAAACGATATCTATAACTTCCCTCGTAATCAACACTTGTAATAAAAGAGATTACAACGGACGTAAAATATAAGACATTGGATCCAAGAGAAAAATTAATATCATGTATATTAAATATATTAATATACTAAATTATAATATTTGTATATACAAAAATTGAACTGCGAATGTTTACTCCTTTATGGAAAATTTGAAAGTGCCAAAATCCACGTAACGCATGCTTCTATCGAGATTCTATTTTTCGATTTATATTAACAACAATATGAATTTGCATAAACAATCCCAGTGAAGTAATTATATATACCGCGTATATTTAATATATATTTTTTATCTGTTTAAAACTTACCACCAATGTTGCGAATATTTCGCATTACCGTACTATACTGCCATCTGAATCCGACTGGAGAATGAACATTGCCATACTCGAAGTGGCCAATGGAAAAGAACGGAAATGTTTGAACGAAACCTTAGAGTGCGTGGGCTGGCAGATGGGGGTACCGGAAAGGCGGGTTGCACAGGAAGTCACGGAGGTTCAAACATTACGATCACGAGTAAATCCTTCGATCGTGCTTAATTTAATCCCCTATGAATCGAGTTCGTTTGTAAATTAGAAGGAAACATTTAAACTTTAATATTACAGGTTTACGTTCAATAGTCATAACTTAGTATATCCGTTTACGTTTCATGTTTCCTTAATTTAATTGTCGTCTTTCCTTTGCCGTTTTAGAAAAGGATTTTGTAACGTAACTGCAACTTCAATGCTGCTTATGTACCATAACTAATCTCTTCGTTTTCGTTTCTAAACGATTAAGGTATGACGCGAACGTGTTGTGATCGCATATCTAATTAAAAAAAAGTTTTATAACAATTGCAAATTCAATGCTATTTACGCACTATGAGTAATCGATTTCAACAGCGAACAAATAAATTCAGATATTACACCGCGGTTTGTACGGATTCCAATCGCATCGATGGGCTATTAGAGACTTTGCAGAAAAATTGTGCCCGTAACGCGATTTTCTATGGCGTAAAAAGTGGAACTCTGACTTGCACATACTGAATTCTTGCTCGGGGCGATGAACAATCAGCACTGGTAATGGGTCTAACGGTTTTTCCTAGGGGGAAAAAAAATGTGTTTTCAGACATAGGAGCAAGCATCACAGATATTTCTGTACGCCGAAAAACGAGCTTCTTTGCGAAAGAAGCATTGCTTTGCTATTAATTTTTTAATCTCGATTTGGATAAAAGATTTCGCGTTTGTACCTACGTTCAGTGTAATTAGAATATTTCGAAAACAACAGCAAGATTTGAATATGGGAGAGCGAAGAGAATCGTAACAGGATAAAACGTCTGCCAGTTTGAAGCTTCGCAAAGTGTATCACGGTATCAGGAGGATAACAGAGGCTTGGTTCTGAAAACAAGAAGCGTCTGATAAACAAACCGGGCGCACTTAAGCGAACCGGGTAAAAGTGCGAATAAACGAGCGTACGAAGAGCGTGCCGCCACCGTTCCCCGTACCCCTTCCTAGGCCCCCTGCTCGTTTTCCAGTCAACGACTTCGTCGGATGGTGTTGCACTTGCGTACACTGTTGCATGCGGGAAATATGGTGTGCCGCATACACGCACGTGGGACGCGAAGGTGGGGCTATGTCTCGCAAGCTATTCCTGTACACTGTACACTGTACACCATGAAGTCGCAAGTAGCATAACAACGCGGCCCTATTCGTCGTTGTGTACGTTTCGTCGCGGCAAACAGATAGGATGGTGGATTGATAACGCAACGATATATTGGAATTTCGCGTTCTACTTTTTCAGCCGTTAGGGGTTCAGCTTGTAGGAACGTTTACAAGACTCCATATCCGTTTTCATTGATCGCCGATGGTTCTAACGAATCGAAGAGAGAAAGGATTTGTCGAGTCGCATTGAACGTCGTGTGATGTTGGTCGCTGGTTTCATCGTTAACAAGTACAGAGCGAGCTCGACGATTCCTAGAATGACCGTCGTTGCTTCAATGTCCGTTTATGGTGCGAATAAAAGGACCAGAGGATTAAGGATTTTCCTTTTCAAATTTCGACCAGGCGAACGGACGAACACGTGTTTCGATGCTTTATGTTATTCGTAGCTGGGTCTTCCTCGAGTAAAAGGTCAGCATGTTTGTACAGCGAGTCTGCTGCGAGCAAATTGAACGTCGGTGATTTGTCTACGTACGCGTGTAGGATGTAAATGCGTTAAGAAATTCGTGGAATGTTTTTAAACACCTGGCGAAGCTGCTAGAAGCCTTCGATATGAAAGCTACGAGACAGCGAGTTTACGAAGGAAAATTAATATCGCGACGGCACGGGGCACGCGACTCGACGAGTCACACGGTATTCTTCTCTTTTCCTTTCTTTCCTCTATCGTCTTTTGCCCCTCCCCACCATTCCATAGTTTTGTAATGCCTCTCTGTCTCTGGCACTTCCTGTGTTCCGCCACGTTCACCTGACTGCCGGCACCTGCCTTCATAACTATCTAGGTGTACACAGTGTATAGAAGCGACCGCGTATCCTATGGGACTTTAGTTTCCCCGCTCGTTTCATCAGCCACGCTGTGCTCTCTGGCTTGTGCCTACTGGCGCACACCTGGAAACACGTCGAGTGCGCTACACGCAGTCGATGTTACGCTGTCGTTCACCACGGCTGGACTATCGAGCTTTTCCTCTCCCGCTGATAACAGTCGCTCCTCGAACCGGCGAACCTACCTATCGACCATTAGTGTCCTCCGCGACCACAACTGGTTTCGCTTCTCCGCAACTACCATTTGGATCGAGAGGTTCGAATTTAGAAGTATATATATTCGTTTAAGTAATTTCTCTAATTCCTCTAAGTTTCATATTTCTTCCATATCTTTCATCTCTTCTTTGAAATTCCTTTTTGTCCCTTCGTGTCCCTGGTTTTCTATACTGGGATTTCTTAAGAGCGAGTCCCAAGGTACCGAAGGTCGGCTTAGATCTCGAATGCCAGGTATTAAAAAGTCTATTGCGAACGAACGAAAATTTTTCGTGCGAGGAAAGACAGTGGGGCCTTCGTTTAGATAGTTTCCATTGGAATCGTCGATATTGTTTAATTAATAGGCGACGTTTCTATTTTGCATGTTCTAATTGAGAAGAAGGAAGAATATTCCGTGGAACGTTTCAACGAGGATGGCGTAGAAATTGCTGGTTCCGAGGGAGCGTGCCGAGCGATCTTCTTTCGTTTTACGAGCCTATACTCGGCTCGGTATTCGCGAGTTCTTGCGGCAGTGAAGGATTGTTTAGTGTAATAACGCGTTTCTCGAAGCTTGAGAGGTGTATGTTCGTTGTAAAGTGACTGTTAAACTGTTTGCACGTGGAGCTGATTTGTTATCGTCGGGTTTAGTGCTCTAGAATGTCATCTGGATTTCGTAGTCGGTGAGTAAACCTTGCAACACACGTTTCTTAATAAGACCAACTGCGTTTTACTCTTCTTACTGCTCTACGGTAGTAGGTTAAAGTCAAAAAATTATATTCGTGAAAACTTTCTCTCCGCGTAAACCTTGCAACACACGTTTCTTGATAAACCCAACTATATTTTATTTTGCTTACTGTTAGTAGGATAAAATCAAAGAATTGAATTCCTGAAAACTTTCTCTCCGAGGATAGCGGATTAAAACCGATGCTTCTGATCTTTTCTGATATTGCTATTTTTGCTTTCCACGCTTATTGAAGCTAACTTAATGGATATTTTTGAAAAGTATTATTACTAAGGATGTTTAGGAATACTAGAAGTATTATTAAGTATACTTAGAGATATGATTTGAAGATATTAAAAGTGTTAGGGAATGCCGTAAGGTATTCGCGATCGATAGAAACGATCGCTGACGGGAAATCCCAGGGTCGCAATTTGAAAAACAAATTTCGGACATTGCTAGTCAGGGCAGGTAGAAAAGGCTATTGAAACAATGGGTGCTCGCGCGTTTCTTCTCATAGGCGACTGTAATGGCGTCCCTTCTGGCGTAAATACGCACGTGTTCCGGCCGCGTTCCAAGACCGAGCAATTTCGATTTTCCCATACCGAGCTCTCCCACAACAATTTTCTTCGTGAAACTTTAATCGCGCAAAATAACTACACAGAAGATTCTAAACTTCTTCCAGTATTCTTATAATAATAATAATTTTTTTTTCTTTTGTCATCAACCCGACAGTTTCTTCGCTTATATAAAACCGAACGAAGGTGCCTTCTTTTGAATTTCTACGCTTGTAAGTCCGATCTTATTCTCTTGTTGTTGCAACGAACGAGTTTCGTTTTTTTATTCCAATGGCAAACAGCCGCCAGCTAATTCTCACCGGGAACTATTCCATTTTCCTCATTCCAATCACCAAGTCTAATATCGTCGATTAAAATTTTCCGAATTACGTACATACCTGTATTCGACCGGGTTAATTACCAGCTAACGATTGTTAAATTACACCGATCGTAGAATATATCGAGGCTGTAACGTAACAAGGATGCACTGTGATGTATAAACCGGCACGGTGAATTATTAATTTGAAACAATCCGATTGACGAGTGAGAATAATGGGGCCACATGCATCAACCATTCTGCGGACTGTTTACCTATTGCCGCGTGTGCTGCTGCGGCAGCCTCTTACAAAGGAGTTCGTACCTACCTTCGTTCCTCGCCTACTGCCTGTTAAATGGCTTGTTTCAATGGAAAATACGCCACTAACAAACGTTAATTCAATCGCATCAAGCATAATAGATATTTGCTCCTTCGACTTTCTACGACGATTTGACTTTTCATTATTCTCTATAATTCTTCCTTTACAAATCTATTAATTCTCTCGATCTTCCGCGTTCACCTTACTTTTCATTACTATGCACAATTTTCAATTCGTAAACTTTTATTTCTTCGATTTTCTTTTAACTTTCCACGTGGACCCTGCTTTCGATTATGTCGTACAGTTTTCTATTTAGAAAGCACACGATAAAAGAGGAAATGAAATCAGCGATAGGAAAAGGGAAAATTTGTACGAAAAGTATAGTAATGACGGTAATATCGATATTTGTATAACAACATTATCCGTAATCCAAGAATGGTACTGACTCATGAATGACGTTGAATAGCTACCAACGTAAGTGATAGTACTAGTAAAGTCCAAGAACTTTCTGTTTTGTGTATCAATATTGGCTCGATGAGACCAGGTATGTTAAATATCGTACATAATCAGTATTTACCTGAACCAAGTCGTTCGCGCAAACATGCATATTCGCGATACATTTCGAATTACGAAATACCTGAAAAATCACCTTGTCTGCGCCTGTAATACGTTCCAAGAAAATCTTCTGCGATTTCGTCGGTGGAAAATCAAAGGTTACATGAAGAAATTCACAGTCCGGTCTTTCGTTTCTGCGAACGCGGTCGGATTGAATGAAAGAGAAAAAAGAACAGAAATAATAGAAATAAAATTGGACGATAGGATAGCAAGAGTGCATCCGATGACATTTTCCTCGCCGCACGTTCACACCTATCTGTTGGCAACGATCGCGCGTGTGCATACGTGTTACAAACGCTTCGTTACGTTCTCGAAGGCAACCTCGAGGCCAGGATCCCCGACTTTCTCTCATCTCGTCGCATCCATCTTAGGTGTGCGGTTGCATATGCACGGAATGCAGCCGCTGACCGATAAACACGCGTGACGATCAAAACGATCGAGGCTGACCGATTACCAAGACCCGTTTTTGTATGCTTTCGTATTGGTGCCATCGATGTTATCGGTTGATCGTTTGGTATAGAAATTCTAATTTCTAATTTCGCGATTCATTTTTGAAGATTGATGCACGTGCACATAGAAATTGGATTTTTTTTTATAGGAACAAGGGATTTAAATTTGCTTGGAATTTTCCGTATTAGATTTATGTTAGTCGTGTTTCGTGATGTCAGCTTAAGGGAATGAATTAGTATGGGCAAGGGAACATTGAACTACGGTGGTCGCGCATACGCGAATAGCACGACGTTTCGCGATAGCAACTATTGTAATTAAGGATTCAGTGCGCTTCGTGTAAATTTAAAATCGTTTGCTTCTGTTTTATTTCGACTATTTTATTAACGTCTTCAATACTCGACGATTAGCATCCGAGGCTTTAGAGTCTGAAAAAATATTCGCTAAAAAGATTGATGATAGTTTTGGTGTGGAATAAATCCTAAATTTTTGGTTAACGTTTAAACGATAAATTGCTTTTTACGATTAACAATTAATTTTTCACATTGGGAAGTCTTTAACGTTGAAAATAAAAGTCTCTTCAATTTTCAGTTAAAAACAGTTTGTTCCAAGAAAGCAAAGAAAGTGGAGAACGTTAAGAAAAGTGTGAGAGGTTGCTCTATCTTTTACGATATTTTTGCATGGAATATTTGAAGATCTTTATGCAAAATTGGAAATCACCGTGAATACGAAAACTGCTTGGAAACGTGTTACTCTGATGGCTAGGCCCCGATGCACCGCGGCTGCAGCTGCCGTGCCGTGAGTGCTGTGACAGCTGCAGCTTTTTACTTACTGCACTGGTTACTCTGGTTTCCATGTGCGGAAGACGTCGGACGCGGTATGATCGCGCCGGTCGCACGCCACTGCCCGATAAAAAGGCCGTGGAAAAAAAGAGGGAAACGACGCTGCCGACGTAATATGATATCCCATTACATGATAAATAACAATATATAATTATTAGGCAAGTTTTTGATCCTCGCATCAAATTCATCGACCTTTAGGTTCTTTAAGCAAAGATTGATTACTCTCATTCGAATGTTGAAATCAATTTACATGTGTACATTATCGGTAATAAATAATGCGAGTAACTTTCGCCCATTTGTGTTTACCGATCGTCGAAAATCGGTCGTACGGTGTTATAGTAATAAAATATAAGGTACCGTAATAAGAACAGAGTGTAGTCATTATCTGCCTATAGCGCATAATTTTTGCCTGTGATTAAATCAACGTTCTGTGAAAAATGAACAAGCGTCTGGATACGATATTTGAAATATACTGTACGTGTAATTTACGTTGACTAATTTCATCGTGAGCGTACGTAAGATGTGCAGTTATAAACAAATTTTTAGACACAATTTCCTGTTCCTAATGTGATACTTGTGGAGCTTGTAGAAAATAATAATGCAAGAATGTATCGTAATTAATTCCACGCTGCCTGGACTCGTAGTCCTTGAAATCGAGTATTTCGATAAAGACATTTAATATTTCAGCGTTTAACTCGCGTAGTGGGCGGCGTGTCCGCCGTAATTCCGTGTCTTGTTTGTTTGCAAATTGGATGGAACTGAAAGGCAAAGGTCTGTGTGTCCCGGTTCGTTCGATAAAAAAGCTGGAGAAGACGACGTCTCAAGGCATTTCGTTGCGATTTTGTTTTTGTCCAAGCTGAGCATTTCAAACGCGCAATTAGTAATTTCGTCAGAAGCAATCGTCTACTCGCTCAAAATCCTTTCAAAATCATTTATCGTGTACGGCCATCAACGCGATGCATCTAAAGTAAAATACGCTCGTCGTGTATAGTGTAATAATTACGTACTATATGTTCTTCTATAACACCCAACAACACCAAAATCTACCTACCTTTTCAAAGTATCCAGAAACGCGTTCCAAGCGAAAGATAGTCGAATCTGGATACTTGAATATCAGCCAGAAACGTGCACTCTGGATCCTGACACGGGTGTGAGGGACATCTGGCCGGTGATCCTGCTGCCGATGATACACCCGATGCAGGTGCATCCTCGATCCGTGCAAGCGGGCGCGTGATTTCTTCGCTATTTCGGCCTGTCGTGAGTTGAGTTAGGTTTCTTTCCCCGTTGCTAGCCGGGGGTGCTTCCACAATTGCAGCAAACAGATGTTCTGCACGCTTTCAAAGATGTTCCACGTCTGGGAGTATCGTCGATCCACGAACAAGTTGCCACGCAGTTGCATAACTATCCGCTTTCTTTCTTCACGAAATTGCATTACTCGCGGAAATGATACACTCTCCTGAGTCCAGATCCCGTCTGTCGATTAGATCGATGAAGGGAAAAAAGAGGAAAAGACCATAATAGCGATCGAATATGCATTAGGTACGTGTACACGCGTACATCGGAAGCGAATTCTTAATTACACGATGGTACCATACATAATTACGAAGATGAGAGCCGAGCTGGAAATAAGAGAAAAATGTCGCGCGATGATGAGATAGTTCGTGGTTAGGGTAAATGGAGAAAATGCACGCTGAGGTTTCCGTTTGAAACTGGGGGCAGGAGACTGAGCGTTAGAAAGAGAGAGGATCAATCGAGAGAACTGTAATTTCTTCTCTTTTAAAATTTCCTGATACGCTTTTCGCTTAGGTGAAAATTTGATTCGCTTCGTACGGATGATTGTAAAAAAGCATTGGCGGAAGAAAGCGATGCAAATTTTAAATAGGCATGAAAGAAATTACAATATATGGAGCGGAGGCAGTAGATAGAGAATCAAAAACATGTAATTGGAGAATGGCAGAGTCGATGGAATTTCTTGCACACTTCGTTGTTCATAAAGAACTTGAAAAATGTAACTAGAATTTTTCTAACAGTTCCCTCGTCTATGTATATCTATGTACGTATACGTGTATCAACACGAAACTCCCTGTTTCGCGACTGAAATCTAACAAACGTAATTATTCAAATTTATCGTGCGTGAACACTGAAAATTACGTAGGTATTTCTATACCGTTTCGAATCCTTCAAATTACGTAGTGAAAGGGTTGAAACGAAGATACTTACTGAACCAAGGAGCCGACAAATTATGTAGGTTGTTATCCGTGAATGGTATAAATTTATGTAACAATTCGTGCGTGCCCTCGTAAAATCAGCAATGTAATAACCAGAATGGGTTTTCGTTAAAAAAAAAAGAAAAAAAAATAGTTAAAGTTAACTGCGTTTCTCGTTTTCCTCGGCGGATGAACAACGTGAATTCGAATTAACTGTTGTTTTATGCGAATAGCTGACGCACTTGCAGCACGAAAGGATATATTCGAGAAGGTTGGTTGGAGGTTGAGACACAAGATGAACTGGTGCCTATCCTTTCACTTGGCCGTTTTGTGATACGAACCTCCCTACTCACCAGCGTATTCGCTGGTACGTGTTTGCGTCCGTTTATCCTTAAGGCCGATTACACAACTACGCGAATACAGGGTGTCCCGTTTGCTTGGAATTCCAGAAATTTTGTTCAAACGGTCGCTAACATCTCCATGCTTTTTCTCGATACAATTTTGCTTCCAACTTTTATCGATAATCGAACGTATTACGTTATTGACGATTACCTTTTGGATTTACGTTAAGGATTTATCAATGCAAAGGAAAAACACGTTTATGAGAATCCAAAGAACAAGTTAAGATTCTTCCAATCGTTCCCCGATCATAAGCAAGAATCTTGTTTGTCTGTTAACAAGACGATTGAACCACTCTGTATATGGTTTCAGTCAAAGTTCATTAAACCCGCAACAACTTTCATCATTCTCTTCAACACAGTATTCACCCACTCGAATACCAACTTACTGCGACCACAACAAACATCAACAACCGAGCAACCATCTTCGCAAAGTAGCAATTTGTCTAGTGAGAAACAAAGGGCCATGACAAATTAGGACAACAGGAATTCTCGGAGACGATTCAAGGTAGCAGAGAACGATTATAATGGCTGTACGAGGTAACGACTTTCCCAAGTATCACTAAGAGACAAGAAGGTGCAGTTAAGGCGATTTGTTGAGAATTCGCTGAACGTTGTCAGTCCCGCTTTCGTGTTAATTACGTGGCTCAAGTGGAATGCATAGATTCCATCGACAAACTTGAACTCTCGGTGTAGAAGCCAACACCGTTGAGATTTACCTATCGATCGAATTCACGGGAGTTGGAGGAATCGAATAATTTCACGAACCAACGAAACGTATGTATGTATCTGTATGTCTGCCATATAGTGAAAAAGTTCGAGTTTCGTAACGAGGAGGGCGACGAGCCAAGCACAATGTAATTGCGCCGGATAACCCGACCAACCTTTCGAAACCGGTCATAATAGTTCCGACTTCCGGTCCTCCGAATCAACGGGACGGTCATGGTTTTTGTCGGTGAATGGAAAGGATGTGTTAATTAAAAATGACGCCTTGAATACGTTTACAGTGTTAGTGGGATCATGACGTGGTTTGTGAGCTACTTCGACAGAATGGTGAGGAATTATTCTTTCTTTCTTTCTCTTTTTCTTTTTTGGAGTAGGTAAAGTATCTATCTTTTTGACGAGGAGGGTTAAGCCTTTTTTTAAGAAAGTATATTTTGAGTGTTTAACGAGATCGCAGTGACTTACAGTGGTGAACGTATTTACTCAAGTACATTCAGCTTGATTCGACAAATTCGACTCAGTTTTATATCATGATAGCCCTTATTTCTATTTTGTTCTCTTATAATATAGGATTCAGAAATATATTCTTTGTACTTCAAAGCATTAACGAATTCAAGATTGAAGAAGTTGAGATTACGAAATGGAGTCTGTTAACATTTCTTATTGTATGATTCATAATTAATAATTATTAACTTTGAACCGCTAAAAGGACTCTTAATGAAACTGTGAAAATTAATAAGGAGATCCATATTAGCTCCAAATATTTTCTCTCTTGTTTTACTTTTATAATAGGTTTGATACTATACATATTTTATTTTCGTAAAGGCTCCAGCCTATTAATTTCGATTTCGCGAATATTATCATCCAACTTATATGTCAAATAATTACAAAAATTTCACTTAAACACACATTCGTATCACTAAACACCTATTCCTCGTTTACAAGAACCCATAAATTACGATACACGCAACAATATTAAATACCCGTATAGGATCCAAGAATCTCAATGGAACCTTCTCACACATTCTCTTTCAACGAGGTAATAATATCATATAATCCATTATCGTTCCCCACAAGTACCGAAGAGTACTACAAATCTTGTATACGTGCAATTAACAACGAGAGTATTTACGTTGCTCGTTCATTGTACACAGAGTCCCGAGGAACCTTCGGGATACCTGCTATACGTGACTACATTATACCCATCCAGGACCACGAGATTTCCCCCACCAGGTGTTCGGGGAAGGAGCAGATGTACACGTGGCGCAGGAAGTTTAGTTTTACAGAAAGAGCAGCTGACCGATGCCGTACATTCCTCGTCAAAGAGGATGGTCTCGGTGGTTGGCTTCGAAAAAACGGGGTTGATCGCTCCACGAGGAACTAGCATGGCCTAGATATACACCCACATGTTCACGCGGAAACGAAAGGGGCCCCCTTTGAACAACCAGTCCATTAACGTGCTGAGGGCACATTCATTTCCTCGATGCACGCTCTCATTTCACGTTTTAAGGGATGCTTATTCGACACGGGGAACGAGCAGCTCCCTACTTCTTTTTTCTTTCTCAAGAAAGCATTTGTGAGAATATCGTGGTGCTTTCCCCTGTTATCAAAACGCTATGACTAATTCTATTTTTCATTCTCTATCTACTTGGCGTAGTTCTATTAATATTTATTACCGAGTGAAGTATCGTTTGGTTTCATGGTCGTATTTTATAAAATATTTCTTCATTTTTCTTTCCTGAAAACTAGGTAACCTATTATGATCAATTCGTGTATAATATATCTAATTAACAAGCCTTAATTAACAAGGCAGTTGAATATGCAACACCGTAACTTTCCAATCCTATACTTGGAAAACTCCGTAACCTAACGCTACAAGCTCGAAATCGTAACCAAAGAAAGACGGAAGAAAGGGGGAAAAAATTTGAAAGAGTTTCCTTCAGGAAATTCACGATGGTCAAAGGGTTGTAGGTGCAATAGTTTTTGTGAGAAGTTCACGAAGAGAACCGGAATGAGAATACGAGGCAGAAGTTAGACCATGAGAATGAGGTGATGGCAAACGAGAGCAGAAGGTGGCAGAGGAGGCTGAGGAGGAGGCAGAAAAGCTGCCGGTCAGATTGTGAGCCAAGGGAGGAGGGTTGCAGCTGCTGTGACAGCTGCACACTTCCCAATATTATTCGCCGGGCTGTTCCTATCCTCCGAATGGTCCCTCACATCGACTCTCCAGGTGCTGCTAGCATCGGCGCCTCCAAAAATCCTTCTTTGTTCCCTTCGGAGCGCGTTGGACCCACCTTATGCGCGATCTGTTGCGTTCAATATCGATCGAGAGTAAATTTCGTCGATTTTATTTCCTCCTGTGACGTGGAACAAATGTATCTCAAAAGCGTATCCAACGTAGGATTGATTTTTCGAAGAGGTATTCGATTCTGAATGTTTGTATCGAGGGTCCTTTATTCTTCGATGCTCGTGTGGAAATCGAAATAGTGTCGATGGATCAAAAGAAATTTTTTGTATCTTCTGGAGTACTTCGTAACGTTAGATCACGAATTGTTGCAGGGAATATCGATATATCGGTAATAATAGGTAAATTAGGATGGGTTTATTATATTGTATAATATGGATGATTTATTTTACAATTGTTAAAAGACCATTCTGCGTAGAAATATTGAAATCCATACCTTCCTGAATGGTTATAGATGTTTAGAATTTTCGATGATTCATATTTTAGAATTTTTTCATTATTCTATGCTTGAGATTATTTCATCGCATGGAAGATTCATCGATAATAAAATTCACTGATTCCTTCGTCGTCATACGAAGATTCGTCTTACTCGATTTCTGAAGAGAAATTTAACTCTACACCCTTTGCAATCTTTATATTCTTAATTTTTCCTTATTCTACGCGTACGTGTAGTAATGCACATCTTACATAAAATAGCGAATATTTATCTTTACAACGTTCTCTTATTCTGCGTTTAAATAGAATAATCCAGATCTTATGTAAAATAGTGTTTCATTGTCGATTATCTTTAAATCTAAATATGCACGTCTCGAACCTATTCTCGTTCCAAGCTGACCAGCCTTGCAGCATAAAAAGCACGCTGGTGCACCACGATTATTGCGTAACCATCAACTTATTCAGGTCGGTCGCTCGACCTTTCCCCAGTATCTACCTGTGCCGGATGCAAAACTGGACTAAACGTCAGGGGAACGCGTGCCAGCCTTACGTGTCTGCTACGAACGTAATCGCGATTTCCCTCGCGGTTGCAGGATGTTCGTGCACCAATATAGACGGAAGTCCATGGAGAAATCACGAGACTGTCAGTTCCAAACTCGTCTACGATAAGAAGGTGTATCGTGGCTCAAACGTTTGTGGTATCGTGCACGCAACTTTCTATTTTGCTCGTCGCTTTGAAAGGTGACGATCGACTATCGTTGATACATTGTACATATCTGTGCATTTATTAGGTAATTTAAAAACGCAAAAATCTACGGAGTGCGCATAATATGCAAACAGTTTTGTTGCTATTGGTTGATAAGGAGCTGAATTTAAAAATTGTTCGTATGAAAAATAATCGTTATATCGTGGTATTTCTCTGTGATCTTCGTTCTTCACGCGTAATTTAGTTGTCTTTCATGCACATGACCAATTTCAACGGATGATAAAGGGATGTGGATGAGAGGACAAAGGGTAGTTTTTTCGTGAGTTCCGGTTCCATTAGGATTAAATAAGCTGACACATACGTTTCTGATAAGTCAGCATCTGGGGGACGTGTTTGGAAATCGGAGAAACTGGTTATTAAGGATATCGGATCCCTTGACACGAGAAACGTTACGCACCAATTACATTAGTGCGCGATATTCTATCGCAAAAGTGGCCTGAATTGTGCTGTTGGAAAATGCAACGGTCTGCGACTACGGTTTTGCTTTTCGCGTTTTGTGATTCGAACGGTTAATGGACAGAAGTGATTTTTCACCTTTAACGGTGAAATCTTCTTGACTTAGCACATCTGGCTTTTTTGCAATCCTCTTTGAAACAAAACACGAGTGATTTTTTAAATGTCAACGTAGTGAAATCTCTCTGAATTAACGTGCTCTATTTTTTCGCAATCCTCTTTGACAAATCCAGCCTTGTGACAAAACATTCAACTTCGACATTTCTGTTCACATTCTAAATAGTATAAAGTCACTTTATTGACGTCTTAGGAACAGGAATCTGTCGTCTTTAAGACATCGTGTGATGTATTTTGAAGTGTTTATTTTAAGATGTCAGATTTTTATAAATATCTTATAAAAGATATTTTATCAAATTTTTCCTAAAGAAAAAAATAATACAAATTCATTTTCCCGTTTAACATCTAAAGGAAGGGGAGTCAAACGTAAGCTGGTAGCATTCTAGAAATGCAAACAAAAATCTGTGAAAGAGAATTTCGAGGGAGAACTGTCGAGACTCGTGCAAGTTTACCCCGAAGAAAGAAAGATTTTGATCTAGAGAGAAAAGAGGGGAAAGACACCTGCCTGGCGTACAAGAAGGGTCGGGAAGGTGCATGATCGTGAATATCAGTCAGTAAAATTGCAGTACGTCTTCAAGGTATTAATGCGACCTGACATGGCACACCTGTTGCAAACTTCAAATAAAAGAATCCTCGAGTATACAAATTTCAAGACGGCATTAACATTGTCTCCTATTCTTTCCTTTGAAAACAAAAACTTCAAGTAAAGTAATAGGTATGTAAGTAGAACAGTAAATGAACGGAAGTATTCTCGATAAAACGTATCCAGTCAAGGTGAACAATGCTATTAATGGCCTGGTCGACGGTTTTAAATAACAATTCTTACAATTCACTTCGACTACACTCATCGCAACCTAAAAGTAAAACCATTAGTTTGGTAGGAATTTTTGCAAATCGCATGATACGTAAAATTGGAATATTCATATGATTTTCTTATAAATTCCTTGAGATAGTGCTTAAAAAATAAATAAGAAAGTCTACAAAGAAGCAATAGATATTCTTTCAATTCATTACAGCTTTTTAAATAGATTTCATTGTTCTCAACAGTGTAATTGCATAGCGTTAGGGGTTACCATAGCACGAAGCTGAAATATGCGCAAGAGCATATGTCATGTTAATTAACAGAGTCGACAAAAAGCTGTTAGAGAAGGACGTGCTTCGAATTCGACATGGATCGTTCCCCTAAGCCCTAAAATATACACACCCCGCAGAGAAGGGCGAGACACTCATAGTTTATCTGATGGTCACCTGGAATTTTCGAAAAAAACAGGAACAGATGGTGTAACCTCCGAACTACGCGGGATCTGGTAAATTAAAGATTCAAATCTTTCGTTCCTCGAACTTTCTGAATGATCATAATGAATACCAACTGAAAGGGTGAAGTCACTGGTCAAAACTGTGTCATTTAGACAAGATAGGATAACGAATGGAAGAACTGACTAACGCGTTAGGTATTAGAAAGCAGATCTATGATATCGGTGATATAAATTCTTGGAATTGTAAAACTCTTTATTCTTTTATTTCTGACTACCATTATAGATTCAAATTGGGAAATTGAATTACAAATAAAAATTGTTCGAAACGACGTTTCACCCTTTCGTAATTACCATTATCGCCACTGTTATTACATATTATTATATCCAAAAATGACCTTACCAACTGTATATTGTCTTTTCCACGATTTATTTACATTCATATCCGTTATATGGTCCTATTACTACACTCTACCTCACGTAACAAAATGAAGTTTTCATTTTACTATCATCAACATACCATAAAAGCGCAAAGAGACGAGGTATTACAAAGGTGGCCCGTTTTCGACTGTCCTGACGAGATAGCGTCTCACGAAGATCGAAGGCGGAGTCTTCGCGGATGTTCCTTGTTAGAACGCTGGCGTACCGGTTCGTGTAGCTGGCCAGAAGGCTCGATTCCGGCCTGGTGGGGGGAAGGTCGAAGAAGGCCGCAGCTGGCTAGATCTTGTCCGCGTACTTACATACAGCTGAACGCGGCTGAATGTAAGGAGTAAGGAACATGCCTCGCCAGTCGGGCTTTACAATGTCGTTTTCCTCCCCACCATCTCGCCAGACCTGCAGTTGGCAACACGAGTGTGTCTTTACTGATCACGAGTCGCTATCGCCGCGGACAAATTCTTTGTCTCCGAAAGGGCGCCAGTAAAAGTACCGCTCTGATAGAAACCGTCTCACAACCTGTCTCCAGGTCATTACTTAGATCCTACATCGATATAATTTGATTAGTCGTTAGATTGAGAACTGTAACGCAAAGGGAAATTCAGGTAATCTTTTCTATGGAGACACTTATCTTAGTAGAACTTACAGTTTGTGACATACTTTATAAAGATTTATTTTCTTTATCACTGGATCTTATCTTCCATTGAAATTTATTATTGAATCTACATATTTGTTGAATTCTGTAGAAAAATGATTCGTTCGTTGAAATCTCCTGTAAAAGATAAGTGATATTTGAAGAAGATTCAAGGATATCGTAGTTTGTTGCATATATTATATGATATTCTGATATAAGAATGACTTTTATTGGGCATTTTATCAAGCCGTTGCGAACGTCCCAGGTAACCTTAAACGATTTCTAAACCGCGATCCATGAAGTCAGCGGCGACTGTACTTGTGCCACATATCCGATAATCTCTTTCACACGTTCCTTCATTCACCGTCTCTCCCTGGTCTCTGTCCTTGTCTCGCGGATACTATTAGGCTTCTCTCGTTCTCTGCCTTCCCTTCGTTCACTGGAACGAAGAAAGAGATAAGAAGGCAACGGACTCCCTCGACGGACAGGAGTTTACATCTCTGAAAATTATATCGCGGTCGCGGTTCATCTCGCGTGAATCCTGCTGATTTTGTCTCGTTCCATCTCGCATAACGAACCACCCCATTGGCCATTTTCCATTGTGTCTGTCCTCGTCGCGCGCTCATCGCCTGTCGCTTTCTATCGGATCCGCCAATCAGCGCGCTTGGTCCAGCGGGCATGACGCGACCGTTCCGCAGAGAGAACCGACCGACCGGACTGCGAACAGTCTGTCAGTAAACTTCGTGGCGTGCGTTGGCTGGCGCGCGTGCTAGCAGACCGTTTCCATGCGTGTCACGACACGGATACAACGCCAGCCGATCTCTCGAAACGCTTATTAATATTTATAAGCAGCCAGTTAACTCTTCGAAGTGAATTTTTTCCTGAGGTTCGTGAAGATTGAGATTCGCGCTGAAACAAATGCCGATATCGGTCCATCGTCGTATTGTTTTCTTGTGTGTTTTACCCGTTTTTTAAAACAGTTGCGACAGTGTCGAAGCATCGTCGCGCATTGAACTCACTCGTTTAGAGACGCATATACGAATGTAGTAGTATTATTGCATATTGTATCGTTGAAATTTTGGACGAGAAGAAAAAAAGATGGTGCGTGGTCTGTCGCAGTGGACGAAAACCTTGAGCTTCCCCGCGAGGGTGTCCCCCCAGAGGCCTGCCAAGGAGTCGAAGGGGTTTCATGTGAGCCCCAGTGCTAGCCCCACGTCGCCACCCAGCCCGATCAACGACAACATGGACAAGGCGCCGATTATTACCGATGAGGTTAGATTATATCTTTTTTTTTATTTCTAACATTGCTTGTCGCGGTTTGTAGTAATGCTTTGAAAGCTTAATCCTTGCAATAATAATAGGTTCGTAAGAGGGAAAACTGGCAAGGCGCATTGTGTTGTGTGTATTTACAGTAGCTCATGAAAGAATTCAAATACTTACCATAGAAAACTTTTGTATATATATCGTATGTGTTATGTAAAACATTTTGAAATTTCATTAGCGCTGTCATAAGGCTCGTTTATTATCATTATATTGCAAATTGTATACAATTAAATTACAAAATGTATACTGTAAGCATACGATACTTAGTAAAAAATTAATATCATAGCATGAATATAGCCTCACTATATATTGATTCTTTAAATACTTCTGTGATGTAGTATCTTGCATCTTCTATATGTATTTGCATTTTCAAATTTGTTTCACTTTATCAATCTATCTCAATACATTGCTAATGAAATTTCGAGATGTTTTGTATAACATATATATGTAATATATATTCATAAAAGGTTATCATAAATGTTCGAATGTTTTCTTTAGTTACGAATATGTAAACATCCTACGTGAGTCAATGACATTTTAATTTTTGTAGGGTGGATTAGAAACTGTTTTCAATGAAATATCAGAAAGTGTTTTATACGTTGTTTAATTTGCAAACGAATCAAGACATGCCAACTTCCACGTAGGTCATTCCTCGAATATACTGGAGCAGAGTTTCAAGTTTATCGTCATACGTGTTTCAGATAACGGTCTGTTGCTATACGCTTCGAGCAGCTACGGTTAATCGCCGGTTATGCGTTTCAGTTCTCCATGCATTTATATTTGTAACCAGTGGCCCGCGTGATTGTTTACTTTTGTTTGTTTGTGTTAAAAAAAGAAGTTCTAGACGACCATGAAATTAATTTGAAGTATCCCTAATCTTTTAATAACATTTATGGAACAGTTATTATTATAAAAAAAACACGTATTTTTTGTTTTTGAAAAATAAATTTTACTTCCGCTTAATTTAGGTTAGGTTTATCGTTCGTTACATTCAGCTTCACGACTAACCGTGCCGAACAGGCGTGTAACATAATCTTCATGCGAATAAAGGGAAACCGCAGAATGGGGGAAATCTATTATTGGACAAAACGGAAACAGAGGGTTGCGTTTCGATATCGTTTACAAGAGTACCATTCATGATTCTATATCGTTGCAAGCGTTGTTGGCACAGTCTCCATCTTTTGCGTACGCGCCCCTGTCGGAATACGTTGCATATTAGCTCTCTTATCGAACTAAATACACGCATTCGTGGCTATCGAACCGCGAGGGACTCATTTACAACGCCCAGAACAAAACATATAAATCTTGAACACCGAAAAAAAGAAGGGATTTCGGTATCTATTCCTCGAGTGCGTTTGTACAATCTATTCCAAAGTTAAGCGATATTTATTATAGCTTTAGTAATATTGTATTATATTTTCTAAAAACATGCTTCTCCACTAATATTTCCTTTCTATGTATTAGATTGGTGTATATAAAACGTTCTTTTTGAAATGAAATTTAACCGCATATACTATATAGATTCTTCAATGCATTACATGTAAATTTAATCAAAGTAATTTTTACATGATATCCTTTCCTAAAGAATAAGTGCTTTAATTATATTAGATTTCTGAGAAATATCAGTTCAACATAGATATGATGATTTGAAGAACCTACACGTGATTAGTTTCATTTGAGAGGACATTTCATATGCATCAACCTAATATGTGCACAGAATAAGTATTGTATTATAGCAAGTGATTATATTATCCGTTACCATATTCCGACAAACTGCAAAAATTCATTTAGATTATGTAACATAGTTTCATGTTATGTACGATGTTCTTTGATTAAAACAATCACATAACATAACCTAAAGAAAAGGTCGCGTTGCCATGAGACGCGACAGACAGCCTGTTTCAACAGAACCGATACTACGCCGTTCCTTCCAATGTTCGCCGCGTATTTTCCAAAGAGTTTCTAATCATGCCGACAGAGCGACTGATTTATGCCACGACAACCAGCAACACGTTTCAAATTGTTCATCATGTACAAAGGTTTCCGAACCTGGCTTCGTTCACAGGGTCGATCGTCTCTTTATTATCGATTGCATACCGCGACGATTACTGCGCCATAAAATCATCTGTCTCGAGTTAGGTTCAACGTAATCGTTTGCTCACGATCACCGCCCTCTACATTCTTTAAATTGTTCGGCAAATTGTTTTAAAATTACTAGGAACTTTTAATTACGTATATACATATATTTACACTAAATATTTTGTAGCTTCTATGTAAACTTTCTCTACCAACGTAACAATTATAGCCTAATCTCATTACAATGCTAGTGAAGTTGCAAAATGTTTCATATAGCACAGAAATACGCATACATTCGTAATAAATGTACGAATACTTTAGTGAGCTACTATACACAATATCTGGGATTAACTTTGTTCGAATGTGTAATCTATTGGCTATGTTTTCGACCTTTTATCCTCATGTTTTTATGTAACGAAGTAAATGGAATTTATTCATAGGTAAACAAGGGGTCGCTAGAAGTCACTCGACATTGTCACCATGGTCGCTCCCCCTGTCATATTGACCGTGTATTTAAAGAATCGAGTCCATCTCTTTTTGCGGTCGGTTTAATCGTTCCAGCCCCCTCGACGACGCGTCGTCAACACACGTGCGCGGCGTTTACGATTCCTTTTGTACGAACACATTTAAGAACGTTCTCTGTACGCAGTGGCTGGTGGTCGGGAGTGCCAACTTTGAGCAGGGGGCGATTGGGGGAATGCGTTTGTGTAAACACAGCCTCTGGGAAGATGACAATGGCGGCGCGACTGCAGACGGCACGTGCCCCACGTTGAAAGCAACTTTTTTTTCTTTGGCAGGCTAATTCCTGCCACTGGCGTAACTAAATATATCGGATGGCAATAATATCTATTAAAATAATAAGTAAAACAGTATATTCGTAATAATTATCAATAATGCATTTAACATGGAAAGTTTGATAATTGTAATGGCGAAATTGGATTGGAAAGGAAGATCAATCTGTACTCGGGTTTTCTTCTGATAGAAAAACGACCTCTTTCTAAGTTCTCCTAGATAGATACTTGTACTTACATGGACCAGTTTCAAGTATCGCAGTCGGCTTGCTTGATGAACAAACTGGAGAAAGCGAAGCCGCCCGGCTGAATTTATCTAACTGCTCCCACGGAAACGTTCACATTTAAGAGAAATCTGAAATACATAACGTACTTAATCTCTTGCTTATAACATTGAGTTATGCTGGTAACAGAGATTATAGTTTCGATTCAGTAAAAATAGACTGTACTCGCAAGAAAGATTAACTGGAATTCTAACCTCAGTTTTAATTCTTAAATGTGAGAGTCATGAAAAGAAATTATGTACCATTTCATATAACACTTCAATATTATGTCATCTAACAACATTGAATAGCTAACGCTTGCTTAAGTAGATATTAAGGAAATAAGGTAACGAATTTTGCTGTAAAACATTCGATTTATTTCAAACGAACGTAAGAAAGTAAAATACGTAGGGAACATCTTGGAACATTTGTTTTCGTTGTGACGTACACAGAACGGGACCGAAAGAGATAAAGATTTTGGCCGGTCCTATCTTTACAAGACTAGTCGTACAACTTTTACTTAACGCCTCGAGACCAAGCCAAACGGAAACTACGACGAGCAGAAATCTCGCGATAATGGACAAAAGTTTCGCCTCGTAAGTTCGTAACAGAAAACGCGGACTCGCGGTTAAAGACGTCCAAGCGTTCTCCGGCTATATAAAATAAAGCGACGGCGAGAGCCGGCAGTGCCGGCTAAGGAGGGGGCAAGAAAAGGACCGATGAGGACTGGTCCAAAGGCGGGGAAAGGCGACGGCGGAAGCGTGGGAACCGAGCGTAACAGATGGCCTCGGCTGCTTCCGAACCCGCTCGGCCTCCTTCGTGCACCTCCGTGGCATCGACTCTGCTTTCCGTTCTCGCGCGTTTCATACGCTCTATGCATCGATGCAACTCGATTCCTGCAAAAAATAGATTCGTTAATCTATTCCCGTATCATTATTTTTAACATAGGAAAAAGCAGTCTGATTTTTTTAACCTATTAACGAATTGGGAAGACTATTATGTCAGTATATGTTCACTAACAAAGTATTCGCAAGTTCTTTATTTTTTAAAGAAAAAGTATTGAAGGGGTATTCTTAATCCATTAAGAACTAAACAGAGAAATAACGAAGGTTGCATAAACGCAATATTGTAGAGGATTTGATCCAATAACAGATTGTAACATTTTTACTGTCATTGTAAGTCATATATAGACAGTTAAATGTATCAGGAGAAATAGGGTTATATAATTGACTTACGAAGCATATACATACATACCGTTCGATTGAGAGTGGAGAATGGGTTAAGAGGGTAACGATGCAAAACAAAAAGTGCAATAGAAGATATATGAACGGCTAACACACGTGCACAAGCCGGCAACCTTAGCACTTAACCCGATGCTGCGCATCAGTAAGGTCTCAGAAAATATCCAGATACGCTTTAATACGTTTCGAATGTATAAACGTGTTAGTAGTAACGTAAAATGCACATGTCAAATATTAAAAATTAGATTGTACTTCAAACACGACAGTTAAACAATTAGATGTTACAGATTTAAAAATTAAAATTATATTCAGTAGAATTGAAATAATATTATAGTAGACACCAACAATAGAACTACTTTTAAATGATCTGCGTTCCAATGAGCTTAATCAGACCATCGCGAAATTCTAGGTATTTGAGAATGATGACAATACAGGAAATCGTGCCAGAAAGCGTTGCGAGCAAATAATCTTCCGGAAATACATAGCACGGACATGGAGATGATTGCGATTGTGTCACATCATGTTAGTTATCTTTTATCACAGTGGTTCTCTGACATATGGATCATTGAAACAAATTAATAAAGCTCGATATTATCGTGGTGCATTCGTATATGAACACATTACAAGAATTTCTCAGTAGCTCCCTTATATTGTGAATCCAGCTACGTGTCAGGAAAAACTATGAGCTCGTGTTTTAGAGTGTCAGGGAGCTTCAGAGGGGGCGTATTCAAAAGAAAGAACCAATTGTGGTGAGAACTACATATATTTAGTCAACCGTTTAGTTCCAAATGTTACGATTGTTCTATAATTTGTATACTAAATTAGAGTAATCCAAGATATCGTTTTTCATTGCATCATCAACTTTAGTTAGGCATAAATAGTGGAATAGAGACAGAGAAGATACAAATTTGATAGAATCTTTTTTATCTAAAAACAAATTTTTATGCCTTTAGTAAACCTATAAATGACACTCTATTTTGTATTTTTATTTTTATCAACTGTATCTTTGTTTCTATTCCTTTCCTTGCTCTATTCGTCAGAAAACAAATCTCTAATCTTAATAAAATCTTCAACCTATGCGCAACATTTTTGTTCATGTTTCTTATTAAAGAAATGCTAAAAACAACTCAGAGGATTATCTCTATGAGATCTCCATAGGAATTGTATAAAATGACATTGACTGCTTAGTTGCTTCTTCTGTCAGAGTAATTGGCTTTGGGCAATACCACCAAATAAAATATCACCAAATTAGTCTTTCGTGAATTAAGGACCGTCTCCAATCAGCTCTTATTAAGCTACGCATGGAAAGTGACTCCTGGCTCTTGTTCAGGAATGCGAGATAACGCGGATGCTTACAAGTCGTTGTAATTACCGCGTGTTAATTTAAAAGCAGGTCCCCGCCAGCCTTCCCATGGAGGCCACCGCCTTCGTCGTGGCCGGAAGTTGCTATGGTGTTTGTTCCTTCAAGTATTGTTCCCTCCGCGCATTCCATTGTAATGAGAGGCCTTTTTTCTCTCTCCCTCTCTCTCCTCCTCTTTGGTTCTCGTGGTTTTAGAAAATAGGCGTAAGAGACAGTCGGTGATCGCGATAGAAATTACGTTTAACAGGGCTCCTCGAGTGCGATCATCACTTCTTTTCCGGATACTTTTCAACCGGCTCTTTGGTATTGTTAGCCGGGAGTTCCGTAATGTTTTTATCCTTCTAATTGGTAACAATGAATGCATGCTGTTTAAATATAACGATGCCACTGTCTTTCACCGTTATACATATGGCGAAGACAGCTCGTGGAGTAATCAATGTTGAGGATCGTTAGTATTGTGGAAATATTGCTTCTAGATTAGTATAACGTAAAAGTAATTATACGCGTATATAATTAGAAGAAATTTAGGTATATAATTATTTGAGTCGTAACGTACAATTTTAAATCAACAAAATTCTAATTGCTTCCCTTCTTTTCGAGGATTTGTAGTTCGTCTAAACACAGATGATGGAAAATCGATGGTAGATAATTTTCAGTAGTCAATTCTCTGAACGACTGTTATCTTCTCTGCTTATTTACGTAACTATTGGAACGGCCGTTGATATCTCCAACGACGCTGCGTTTTAACGCACAGCATGCACATATATTTGTTTTAGTTGTCGAGATTACGCGGAAAGACAAAGTGATAGATCCTCCCTGAGCTGAAATTACAGATCAGAGTGAGCCATATAACATTCGGTTGGAATTTAAAAGTTTGTAGATTTCTATGGTTCGATAAGATAGCAGAAAGGCGTGTTCGAGATATGAAAGGCTATCGGTAGCGTTTTTACTCGGAATTCTATCATTCGAACATTCTTCAACACAGCATCGGCATAATGTTATAGTCGAAATACACTCGCTGAATATATACGAGAAACAAAGTACATACATATGTATTTATTAATTCATTAGAAGCGATAAATAAACTTATGGAAACGAGTCATTGTCTTTCTTAAATTGAACATTAAGGTAATCAGTAAACTAATCAGAACCGTAGCTTGCTACGTGTGTCTGATTAGTCCGTCTCATGCAAGGCTTAAGTATATCGAAGACAGTTAATTACTTATGAACATTTATTATCAACCTAACGAAACAATAATTTAAAAAATGAATTCCGGAAACGATCGTGAGATTGATTTATTCTTTTTTTATTACAGTATTATGTTGAAACGTTATTGTTCTTTCCAAGGAGAATCATTTCGATGGTATTACCGACTAGAATTAATACTTTCCTAGTGGAGGAGGATACTAAATCATTAAACCGAGGAGCTGCAACAACTATTTGGAGAAACCGGTCCGTTTGAAATTAAAATGGTCTCGTTGAAATTCTAGTTGTGGTCGTTCACGGGTCGTGAACTCTCGGAGCCCTTAAATCCCACGTTACAATTCTTCGTTCGGTCTGAAAGTCGTAGAAACAAAGAAACGAATGTCCCATTTTTCTAATACCGACAGAGGTATCTAGCAGGAGAAATGAAACTTTCTTCTTTCCACTGACTTTCCTCGTTTCAGTAAAGAAACCAGTGAGTCTGATCTTAATTGCGACGATCCATTGTATGTGTGATTCGTATTTTAAAGCATCGTAGAAACAAACAGAATTTCGTTTCTTTTCGACTCTCTCAATAATCAAGTTGAATTATTTATTTCAGTTCGTTGCCTTTTTCTATTATCTTCCAATGAAATAACGCGTTCGACGAAGATTGAAGAAGGTCAAGCTTCGTTGTGTTTAATTTTTTAATTTACATTTAGAAGCAGAAATTTTGTTTAAAGAGAAGAAAAACATATTTGACCTTGTAAATAATCTTGATAATATCTTGTCTATACTTTCTCATCATATATTTATCCAGCGATACATTATAACTAAACAAACAGAGCGATAACTAAACAAACCTTTGAATCAGTATCTTCTACAATACAATTTATCATCCAATGCTATTATCAATAAACTCAACGACTTTGTTAAATACTACAATCAAATCGATAATACTTTCTACAAACAATAGATTTCGTAGGGTTCGCAAAGTACGTAGATACGCTTTCACCTGTGAAAAGAGATTCGCAAAACAATTCCAATCTGAAAGGATGGTAACTAGAACGAAGGACATTCCTGGAAAAAAAACGGGACATGACATCGTGCGAAATTCACGGGTCACGAGAATTACTCGGAAATCGTAGAGTGCCATCCCCACGACCGCTAATTTATGGGATTCGAAGTGTTGCCGGTGTACGGCCGAGCCCAGAGACCATTTCGTGGCCGACAGGAAGTTTTCCTTTCGCACGCGATCGTGTCTTGCTCTGGTCCGTGTGATCGATCCGCAAATAGCTACGGGAAATTTAAATTTACCGGACGATTCGTAATCGTTGAACTTTTGCACATCTCGATCACAAAACGCAGAAATCTATATCATTCGCTTGCTTCGCGGAAGAAGATTTTGTGCAAGTCTATTCTATGCAGAAATTTTAAGCTATCTCCCGAGGATAATTTTCATCGTATTTTTAAAACACGTTTCGAAAGACAAATTTTTAATTATTTTCGTTATTATACTATGGAAAGAACGAAAGAATCTATACAAAATACATATTGTTTTTTTTCTTCAAATTATACAAATATCTTTTTAACGAATTTACAATAATTCTTGAATCAAATACCCTTTAACGAGTAACATATTTAAATTGATATCAAGTTTTAGTATTCAAGTGTATCCATTTGGTCGATGGTCTAAAGTTTGTACATGGTATTGTACGTGTACGTATATTGATTGCGATAGTTAAAGAGGCGATTTGTAAATCGTTGAGATGTGATTTCGTAATGTATCATTCATAGCGTATAATATTGCAGAAATACTAATTATTGCGATTGAGTGAGAAGTTGAGAAATTCTTTGTTTCATCCTGTAACTTCATGCTTCCTTTCTCATTTTTGTTTTCTCAATAAAAGAAACAAAAAGTTTTAGGCTAAAGAAAAATTTAACCGTTGCAAATGTAATTTTCACTAAAATTTGTTTCACTGATAATTTGATAACCACAATATTTTGCCTATATCGAAATAGCGAGTTTTGCGAAATCGATGAAATTTCTTCACGGTTTCGAAACGGATCAACGGGAGCAGGAATTCGGAAGATTCTATGTATATGTTAATCCTTGGTCATCGAGTTGTCAAGGTCGCGCGGTTTCATGCCGACGGAAAAAATGAGATTCGCCCGTTGGATTCGAAATGCGTAACCGTCACATCCATGCATCGCTAATATCAGCAGAGGATTTTTCGAATACCGGACACTCTCGTCCAACTGCTTTCCGTTTCATTAAAATACTGCAAGTTCTTGTCCGATGTGTTGGTCCTCCGATACTTTTCCTCCAACAACCGAAACGATTCCTATCCTACGCTTTTTAAAACCTCTTAACATTTTGAGAAACCCTCGACAATAATACAACGATTCTTACCTATTTCTGGCCAGAATTCTTTATACGTAAGATTTTGTTTAAATTTCTATCGAAAATTCGTTTCGAAATGTAGATAAACAGCCACGCACAAAGGTGAAGTATCAAAGGAAAAATACCAAAGTGATCAAACACATCGAATTTGCAAAATTCCAAGGATCTCGAATATACGAACGATCGAACAGATAAATCAGAATAATGGGGAAAACGTTGATAGACAAATCGAGGCGAATTTTTCAAGGAAATCTAACTCTTATCTTTCATTCGTCGATATTGGAATAGGGGATTTTCACATGGCGGACCGGGTTAGAAAATTCCTGCAGGGCCGCGGAGATGATGGTCGTCCTCGAGAATAAGTGGAACGTACGCGAACATCGTGTCCGTTATTTCGCCGTGACGTCACGACGACTTGTAACCGCTGTAACAGCGCCATGGAGAGAGACTAGCAGTGATGTCAGCCTCGCGATGCTCCATGTCGGTATTCTAATTCGCCGATCACAGCGTTATGGTGTTTCCTGGAATAAAGGACATCAGCCAGAGCCTCGAATCCATTTGCATTCGCCTGTTCGTCGCCGTTTGTCCAGTCAGAGAAACATCGTTTATCATTGGTTGGAAAAAAAAAGATGCGATCGAGAGGATTTCTTGAATCGTTGTATCGGTATTTGATATTTCAAGACGCATCGTCGTATTATCGAACTTTCGACCTTACGTAACCGACGCTTTCGGTAATACGATTTTCCGTTGCTGTTGCGCCGCTTAGTTTCCCTGGTGAAAGCACCGTCTCGTTTTGACGATATTACGGAACTTGCGCAACGCGAGATCGTTGGCCCCCGCGGCTTAATTGGCAGCTCTTTGTTTTAATTAACTCGCCGCCGGCCTTCTTTTCGATTGTTTCCAACTCTTCTTAATGGCACACGCTCCACCAATGATGTCGGAGTCGTGTCATACAGAATTATTATCGTGCCAATTAAACGTAATGCACCAAGTTCACTGCCAGAAAGCCAATTTATCAATCTCTATTTAGACTCGTCGCAGAAGACGATCTTTCTTGCTTAAAGACGTTTGTTTTAAATATTAATGGAAAGTCACGGTATCCTTGATAGAAAATTAAAAATTCAGATTTTAATAGGACGTTTACGAAGGAAGGAAGGTTCGTCAATTTTGCAATAAGAAGCGGTAGACGATGAACGAATTGTAATGGAGGAGATCGAAGTGAAATGAAGCCTCGATCACGGTCAGCGCAAGTGTATTTTTATTCTCGATATCATGATGCGGTCGGTGTTCTTATGTCTTCGTGTTCGTTCTTTTTTTGTTTTGTTTTTTTCTTGCAATCTCCATGCTGAAAAGGTAGATCTGTCTCTTCCATTCCCGGCGGTGTTTATATCTCAACGGCAGTGGCTGGTTGCGTTAGATTCCTCGACCTTGCCGGTCGTGCAGGTTTCAACTCGCAGGCATCGGACCTCCACATCTATACCGGGTGTACCTGTGTGGAAATGTTTGATTCCAGGTTGAATGAATACTTGTTTTGCAGGAAATTGCGTTTGTCAGTAATTCTTGAAACTGCCATTAAACAGCAAATTCAGAATACTATCGGATATCACGTTATACGAACGTTTCCCAGAATATCGAACTTTCTTCGCAAGAACAGCAAGAAACGAAATAAATAAAATTAATTGTTAGCGTCGTTGTAGTGATCATGCCAACGAAGAACAAATTCAAGATAGTATTGAATGCCATGATGTAGGAATAGATACGAGGATTAAATTATATCCCTGAGAAGAATGGTCAAAGATAAAATAAAATCAACGACGCTATCGATTTTACAGCAACGTATCAGAACTCGAAACACGTATTAATAGAGGCAATAATTATTTCCACGCACGACGTAACGCGTTAAATTTATTCTGGTTCCTTGCCTCCCGCATGGTTCTCGGTACGGGTTCACCTCCTGCATCAGGGTTATTATTGAACATCGCTATTTCCGAAAACCGTCACGACTCCATCGTCAGTTTGCCGTGGTCGACAGTTCTTCCTGGAAGAAACAACGTGGCATGAAAATTCTAAAAGGATCGGAATGCAGCCGTCTCCCATGTTGTGTTGCATCCATGCCACCTTTGAGCTCGGAGAAAGTCTTCCACGGACGGATTTAGATTTATTAGACAGTTGTTACACACTGTCCATCGTTTATTTTCCCGTGTATTTTCAGCCGTTTTATCGCGCGTCTATTTTATACGTGTAACGCATCCACTAAGTGTCCATCGGCTAACGAGTTTAACTTCGTATTCAGATATAAAGTTCAAATATCATTATTTCAATTTTTCGAAAATTCTTATTTTGATATGGAAAAAAGCTGTATAAGAATCGCACATTTTTCAGAGTAGTTCAGTTATTATGAAAATGTAGAGTTATTTTTTTCATGCGCGCTATACGGACATTAAATTAGCATTGCGAGGATTTAAATCTACAAAAAAACAACGTTGACATAAGCTCTTAACAGTAGCCTACCAAGCTTAGCGACATAATAACATGGGCAACCGATGCAGAGAGCAAATTCTGACGCAGAAAAATTATCCCTATAAAGAATTGTGATTTGTCGACACGAAGAAACTATATAGATGTAATGTCAGTGATTATGTGAGTGATAGCGAGCTGAAATTAGATTCGCTAGAGCGTAATTTTCAGAGCACGAATGGAACACTGGTCGTTGTAACCATAAAGTACCATTGATGGAACCGTTCGGACGCTAATGGGTTCATCGTTTAGCATACAAACAATGGAACCATGTATTTATCGGTAGAGTCTATCATTTAAGCGGCATCGTAAGAATCGCTGACGAGAAATTACCAGCAGCCACATAATAATGAAAGATTAGGTAACCAATTACATACATTGTTCTATAGCCAATCTGAATTCCCAATGTGTTTCTATGTTTCGTGGCACGGGTCTACGAAGGAAGTTTGGTCTATACGAACTAGACCCAGTGAACTTCATCGATCGATGCTTGAACTCTTTTGCACAATAATATCAGCGAATTAACAAGTTACAAATTATAAATTATAGACTCCTCTATAATTTATAACTTAACGATCTTAAATCGAATTATATTATCAGATGATTTGTAGTTTGTAAAAAATTTGTGACGTTGCATTTGGTTTGTTATCGAGCATGTCACTTTCTAGTAATTAGCGAATTGTAACTTGTACAATTTGCTAATGGCATTACGTAATTCGATTGTACAGGAGCGCTCAGGATTATCTACAGTGGTTGGTGAAAATATTTGGAATCACTTATCACGGAAGACTGAAAATTTCTCATACAACACGTTTAATATATTCACAAAGATTTGTTCTGACTTCGATGAGCCTAATAGTGTTCGGTGTCAACGATAAAATAGTTGTCACATAGTTTGAGAATACGATTCGCAAACTCGAGACTTGTTCGCCATGCTGTAATTCTAACTAGTGTTATCAAGAGTAAATAACTTGTCGTATACACATGGAGTTTGTAGCGTTAATTCTTTGTTTGAAATCTGTTACTTACGTATTTCGCAGACCTCGAGTTACAAAAACACGAGTTTCGAGCTTTATTCTTCGCAGAATGTAATAAGAAGGAGAAGGAATTATTTGTTGTTATTATCGAGACATTTAAAGGTACTCTTATTATTTTATTTGCTGTAGTTTGTCTGGAAGCTTTAAAAGGAATTATATTTACTGCACACTTGATAATGTATATCAATATGCGAATATAGTAAGGATAAAAGGAAAGGTTAATTATCTATTATCGTCATTGGAAGACTTAAGGATGCTACATAGTACGTACTATTTTGTTTGTAGTTTATATTACTTCAAAGGTCTGGGAAGTAATTTTCACAAGTATCTGATAACTTTACTGATACCGGAGACCAATGTCGCGAATATACTAAGAGAAAAAAAGCAATTATTATTATTGACAGGCTCGAGAATATAACATATCCTATTATCCTATTTGTAATTTTTGTCACTTTAAAGATTTAATATTAAACTTCGTCAAATGCCTGATAACTTACAGGATTACCCGTACGATTGACGAATATAATTTAATACGATCAAAAACGATTTAATTCTCTACTCTACTAAGTGAAATGGAATAAGCAGAATAAAATATCGGTATTTAAAATAAAAAATATTCAACATTAATTATACATGACTTACGAATCTGTAATATTACCTTGTATCGAAACCTACAACCAATTCTTCTCACAAAATTCGACGATCCCGAGGAACGTCCCGAGACTACGTGATCCACTATCTCGACCCTTATCTATCTTTACTATCTACCGATTATAAAACAGTGTTCAGGAAGAGAATTCACTTAGATCAAATTGTACATGTGAAACATACCCACCCAGGTGAAATGTAGGTTCCGAACTCTACGGTGAAGAGTCGTGTCGCTGAAAATTGATTACCATATTTCATCGTGGCGGTAGTTGGAATGCCACACGACTTGTTTATGGGGTATGAGACCCGGTGCACACTCGTTTTGTAGACAGGGCCGCCTGGTAACGACTACCTGTTACCCAATTAATCGCTACCCACGTTCTAAGAGGTCCAGTTCCACTCGACCGTAGCCTTTGATGGAAACCAAACAATTCAGGAACCTATTCGTTTATGTTGCAAAAGGTCGGACGCAATTATTCGATTCACTGCTTGCTGGATACGAGATATTCCTGGCGTTGTTACAAGTTTCGTGTTTATCGACCTGGTTTCCTTTGTTAAATTGAAATAATTCGATAGGTGTGCTTTTTTGAATGGAATAGCGGACGTTAGAGAATGGAAAGGACAGTAGATAAGATCTGTTCTTTTTGTGTGTTGCAGAATTTCCAGGACCTGGAAGCTGAGAAGGCAATAATGGGCTCCATTGTGTATTGCATACATCATAAGGATGGCTGCAAGTGGTCCGACGAACTTCGAAAGTTGAAGGTAAAGTTATATTTTTCTTTCCTTTTTGTTAGTTTCGATATGCGTACCACAATTTTTATGTTTTATATGGTAAAGACGGTACTGTATGTTGTTCAGATAATCGAAGAGTTTCGTGAACAAAGGGCTTGTAGGTTTCCTATTTGCTAGCTAATTTTCTAGCTATTTTCTAAAAATTTTCTAGCTAAATTTCTATGAAGCTTTTATTCGTGTTGAGAATATAACAAGGACAAATTCTTTAAGTTGTTTAGTTCTAGTTTTCTGGTATTAATTACGTTCGAATTGGTAATTATTTGAGAAAGAAAAAAAACTTTATAGTAATCGAAAGAATTTAAAAACTCGAACTAAAACCTTCACAGCTAAGGTATCATACAACTAAAAATTTTGCCCTACGGGTTCTTCTCTCAGAAAGCTCCACGACTGATACGTGAAAGTGTCAAGACTCTCTACGGGTCTTTTAATTGTTCTTTATAAAATTACTCGAAATTTTGGATGTGTAAAAATACGAGATAGTTTCATTATGCATTTCTGATCTTGAGCGACCTTGTGTTGATAGGTCGTTGAACTGGTCCCGGCACGGTTAACTCCCACACAGCTTGCGGATAACTTGTGCTGGTTTTCCGCTCAATTATAAGAACAATTATCGGCTCTTTTTACCGTCATTAACATATCAATTCTTACATGATCTCTTGTCAAGTTACGAGTTAAAAATAGTCTATATATGCTATAAATGGCTATAAATGGCTTCGCAGTTCTTTCTTGTAATCAGTAATGGGAAAATCCCATTGTCGGAAAACATTATAAGGAGCTACAAGATTGACCTCGAAATAAATTTGATATGACTTTTTAATAATTCTACTTACACAAATTATGTTAAATTTTTTTGCACCGAAGTACAAAAAATTTAGTAATTAGAAGTTAGAATCAGTAGAATTCTATACTTTTAAGAATCATCGGAAAAACTTTCGAAAAAGTACTCTAAAAATTCGAATCTATTGCAGTATTAAGAAATATCGAATAAATTAAAAATTAGAACCAAGCACATTTCAAACGAAAGAATTCCCCATATAATTCTCACAGAAGAAATTTTAACCTACATATATTAACATAATGCTTTTACACGCTACCGTAGACGTTATTACTATTTCTTTAATCTCCGGTATGCGGTTCGTTCACCCGAGTTTCCCCGATTGTCGCAATACGAACATAAATCCGAAGAGAACGATCCGATCGGAGTAGAAGGAATGCGCCGTTCAAGTCTCACCGATGTAAAAATCGCATTATATCCTGTTTAGGCTCACCTGAATACCTGCAAGCACGACGCGGTCCCCTGCAGCAATAAGTGTGGCGCGATGATCCCGCGTGTGCTGATGGAGGACCATTTAAAGTACACTTGCGCCCAGCGGCGAGCACGCTGCGACTTCTGTGCCAAAGAATTCACCGGTCACACGCTCGAGGTAACCGCCACTGCATTAATTAGAAGAATCGCGATCGAGTGCCAGCCGTTAACTGTACTATAGTGGGAACGGATGCAAGCGAAAGCACCATGAGTTCAAACGAAATTTCTCGAATTCTTTTTTCTTTTGTTTAATATTCATTTAGTCATGGATGAATGATTACAGTGGCTCACGAAAGTATTTGAACTTTCATAGAAACTTCTTATGAACATATTATGCGTGTTATGCGAAACATTCTAACGAAGTCTTATTAACATCGTAATGAAGCGCAATTATCATAATTATATTAGCAACGTTTGAAGCCAATTTAAAAACGTACACAGTAGCTACGAGATATTTAATCCAGGTACACATAATTCACAGAAAAATATTTATATTATTCATTATATTAACAAGTTACTATATTCAGTGAAAACATCTTTAATACTTTTATATACACTTTCATTGTTACTCCGTATTTATTATAATTTAGCTAGTATTATTTCAAAATTTTCTATTGTGTGTCTATATATGTCTATAATTTAATCTACTATTTAAGGATATCGCTAACGATTCTGCTCTTTATCTACAGAAACACACAGGGACGTGTGGCTATGAACCACTCTACTGCGAGAACAAGTGTGGCATGAAGGTGCAGCGAAGGCATCTCAGTCAACACAAGTTGGGCGAGTGCGCGAAAAGACTGGTGGCCTGTCGTTACTGCAACAAAGAGTTCGTTTTTGACACACTCGGTGCTCATCATGCCAAGTGTGGCCGCTTTCCAGTCGCTTGTCCACACCGTTGTGAAACTGCCGTCTTACCAAGAGAAGATCTCGAAGTTCACTTGAAAGATCACTGCACTACACACCTCTTATCTTGTACTTTCAAGGATGCTGGCTGTCGTTTTAAGGTACATCAATTTATTGCTTTATATTACATTCACTTTCTGTTTCTTTTCCATTTTATAAGATTAATATCAAAATATTATTTTTTGTCACAGGGAAATCGATTTTCGTTGGACAAACATTTGGAGGAATCAGCAAAGATGCATTTAAGCTTGATGTGCAGTGTAGTAACAAAACAACAGCATCAGATAACCAGCCTGAAATCCGCCATTAGCAAACTATCGTTAAATTACACGGGCACACTAATATGGAAAATTACGGATTACAGCGCTAAAATGTCCGAGGCGAAAGCCAAGGAAGGAATGGAACTCGTCAGTCCTCCTTTTTACACTAGTCAATATGGTTACAAGCTACAGGTAGGCAATACTTAATATTGATTCTATATTGTTCTCCTTTAATCTAAGTTTTAAGAACTCTACTATACTACATATACTTACTTACTTAGAATGTAAAAATATTGAATATTTCAGGCGTCAGTTTTCTTAAACGGAAATGGAACCGGCGAAGGAAGTCATATTTCAATATACATAAAGATTCTTCCCGGAGAGTATGATGCTCTGTTGCGGTGGCCATTCTCCCACAGCGTGTCCTTCACCATATTCGACCAGACGGTGGTCGCGGAAAAGGCGTGCAATATCGTAGAAAGCTTTATACCGGATCCAACATGGAAGAATTTCCAGAGGCCCAGTCGTGAGCCCGATTCTCTCGGTTTTGGCTTCCCAAGATTTCTCTCTCACGAAATGGTGAAGAAACGGCATTTTGTCAAAGATAATACTATGTTCATCCGAGTAAAGGTCGATCCTAGCAAAATAGTTGCTGTCTGAAAAGATAACATCGACCCGTATTTTTATTAAATACGTTGTATCATACTAACTCAATTACTATCGTTCCACGTAACACATTTAATATTGTTACGCCGCACACACATGTTTCTTGACATGGTTTATACGTATTTTTTACTTTTACACGTATCGTCAGTCCAGTAAACGATTAATGATACTTGATATTTATTAATTGTGTACTTGGTGTGATAGTTCGAAGTACTTTACATATGAAGCGCATGGTACTTATGTCGTTACACTGAAAGTAAACTAATGTAGAATTGATTAAAACAAAATAGAAAGCAATAGCGACTTACAAAACAAAACGACTGCTGTGCGAAACATTTGGAGGATCTAAATTCGGAGAATTATTTGAATTTTTATTACGAACAGAGTTTTGGTTTTGGCACATTGATATTTACGTTAACTACCCTCTATACATAATTTTGAAGATTTTAGGATATATTAATAACATGACAGGCGATCCTCTAGTTATCTGAAGCGATATGTCTCTCAATTGAACGAGAGCTGATTGAACATGTGTACATATATCGAACACCGAAATTTTGTAAGTTCTCACTTGTAGCGTCAGACCCATCCTATGACTGCAGTTCCCAATTATTCCCATCTTTTATTTTGTAACATACGTTTCCACATTTTCTACACTGGATGATTCGATTTACAAACTTAACACGAGATTGGAGGTTGCAATTTTGACTGAAATTTGAGTAGATCAAATTTTTCAGCACATTAAGTTAAACCGGTCAACGTTAAGTTTGTTAAAACGATATCTACCTTGACAATTCAAATCAAAGATTATTAAAGGACTGTGTATTATAAGCTTAAGAGATGTAAATATTGTGAAAAAAAGAAATAGCGCCGAACGAGATGCGAGTTAATTAGTCGAGGCGACAGATCTACCGATGTAAATATAAGTTTACTTTATATTAGTGATAATGAGAAATTGTGATTGAGATGCTAGTGACTGTATGTAATGATCTAAGAATAAGAAATAATAAAACTATTATATCGCATTCATATATTACATACTATGAATATATTATTTTATTTCCCATTTTCTTTATTTCGTTACACGAAATCAACAAAAATGCATTATAAATACTTCATATCAATACACAATATATACATGTATATTTACAATCTAGAAGTTACGATAGATTATACATGAAAAAGGAAAACATCATCTAGTGATCAGTCTATTGTGATGTCCCACTATAATGAGATTGTGTCAGTTTTCCATCCTAAAAAATATAAAGTTTGCTTTAGAAAGCATAAAAAAGATTTTCTTGTAATAGAATTATTATCGTATGAAGTACAGATATGGTTTGTATCCTTAGCATTTGATCCAGAGCATGTGGCAATAATGGACGAACACTGTTGATTTCCATGGCAGTTAAATGGTCCAGCTTAGCGTGTAAACCTTCGCTTTTAAGGAATGCATCTATTGATGTACGGAGCTTTGACATTCTTATGTCCCATATATCCTAACAATTAATTAATACATTAGCATTAAAAGGTATACTTACATTTATATTTATTACCTTCACTGCTGTTTTTATTCTGTCCGCATCAGGTATATCATCACTACCAACATTCAGTAAAAGCTGTGCTTCTTCCATGTAATGATTACTGGGCATTTTTATAAACAATCTAAAATAACAATTTATTTATACGAAAAAATATTTTATCATAAGGGATGAAAGAAGCACATTTACTTACTTGGATAACTTTTCTTCCTCCTTCGTCTCATTTAAGCCATCAACGTCCATCCAGTCTTGATTAACGATTCGACACTTTTGTTGCTGCTTCAGGTTTACAGCCAACCAAATCGGAACTTTCACAGGTAAACCGGCTCGAAAAGGGCCCACAGATCCCGAAATTAAATGAATCATGTCAAAACTAAAATTCGGCACAATGGTGACTAATTCTTTTTCACCGAGAAATTCTACTTCACTCGGATCCATCGTTTAGCGTTTAATATTTTATGATAAACAATGTTTATTAAATAAATTTTAACATCTTCCAAACAGACTCAACGTTGCATCTGATACGACAGTAAGACTAAGTTTCGGCGGGAAACTTGCGTACGCAGTACCCTTCCATGTTTGAAACGCTACCTGTTGCTCGCTACGTTAACTTCGGATGTATGTAAAGCGCATGCACGATATTAATTCGATATATCGAAATTCGGAATTAGTTTCAACTAAGTTCTGTTCGTTTGGTCAGTTTAGCAATCCATTTGTAAGAATAATGTCTTATTTAAAAAAAAAAAGAATATTGTACGTTACAAAAGATGTTAAACCAAGACAAAGACTTTCATGCTGGAACTATTTAATTGTCAGGTAGTATTAGGTTATTAGACAATAGTATATTTTAGTGGATATAGATGATTATTTTTGTGACATTTATTTAGACCGTTGTGTGATACACAGAATGTGGAATGGACATTAGCATATAGGCTGTTTTAAAATAACTTTTTAATATTTGAAAATTCAAATATCGGTTCCCTTATCTACTTTGATTCGTTTATATGAGATTCACATTTCTATGTTTAACATACATTTCACGTCATTTTCATGCAAATTACGTATCCATCATATGTAATCTGTATGAGACTGTCGTTTCCCATTGTAGATATGTTCGTGCAGATATGTTATATATTTATTCGTGTCTAATTGTCATTAACAATGAATTTATTATTTGAAGAATATATTTATTTTGTTTTCGAAATAATATTATTCATAGTCAGTAGAAATGATTATTAATTTTTCAGTTTCTATATATTCATTATAATTTATTCTAAAGAAATGTCTTTTTTTTGGATATACACTGAAATTTCATTTAATTACCATTGATCACCATTAAAACAGAAAATGTAATCTGGAAATACGCTCAGTCAAATATTCAGTGCTTTAACAAAACTTAATGCAATACAGTTTCTTCGTATTTTATATTGAGTATTAAATAATATCAGGATTCAGATTATTATACATCGAATCATAACACACTAAACACCAAAAATACATCACGTTTTGTAAACTTATTATTAACACCTTATTTTGCAATTTCAATGATTTATTTATGGTAGAAGATAATTACCATACATCTTCTTATCGTTAATTTATTATCAATAGTGAAATTGATATCCACCAATTTCTAATTGAATCGAGATTCAATTTTGATTAGTTTATTCACGATCAGGAACGCCGAAGAAGTTCATCAGCCTTTGTCTTTATTTTCCATCAGTTCCTCGTCCAGTTTTTCGTGAACGGATTCCACGTGATTTACATCTACTTCAATGACGAAGATAGACGCCGGTGGCGTCTCCTCGACGTGATCCACTTCCGCCGGAAGAAGCGGCATTAAAGGTTTGTAAGTCTGTAATTCCAGTGAGGTAATACGGGGCGATCTCGGGGTGATTCTGTCATTTTCAAAATTGTCACTTTCATTTCGCTGCAGATCGTTGCTGTTTTGACTCGCGTTGTCATTTTCCTGTCTATCACTCGAAGAGCTTGATGTGTTTGCTGCATCGTTTTCTCGAATCGTAACGTTTCGAGGGCTCGAGAATGATCCTCTAGATCTAACGTCAGTTACCTGTAATTAAAATTCGATCGATAAAATAAGATATATTTCCAATAATTTTCAGGATAAAATGACAATCTTATCTCTAGAAAAATTAATCGACTGCAGCTGTAAAGGCCTGATAGCAGGAATTACTAAATAGTAGATTTTTAAAAATCACTGGATGTTTATGCATTTGGGGGAAATTTAATGGTGCAAACATCTACAGAATGCATATAGCATCCAGACATATATATAAAATACTCAAAGTAGTACACTTATTATAGCGTGTATGAAGAAATTTCTAGTTATTCTAGTTACGTTCATAAGAGACTAATACAGGTAGGTCTCGATTAGTGCGAGTAGTAAATCCCAAAAATAGATTACGTTATTCGAATTCACATTATTTGAATATTTGAAATATAGGAATTGGTTCTAATTTAAAGAAAGTATACAATAAAAATTGTTAAATATACCTTTTCATATATATTTCACTAAATTATAATGGCACAAACATGATTATTATTTCTCAAAGTATTTTAAGTTGGTCGCACTTTCTTCTGTTTCTTTGTATCTTCGTATATGTGGCGATAAGCCAGCAGTACTTTGTTCGTGCCTCTGTTAAGTTGCATACTTCGATCCATGTTTGGATCGGCATCCGTAATTTTTTGTTTCGCGTCGCGTCATGACTATAAAACAGAAGAAGTTCAGAGACGACTTACGCATCGTCTCGACGAAACAGAAGTTTAAAGATAAAGTTAAAACAAAAGACTAATTGTTTCTATAGTTGTACCGGATGAGAAAAGACTCGCAAACCTCGCATTAAATGAAAACCTCGCATCATTTTATAATTCGCACCAAATCGAATATCGCACTATTTAAGCTCACGTTAATCGAGATCTAATTTAATTAAAAATTTAATCACACCGTACCTGACGCAGTAAATCCGACCTGATAACTCTTGTAGACGGCGGTCCACCTGTTTGCCTCAGGAATTGTCTCTGGGAACCAACCAAAGAGCCACGATCGTGAATCACGCTAACTACGCTAGATTTCACGTCACTGTGCGGAAATAGAAGTCTCCACATGAAATTCTTAAGCGCCGCACGGAAGTCCTTCAGATGGTAAGCGTAGAGCAATGGATTGCCAGCTGAGTTCAAGTGCGACAGGATTATGCAAAAATTCATCAGGACATCGTGCACCCTACACCTTGGACAGAACGCCATCACACAGTTGATGGTGTAAAGAGGGAACCAACAAATAATGAAAAAGATCACGATTCGCGATAGATTTTGCGTTGCCTTCACTTCACGCTTCCTGGCGGCCCCAAGTAATCGCAGCATGGTTCCAGTTGTCTGGTTTCCGGTACGGCGACCCGGATTCATTGTTACAATTTGTTGCAGCTGCAAGAACATGTAATAATAAATAATATAATTAGAGAAATATTCAATATATCTTTTTCACGAGAATTCATCGGATGTAACGTGGTAACTCTTCTTTAAAATAGTAGAGGAAGAACGAATAATGCACCTCTAAAGTAATTTATAAATGAAATTCTCAGAAGATTATATAAATGAAAGCCACAATCGTTTATTCTCAGCACCATAATTACTTTGTCACCAAGAAGATCGCTTTATTTAAGAACTGCAACCGACGAAAAACCAGATGAAGGTATTTAAGAAAAATGACGGCGCACAAATTTGATAAATTAAAGAAGATAAATTTCGAGGGTCGGCAAACAGGACCTTGTCTTCGCTAATTCATTGTCCTGTTTGCACACCGTATATCCGCATACTCACACTAGTACGCATATTCTGCTCGTATATTTACGGTAAAAGTGTCTGACCTGCTTTACGACCACTCGGTATATATGGGTGTAGAAGGCTGCAATTAATAGCGCGGGAAAGATGATCGTGGCGAAGTACAGGAACACTAAGTAATCGTAATCCATCACCTCGGTGAAGATGCATTTCTCATTGGATTTCTTGCCCGCGTTCCAACCTAAAAGCGGCAGGAAGCCGACCAATGTGCCAGCGATCCAACACACACAGATTATACCTAAAAGAACGGAACCATCTTTTAATCTTTATATGTTTGTTTCAACTGTTCCAGATGAATTATTATTAGGTAATATGGAAGTAAAAACATAAAGAAGAGATCACTGAAAATGTTTAAAATTCTCATCCTTACAGATTTTACCGAAGACCGATTGTATGGAACGGTGATATATGTATGCAGCAAGGAGAGTGTTTTGGACAAGAAATAGAAAGATTTATAGAGATCCCGCTATAGAAGAAGAGAATGAAAAGTCGGTCAAAGGAGTCGATGATAGACGTGCATGTGAACGTTATCGATTGGAAAGTACGGCAATAAACGCACCTTTTCCCCTCGTTGGAGAAATGGTATCAGTCAGTGGGCTCGTAATTAAAATCACTCGTACCATAAACAGGCGAAATGCTTAAATTAATCATGGCTAGGTAGCCTGGCAGTGAAATGAGAAACGTCTAATCGTGTCATTAATTTTTTCACGAGTCTCTCCGATCCTTCGATGTAATTTCGCGCGTTTTACGTGAATTATATTTAACAAACGAAATTTTCTAACGCTTTCTTATCAAAGTCTGATTTTAATGAATTTCTATGTTATTTCATGCTTCTCCATGAAATTTATTTAGAGCCTCACAGTTTTCCTTTTTCATTTCTCTTTCTACGCATATGTACTTTTTCTCTGAGGCAGAGAAATGCGATTTCCATCAATTTCGTCGCAAGGAGGAAGGAAAATCCTTTGGGAAATCGGGCGAATGGATATGTGATATGTATTTCATACTCTATGCTATATGTTAACATCATTGAAATGCACCGAATGCAGGTGGAATTTTTTCAATTACTCTACTAATTACATAATTATCGTGGGGATTATATATTACGAAATCAATACATTGTCGTATTACCTACTTTTATGAATGAGGAAAAGTAACATACGCAAAGAGATATTCTAAAAAACTATTATAAAAGAAAATACGTTTCACTTTAGAGAAAAAATCGTTTCTTATTTACTATAAGCTACTAACTAAAGTTACATAACAGTTTTTATATAACGTAATTACAAAGATAAGAATTTTTATAAAGAACAAGTATATTGATGCTTAAATATCCCAAATATACTAAGAAATTCACTAATTGATCGCAAGTAAGAAATTTAATATTTAATGCATCGATTAACTTCAAGTTAAATTTCTTAAGAATATGCACGACAAACTTCTACTATATACGTTATTAAAATATGCGCAGGGAATACCACCTGTTGCCGTCTAAAGGGCATTCTGTTGCATCTCATCGATTCAGTTCCACGGAGGATTATGATGTAATTTCTTTTGGAAAATCAGCGTAAGTGATACAAATAAACACATATTAATGTAAGATAAAAGAACTTTCACATATATTCACCGTAATACTACAGTGAAATTAAGACCAAATCATAGTAACGATGGTCTATCTACACAATATTGTCTAATCAGCATTGTCACTATTTGATGTCCTACATTCTCGTAGAACAGAACGTGATAAACATATGCTACCATGTGTAGTTACATATTATACAGCAATAGAAATATAATTTTATAAAATTCATTTTATAAAATTTCATATGTTTATACATACGTATTTGATTTCAAGCAAAGTTCGATGACTTAAAAATAGCTTGGAGCTTTTTGTATTTTAAATTATGATAAAACGTATTGTTTAAAAAACAAAGAAGTCTACCTTCGATGCCCTTAAGACTATATGTCGTTTATTATTCAAAACATTGCAGAACATTGAAGTACTTTTTACACGCGAACTTACTAGTCTTTTCGGTATAAGCTGTATATTTTGCATAAACTGAAACATTCGATATTTTATGTCCATTTTGCATAAACTGAAACACTCGATATAGATGGAAAACAAGGTTCGAAATATGTGAAGAGTTGAATAACAGGTTCGCTCGAACAAACAATTTCGCAAAATATAATTACGTGGTTCGTGCCTTGGTGTTGTTTTATCGTAGCTCGATTAAATGGTTATGCGTTTCATCCAGAACGCTTCTAAGAAGAGGTGATTTTAATTGGATCATCGGATTGTACAACAGTAACGACGTAGCTAACAATTACTCGATTTACCCTTGCGTTTCTTCGAACTTTTACCGAGCTCACTCAATTATCGACTCGTACTACTTGCGCATCGACGATTCCGTTCACGGTAAATTTTCTTGTTTATCTTCAAGAATTATCTTCGTTCATTATATCGCACACTTATATCGTATTTGTAAAAACAGACAAAACAGAATCTAATATTTTTAAAAAGCGTATTAAAGCGTTATAAAACATTTCTGATGATTGATAGATTTTTTTTTAATTACTGCGATTAATGTGGATGTCCTGAGAAATGCTTTAAATTATTATACGTATTCATGATGAAATTCATCTGCTGAAATTATGAATCTTAAATTACAGAAATTGTAAAGTAGAGGAATGTCTTAACTTAGAAACTCATTTACTAACATTTAATAAAACTACTTAAGAAATAATTGCTAGTTCAAAAATTTAGAGACTCAAAATTGTTAAATAAACGAATCCTTATGAGTTTAAAAATGAAACCAGTTTTAGATCGTTTATTATAATATTAGTTCAAGTTCGTCGTCCTCATTAATTCTTACCTATGGCAGTTTTAGTGCGTACGGTGCGTGAGTATCCCATGGGATGAAGTATCGCCCAGTAACGATCTATGGACACCGCTACCAGACAGAAGATACTGATCGTGCAGAGGACGATAAGCACTGAAACGGTGAACAGGCAGGCGTGTAAATTCGTCGGTAAACCGATGCTGGCCAAAATGGCGAAAGGTATAGCGAACAAGCCGACCAAGAGATCGGCCGTGGCTAGAGAGATGATGTAATAATTAGTTCGTCGACGAAGTTTCCTCTCTTTGCTGAAGACTGTGATCACCAAACCGTTACCAAACACCGCGCACACTGCCACCAGGATCTCGCAAACTGTATACGGTAGATTGAGTTCCGAATGGGTCGACGCATTCACCGCTCTTACAGTCGAATTACTAGCCAACTCGCTGGCATTTGATGGAAATTCCATCACGATGAACGCTGATACTCTGAACGCAATCGTCATCTACCCTCTGTCGATCTGATCTTGATGATTAACTTACTGCTACATTTATCAACGTAGTTTATCGAAAGAAATGCAGATTATCGAGGAAAATGGAGATTGTAGAGATAATTTTTTGGCATTTTTATATAGTTGATGTTTGTTGATGTATATCAAGTTGATGACTCATTAATATTCGTTTGTTCTTCATCGTAGGTTTATGTAACGAATGTGGTAGTAAATGGAAATCGCGTGACTAGCGGTTCTCTTAGTGTTTTTAATGAATCCCCTTAATTTCTTTATACAGAATATCCATGATGCTCGATATGTCACGCGAGCACGTTCCTTGAATACATCTTACTTTCTTAATGTGAAGGGGACGTAAATAGCAAATAGCATGTCAGCGGAATGAAAACGAAATCGGACATCTTCTGCTTCCTTTCTGTTTCGGGAATCTTTCGAGTCACCGTTAAGAATCGTTCGATGACCATGTCACGCTCGATGGTAGACAATCGATCTTATTTTAAGAGAAGGACATTGACACGTACGGGCAGACCGGAAAAGGGAAGCATGGTCGTTTATTTGTATGGACGTGCCGCGATGATTAACGATATTTATATCACTTTTCACGCAACGAGCTTTGTCTCTATCGTGTCGTTTGGTAGTACCTACTAATTTACTTGAAATGCACAATTCTCTGATATATATCTCTAATAAAACGCGTACGATTTACGATTCTTATCGAGGGCAAAGAATAAATCAAAAATTATACAAAGTACCAAGCCTTCTATGGCTATTTTATTATATTTTATTATATTTCCAAGTAGCCAAAAATATCTGCCTGAAAGTCATAGATCAAAAATCATCATTACGTTAATACTTCCATTCCTCGATCTTCTTTCCAAATGGTCACAAATGGATTATGTATAACAGAAAGCTCACGGTATATTTAATAAGACTTAAATTCTCGTTACACTCGTCCAGAAGTAATCGAGCTTTTCAACTATGTTTCTAGGTAATTTAAGATATCTCTGAAGATTCACGTTTTATCAAGGAACAATGAATCGTCCATTGAGAAACAGGATTGCCGGAAATCTCGAGATTGCGAGCGATCGAGTTCATTAAGTGGACATTTCGAGTCCAACCACGTTTTGATCGCGTACTTGCGAAATTTATTGCAAGATACGACCTTCCGGCGCATGTTCATCAGGAGGTAATTCAACTTCCACCGGTACGCGTGCCTTTGATTATGTCTGCAACTGTATTCGGGTCAAGCATGAGTTTTTATTATAAGTCTAAAAATCGAATCTTCAATCTTCAATATTGAACAGTTTGGACTTGGAGAAGTTCTTTTACTGGTTTTTCAATTATCCCCATCCTCGTCCGCAGAAGTTGACGAATCTTCTTTTCACTTCAACTGAAATCACGCGGAAAGAATGGATGCGGTGGATAGTAATTGAACCGATTAGATTCTTGTTAACTTTCTCCTTCGGTAGACAATCGAGCGCAGATATCGTTCCTATTAAATGCTACTTTATCTTTTATTTTCCCTTATAAATTTAATCTCTCTTAGAATATTCCTAAAAGTATCCATTTTTTGTATTTATTTACCAAACTTAATTTGCAATGAGGAGATTGCGAGCGTGTCAGCCTTTTCATCTTCAGTGTTCACAACAGTTTTTTCCGACATACATTAAAATGCATAAGTTTTCGAACATACAAAGGGTTCTTCTTTAGAAGCACTTCTTCGTTTCCTAACATCTGACTCAATGTAATATTGCAGAATATCTTTTATTGCCTGACTCACGGTGGTGTAATTAAACTACTGGTCCTTTTCAAGAACAAAAACAGATTAAACTTTTAATTTCATGGCGATGTGACGGTGCTATCTTCGGGGAAGTTAAACTTAATGAAAGAAGAATCAACACCGACCGTTTCAATCGCGTTGACATCGTGACGCAATTTCAACGCTTTTTTCGTTTCGGTACGACTGACGGAAAAATTATCAAGCATGCCGCGACTTGGCTAAAAGTTATTGAACCTTCGATCGACAAACGTCCTTGATATTCATTTTAAAATACTGAAACATTCAGCATATCTTTGTAATTGGATTTTTAGGTTGTATCAATATTTTCGTATCTGCACTTTGATTTTTGACCAGACGTTTGTCTCTGTTGTTATGATTAGAGTAATATCTGACAAAGCAGTTGAAAGAGTGAAATACGACTTAGGGTGTCGAGAACAAAGTTAAAAGCAGTAAAAGTCGTCATAAATTGTATTTTAATATCATCATGTACGCCGATACTCTATTCTCAGCTTTTACGCCTGTCCTTATTTATAGAGGCTTAGCATATCACTTGCCGATCATCATTATAGTATTTTATCTAAGATGTTACGGCCATACTATTTTCTAATTCGAAACACGATATTTTTATCCTATTTTTATGAAAGAATATCGATTCACTTAATTCAAATTTCAAATTTTAATTCCGATTAATTTTAATTCTGATTGATCTTAATTCCGATTAATTTTAATTTCTGTAGATCGTATATTCGAGGAAAAACCGATTCGAACTCGTTCAGTAACCAATCAGAGTGACGCCGATATTTACCCAACCAATCAACGTCAATCAACGTCACTGCGCGCTTTTTTTCAAACAAACACTAATTGATTAACGATCGATGTAAATTGTCGCGGTTTCTCGAAACTTTCCGGTTAAATCGAAGATTTAGCGTGAATGAAACACACCCACGGAACACGTCCGGCTTCTCAACCCCGTGGCGCGTAACTGAGTTCCTCTTCGTGACACACAGGGACACTGCGACGGTGGAGGTGGAATAGACGCGGTCGTAGATTATGGTGGTAGTGGTAGACTGGAGAAGAAAATCGGCGATTATATATCTATGTTTCTGTATTTTATGTAGATATAATCTATTATGCATAACTCTTGAAAACGGAGGTAATTTAGATTTAAAATCACATAAATCTGCGCATCGTAGTCGATATTAAATATTTTTTGTCTTATTCATCAAACTTTGAATCTTTTTATCATGGTCGACTATCTTGATTTAAAATATTGATATATACAGAATTCATTTGTATACATTTCGCATGTTCTTCTTTACTTCTGATGGATTTCACCTCCTCTAATATTTTCTTCGATCTTTTACAGAAAATTGGCTGAAGCAGCGATTCACGATTTGAGACTGTGGATGCAGTTAATCTACGTATCTTCCGCTAGCATTCCTGCAAGCATATCTTACGAGATTTGTAATTGGATAAGCGTACCACGAGTGAAGATTCAATGACATATCTGGAATATACGCGTAGGTAAGAGAGAAGGGAATGTAAGTACGAGACGCGGCATGTTCATACGCGTGAAATCGTCAAAGAAAGAATAAAACTCTCCTTGTGCGAGTAAGTAGTACAAATTAGTTTAGCTTCCTCTCGGCGAAATTAAAAGTCCCGTTCCGCCTCTGGAACTTTTTCTAATATTTTATGAACTCTACGTCGCGGGATACTTTATAGCCAATTTCTTTCTTTTACTAACGTTACTAACTCGTCGAGTTTCTCAATTGTAATTTGTTATATTGAACGTTTCAATTTGAGTAGATCTGTGTATATTTTCTTAGGAAGTACATACATGTATGCCCAATGGGAATTACAAGACAACATTGGAAGACAATGTTTTCTTAATGGAGCCCGATGGAAGGAACGTGCAATAGTGTTGAAACACTAACACCATTATGATGATTATCGAATTACGAGCGTAAAAGAAAAGTTGTTTCGCTTAATTAGACCTTCTAAATCTAATTTCACGTGCTTGCACGACGCGCCCTTCGCTAATATCGGCCAAGGTGTTTCTTGTCTTGAGAAATTCGACAAGACAAACGGTCGCATAATTAACCACGCGCGTGCGTTCCATGCTTAATATTGGTCACGAAAATAGAGAACCCCATTTCTTTTTCAACATCGTTATTTATATCAATGTAAATGTCAGCGGATCTTCTATCTCATTTAAATCCAGTAAAATTCGACGAACTGCTGTATGGTAATACTGAAAATTTAATTCAATTGGATAATTGATGGAAATCGTAGGAATAGACTATTTACTGCGTGTACTATTAATCGAATCAGATCCTCTTGCAAACAAGCGGGTATTTGTTATTCCGTTCGACATTAGACAGGATCGGATTACTGCCAAGGCTAACCAGACAAATGGGTCTGCGCATTTTTCGTTCTCCCTTTCCAGAAGGTGGTTATATCCGATGTCTGTATGTGTGTCTATGTATAGAAGTTCGTTTGAAGTGAGAAATCGAGTTCTGAGTAAGTTTCTGGAGATACAATTTTATTGAAAAGTATATCTTACGTGGTGGATTGATTTTCTTCTATATCTAATAACGTTCTTTCCTAGCATATATATATGTTTTAATTTTCCTGTAAATTACTGTTCCAACGATTACCGTGTTAATGGTTGAACCGACGATGCGAGAAAATTATAGGGTGTTATAGAATTAGCGATGAATCTTAATTGCTGGGGTGGCCTTAAACATGTCTTCGACCTTTGCCTGTTATTACACTGTTCTAATAACTGGCAATTACGTAATTAGTCCGACACGCAGTGAGAACCACCGGCTTCTATGAATTTCTTAACTATACATATATTATAAAAACGATGAATTTTTAAAAGGAAACGTACAGCTCAATCGACGGAACGCGTTTCCTTCTCGATAGTGTAAGAAGATATAAGCTGTGGGTGGAGGTCATGGATATCTCAAGGTTATTCATGTTATTCCTCCTATATTGCAATCAATATTTTAATTTTACAATTTACGTAATGTTTTCCGCGTTAATATAATTATAGGTGTAAGGAATAACATGGGTAAATTAATTTTCATTAGACTTTTTATAGATTTAGTAATGTATCCAGTAATATTAATTTAATAACATTGAATTTTAATTTCAATTTCGTAAACTAATCATAAGTTATTTGCTGCCTTCGTATATTTCAATCCGATTAGGCAAATGATTTATGGAATTATTTCTCGCGTCAATTTTCAAAGTAATCTTCAAATGGAACGAAGACAGCTTCTTTGGTATGGAACTTGTGCTTCAGCTTGAAAGCATTTCTGTGTCGAATGTTAGTTAATAGATTCTCGATTCTTTGTCATGGAATATAATTGTCTTCTGTATAAAAAAGAAGTAATTGCAACACACTGGTTGTCTCAAACCCACATGGGTTGGTTGAATGATCGATAATTGTGATCAACACTCGATTAAACTGATATCAATTTAACATTTATTACGTAATTAACCAGTTACTGCTTTTCTCTAGTCCAGTTAATAATAAACATTTTATCAGGATAACGAGTAATTTAAAGGAAAGAATCATTTGAATAATCCCTGATTTTGGGGATTTTAATGAATCAATCCTCTTCAATAGAATAACTTCAACTGATTGATTTCAACTGCTGAAAGACATCTTCTTAAAACGGAGAGGTCTTAACGAATAGTAAACGAGTCCATTCTCAGTAATTCGAATGTGCTTTATTGTATGTAACAGGCGCACAACAGATCGTTTGACATCGCATGAAAGGATCCTTGATTGTGATGCAAAGTTGAATAAATCGTGGCTAGACAACGCTAGGTATGCGAATTTGCATTTATCTGAATCGAAAACGGGTCATGCTGCACGGGACGTGTAAACACACCCGTGCAATTAAACTATCTAACGACTTAATGCGACTAATGTGATTGAAAGTGGATGAGAAACTATGGAAGCCGGTGGCACAAGTATGAACATGAATTTCCTGATTAGATAACAAAATGTGAAAAACTTAAGTAGAAATATTTCATTTTATCTTTTTTGACAAAAATATTTTCGTACTTTTTAATTTTATAGTTTTAGTAAGTAACATTTTTTCTAATGAATTTTTGTTTCTTTTTGAAAAAAGAAATTGGTATTACGGGTGGGAAGAATTATAGAAATTGATTTTTTAATAAAATTATAAGCGATCAATGAATAATAAACGGACTGAAAGCATTTTGGTTGAGAAATTGCAATGAAATTATAATTAATTGGTCAACAAGGTTCAATTGAGTTCGTTGTGTAGTACGCTTTATTATGACTGCTCTATATAGGTGTGTAGTAGTTAACTTGGTGTGATAATTCAGGTGGTCTCCACCTAGGGCAACGCAAAACATATTGCTAAAGCCTTGTGACGACTAGCGGGATCCAATTAAAAGGACAGTTATTTTATACGGTATATCCGTGGTGTAGAGTTCTCTTGATATTTTGTATAAAATGTGTTTAAGAAAAAAGTTATCTTAAATTTCTTAAAATTATACTTTTAAAGGGCGATTGAGAAAAAAAGTCAATATGGAATGAAAGAAAATTATTCTATCTTTCGATTTTCTTCTATATGTTCCTTTCATCTGGAACGTTCCTGCCCCTGTCCAATATCAATTTTCCGACTCACAATATCAACGTTAACGAACCCCTTCGTACTTACGCGATGCAATGTATGCTCCACTCGATCGACAAAAATGATCAGTTATCTGTATGTCATATTGATTAAATAATAACCACTCTATCAGTATTCGCAGTTAGATTTGAAAAGCTAATTTACAACGCTGATATTATGAATTTTATTTTGCTAATCTATAGCAACTTCTGCTGAATTTTAATTGTGTTTTAAAAATATTAATTTTGTTTTTAATCACACATATAATATTATCATTTAAAAAGGAAGTATAAAAAACGACAATTTTTCACGTCTTTAAAAAATAATGTATGTCAGATTCTTTAAATTGTCTTTAAATTATCAAAATTTTAAACATTATATATCCTTATATAAATAGATATTTGAAATTATGGAATATTATACAGTGATGCAAGTTAATTTGTATACAATAAAATAATTTTATGATTGATTAGTTCATAGAAAATGCCGTAGTATTAGCCCTGAATGTGTTTCTGTTTGATCGTGTCCATGGTTCCAACGTTGCTCGTATTATTATGTATACGAACCATAGAGCAAAGGCGAACCCAAGGACCGTGAAGACTCCATAACTACAAATAAATCAATGTTATACTACTGCAATCATCTTGGCTTCCAAAATAATCATAACTTAGATTAAGAATGTCTCGTACTTTGTAAACCAAGCAATAAATACTCCAAGACTTATGATTACAAGTAGACTATAATTAGCTAACGGACGTAAACTAAGTCGAGGCGGAATGCGTTCCTCGTATCCGCTGGACAACCCAGTTTGTGTTCTTTTTGGTAGTTTCACGACTTTCGTTGGTGATTGTAATATCTGTCGACAAATGCTGCCGAAGAAACCACGTCGATGGTACATCTTAGTTATCTTATGTCGGTACTGTTTAAAATACACGGTTATATAATTACAAAAATGAAGCTAATGTAACTTAATAATTCGATTCTAAAATGTTATTAAATGTACATTTACCTTCACATTTATGTATGTACAGAGTTTATATAAATTTCTAACAAGTAACGCGCATTCGTTACTTCGAACTGGTTGCAATTCCGGATCTCCCATGTATTCGATATATTGACATGTCTGTCTATCTTTCTGATTAGGTACAAAAACACCTGGTTTGCTTGTATCTAAACTAGAGTCCATCTAAAAAATTAATGAGTTAGGATTTTTCTACTATAATAAGATTTTTTAGATAATCAGATTTATACTTGTGATTGGTGACAGAAGGATGTCGATAGAATACTCTCGTGGTATTCTTGGTCAGCTTCAATAGCTACCTGAGGAATGTCTTCTACTTTAATCTGTAAAAATTATGTTTAAACCAAATCGCATGATATTTAAAATTAGGAAATCTACCATCTTTTATTACCTCGAAAATGTCAATTAACTGTTGCTGTGCATTCGCTAGATAAACAGGAACACGACGCCTTTCTTCTATACCAATATCATCCGAAGAATAGTCTTCGCCATTAAAAAATTCCCATATTGCTAACAGAAATGGTCTGTTTTTTCTCTTCTTCTCCAATGCATCGATTAAACTAGTTGCTGTTAAATGTGCTTGTTTAATTGTGCCTAATAGACATACGACCTAAGATAGAAATTAAAAAATAATTAAATACTTTGGGCATGTATTTTACGTTTTACGTACCTGTGAAATAGTAGCCATAGAAAACATTAGAACATATTGGTATGTCGGTCCTTCAAGCTCTAAAATTTGTTGTCGTACAGTTGAAGTCCATTGATTTGTAGATACTCGACTTCTGCTTAATCCAACATCATCCATGTGACTTTCTATTTCGCATATTATTTTTGCTAAAAACGGTTGCGAAAAAACCTGAAGAGTATAAGTTTGATAAATACGTGTTAGCGGACAATCCACGTATCTACAAAAACTTAGCATACTTTTGTAACTCTGAATAACATTAACGCATTCTTTGGAGCTACAAGATCTGTTCTCATAAATCGTGGAAGTAATTGTTGAAATATAGCTGTGTAGGCTAGTAGATTATGTGCTATGAAAGGCATCCATCTATATGCATCATGTATCTTTCCTCTCTCTTCCTCTTCTGCTTTACTGTAAAAAAGTAAAATAATTTGTAATAATAATTTCTCAACAGACCTTTTACTATATATACATACCCTTCCTTAGTATACGTTATACTAGGGAAATATCTCCATGGTTGAATAAAACTTAACCAAGCTTCAAGAATCAATCTAAAGGAACTATCTAATGGCCAATGATGTATGGCTTTCCGAAGGAATGTGTAGATTTTACCTTGAACAGAAGGCAAAATAATTCTGAAATGGTAAAAATATAGATTATAGTATTAGTATAATATTTAATTGTTGTTTAATTCTTTTTTTATTATGTATATACCGTTTAAGTTCATCCATCGCACTTTTGTCACCTATCGAGCTATTTGCAAATTCATGCAAAGTTTTTATAAATGCTCGCACTAAACGTATATGCTCTCCGGAATGGATGCTGTGCTGTAATTAAAGTTACATAGAAATGTATATATATATTTTATGAAAAAATTTCAAATGTAAACTTACTCGACGTGGAACGGACGCAGAATATGATGTGCTTATTCGTGGATTTAATTGATCATCTTCTATGTATTCTACCCAAAAGTCGAGAAATACTTGCACTACGGTTTCACTTCTCCAAACTTGCGGTAAACATTGTTGCTGTGGTACGCTCGTTGTAGAATTCGGAGATCCTGGTGATAATATCGACGTTCTCAAAAGTCGCGGTGTTTGCATTCTGTAATAATTTCTGATTTTTAACTTATTGTCTAGTTCTAAAGAAGTGCCTTTTTATTTATATATCCCTTATTAAAGTATCTTTTGTTTTGCTCCAAGAATACCTTTTAGATTCGGGTGATTGTACTAATTTTCGTTGAGGTGTTTTCCTGATGTATGGACTAATTATTGGCAGAACTGGAGAATTATCTTTAGGTAGAAAATGGTATAAATAACAGTGTGCCAATTGAACATAAACAGTTTCCCAATTGATCCAAATATTCTCCTGTTGCTGCACCTGCAGCCAGGGATTTGTCAAATGATATGCAAAGTGGAAGATATAATATTCAAAGGGATATGTATAACTGTTAAGAATTTATCTTACACAAATTTTTAAAAATATTTCATGAAATTATTAAACAGAAATATAAAAAGGATACTCATGTTTAAAGCAGATACACCACGTGTACCCTGGTCATCTCTGATTTTGTCTAGATAAAATGGAGGTATTACTCCTTCCTCTAACATCGAACGTATCTTTACCTGAAATAAAAAAGACGTATATGAAACTTAATTTTTATTTATTCTATAATTGTCAATAATGTATAGATCTATTTTTACATACAGGTAAAAATGAAACTGGGAAGTTGTATTTCAAGTAACAATCTGGCAATAACTTATAACATAAAGAAAAAACTGGTCCTTGTGGATTAAGAAAGTTATAAAGCGTTTCATGTTCCTGTGGATTTTTTTTAAAAGTGATGCTATGTAGTCCCCAACCAATGTTATCAGTTATTCCGAACAGCGAGTCTACTAATATGGAAAATACATGTTGCAATTCTGTTGTGCTTGATTCATCTATCAGCGTTGCTATTTCCTTGCATCTTTGTACCAATGGCATATTTATGTATCTTTGTAGTTTGATCTATATAATAATTAATGGACTAAATTAGATAATAATGCAGTCATTGAATTAACTTACATAAATCTGACTTATAAATACTAATAGAATTTTTAGAGCAATGTATTATATAAATTTTATCAGTTTTATTACTATTATTTTATTTAAAATACATTATATACATATTACATATATTTGTATAATACAGTTACGCAAAGATAAAATATATACAATATTTTTTATATCAATTTATTCACAGAAAATGATACATTTTTAATCAATACAAAGCAAATTGTATTTTTTTATTGAATAAATGTTTTGTTAAGTTATTTCAAATAAACCAGTTAAGAAATTTTAGGTTAAATTGAGGTTAGGATATGTTAAGGCAATAAAATTTACAAGTTAAACATTTATAAACTATAATACACGTATGCAATACCGTAGCAACGTCTGAGGATGCAGCCATGTCTGTATTTGTTCGAGTTTACGTGAATTGTTAGAAATAACATTTATAAAAGTATAACTGACTTAATTCGCGCTTTATACACAAATTAAGTTGTAATATTTACCACTATAAGAAATTTTTTCCCTAGCAGAATCTCCCAATATTTTAGGAATTTTATGCTTTCAAAGTGCATATTTTGTGGATAAAAATGATAAAAAATCAAATTCATTATTTTTTATATAAAAGTTCATTTATATTTGTATTTAATACAATCCTCTTTTGCATTCAATTAATAGTTCGTCGTTTGCAAGGTAACTCTCATTCAACATTCATTATTGCATTCCAAGTTTCCTCATGGTGATTAGCAATGCTATGTAATTATGCAATGCATTGAAAATATAAAATCAAAGTGAATCTCATTGTTTTTTCTGACTACATGAATAAATTCCAGGTTTATATGTCGGTAAAAATGGTACGTATTGTGTCCATTTCCATCTGCAGAAAAATGAAACAAGTTGATAAATCATTTGAAGAATTAAAAAATGTTAAAAAGATATTATTTAAAAAAGCTTCACCTTCGTAAAGCATCCATTCCAAATGGAAAATCAAAAGTATTGAACATATACTCTTGGTCTTCTTTGTCGTCCTTTTCGGTATGTAATTCCATTTCCTTTGACCAAGCAATGAGCCCACGTTCCTCAGGGGTACCTTAAAAAATTGATAATAGTAAATGCATACGAAATATTTTATTGTTTTATAAAGCGAAACAATTGAAAATTCACGAACTAAAGATAATATGATTTTTGTACAAATTGTACCTGGTATAATATTATCTAATAAACATCCTATTACACCCCCCACCAAGATAGTCGTACTAAGTAACACGGTAAATACACTGTCGACTATGTCATTTCCGGTTTCTATTACACCTGAGTGATTGATCATCCACTTAGATAATACCTGAAAATTCATGAAGACAATTTAGATTTCAATTGGTATCGTAAATCAAGTTCAAATACTACTTCAAACAATTACGCTACTGCTATATAATCGTGAATTATACGTAACAAACAATTAAGGAAAAACTGAAATTGATGAACATTTAATTAAAAATAACTTTACCAGTGGAAAGAAAATGGAGAATCCAAGAATGTACAAATTCCTTGCTGAATTTAAATTTATGTATTGCAACGCAGAGAGGCCTAAAAGAACCATATATTTAAATAGTTTTTACTTTGGTCTTAGAGTAATTTTATTGTAAAAGATATATTTTAGTATACCAAAAGCAGTGATCATTCCAAACATCACGCAAAATATTCCGCCGACTATTGGTTCGGGGATAATGATAAAAACAGCGCCAAATTTGCTAATCAATCCTTGGAGAATCATCAAGACACATGCCCATTGAATAACTCTGCGACTGCCTACTTTCGTAACACCTGATAATGTTTCGTTTAAACAATGAGTTTAAAACACCATACTTAAATCGCTATAAATCACTTATAAACACAGAAAATGTAACTCGTATTCTTTGATATTTTTTTCTGTTTTTTAGGAAACTCAAACGATTTACCAATAGTTCCCACATTTTCTCCAAACGTGTTTGTACCGTTCCCGCTACCCCAAAGTCCAGCTAACATCGTACCAAGCCCTTCTATGCCGATACCTCGGTTAATGGCGTGAACCGGCGGAGGTGGTGCGCCTGAAAATGGAATTTCAAAAAATATTAGCTACAAAATTTAAATTCCATAATTTCTGAATTTTTTTTTCAATTTTATAATTTTCACAACTTTTAATATTTAGATTCTTAAATCCTTTAATTTTCAAACTTTTAAATGTCTAAGTTTTTTAATTTTTAGACAGTTATATTTATCTGCCACTGTGACATTGGACTTAAATTAGAGTACCAATTGTTTTAAAAACTTTATCATTCATTTTGGATGAGATATCCGCTATCTCGAATGCTATTATGTATTGCATAAGTTAAACACAAGTAACTGATCTCGAGCAAAACATACTTTGCTAAAATATTCATATTTAATTAGTAGAATAATTATATTGAGCAATGTAATTGCAGTTCTTGGATTTTACTTACCGCACATCCTGGAGGTAGTTGGATAATAACTGATAGATTCCACCGTACACGCTAATACACCAGCTAACATACCAAGTACACCAGACAGGGATACGGTCGGTGTACCCCATTGACCAGGATATGGGACACGGAACCATGGAGAATCATTGATAATCTTTAATTTACTATCTGCTCTGGCTGGATGACCGACTGGCAAAGCATCCGTCACGGTTAAAATCGCGCAAATTATCCACATGACTACTATTGTTAACAGTACCTAATACGAAAAAGAAATAAAGACAGAAATGATAAAAACTTGAATGAAGGAAAGTTGGTACTAAAAATACAAACGTATAGAATATAAAGAAGAATAAACGTAAAATAATTACCGGGAATAGCTTAAATAATTCAAACCACACGATGCTTATTCCCTGACCCTTACGGTACATCAATATCGGGAATGGCACATTAACAAGTATTTGAGAATACAATGTTAACATCAATATTGTTCTGCAAGATCAATATACAAGAAGTTATGTACACATCATACACTTTCCTCGTTACGTATTAAATTTATTATTTCATTCGTTGATTAAATTATATGAACAATATTATCAATGTAAAAAGAGAAAATATGTATACATCAATTTATACGTTATATCATCACTATATAAATATAAAAAAGATGAGCTCACCCAGCTGCTATACCCCAATGTTGAGAGGCAGCGTCAGCTGCATTCTCAAAGAGAGATATTCCAACGAGAGAGACAGTTGGCACAATAGTCAGTGGCGTAATAAATTTCAACAAATATCCAATAATACCTATTCAGAAAATTCCATTAGAGAAAGAAGATTTAATAGCCAAAGAATGTTTTGTCTATGATTACAATACCTCCAAATCCAATAACTACTTGGAACAAAGCGGATACAGCGATGGCCCCTGAAAGTTCCCTCATTCTAATTTGCCATAGTTCTGTGCGGTTCTCCGGAGACATTTGATTTAAAACTTCCGGCTCTGGACACTTCCATTGTGGTAAACTTAGTATCGCCAATGTTGGGACTAAAAAGGATATAGTTCCTCCTTGAACTAGCGGCAACCTACGGCGAAGAATAGGAAAAATAAGAAATATACAACAATTACTAGTTAATCGTGATATATTCGCGTCGATAGTAATGAAGTTATAGTTTTCGTTAGAATAATACAGAATCAAATATGTAACATGGCAAAATTTCAAGAAATTTTCGTGTCGAAAGTATATTGAAATATTGGGATGTAGGAGTAAGTACTGCTATATCAAAATTCTAGAGTCTGGAAAGATACTGAGTAGAATATTGATATATTACAAAGTAGATCTAAGGACTATACATAATGTAAAAAACAAATTGAAAAGAAGATTTCCCACTACTAGAACTATAATTTTAATCATAAAGTTTGAAGTAATAAACGAATATTATTTTTCCCGGAAGCTGTTGGGAATAGTTAACGATCTATAAATCTTGTTAAACAAGAGTTCAAAATGATCCAGCAGCAATAAAGTTACGAAAATTAGCATTAGAACAAGCTGAAAAACAGGAGTTACCAAGCATGAAACATGTATAAATATTAGCTGCGAAGATAATTCCACTATCCAGCCTTGATCCTCGAATTCATGCACGTACATAAATTAACACGTGTGCCTTTCCGATAGCGTTTCTAATCGCTCTCGTCATTCATTTAAATGCAAATATTACTCTTTTTTATTACGCGATAATAATATGTAATAATATTGAAACACTGATATACTCATTATCATCATGATAAGATCTATAGCATAAAAGATCATAAATGAGAAAAAAAAGACGACTTTAATTTTTCTATTTATTGAAAGATAAACATAGAAGAAATAAAACAGAAGTGCAAATTTTGTCGTTTAGAGATGAATTATCTTTCTCTTATTTTCTTAAAATTTTGTAAACTGAAAAAGCTTGTCAGTGGCTTCTATTACTATTACTAGATAGCACTTTGTACAAAATTTCATATTCTTATAAATATAACTAAAAATGTGAAGCTTAAATAGAAATTTCTTTCTCATGCTAAATATTTTAAGGGGTACTATCCATGTATATGCATAATGTATATTTTTGTATCTTTAAATTTCTTATAAATGCACAAACTTTCTACTTATTACGAATACTCTTGTTTCAAGACGAATTCTTTATGAATTTCGATATATATCAATAACACATAGTAGCTCGACGAAGCTTATATCAGTAACAAATTGCTCGAGATTCATATACGTAATTGTTTCACGGTATTTGTAATGGTAATTGTAAATGCCGTCTCGTGCCTCCTTTGGCGCCTATCAAACGTCACTTATCAATTTAATGCTCTAGCCAGAATGATTCGCGGTAATTTGAGTCGAGTATACAAAAATGCTCTCATAAATTGAAGAAGCTCTATAAAAAAAGGATTAATTTACTGTATTACTTTTGAAACGACTTTAATAACGACGAAGTTAAATATGAATTACGAATCATTTATATCATTTAGATCGACAAAGACAAATTTTTGTTAATTTAATTACCTGCATCCTATGGTGGTTTGGAAGAAAGTGACCAGTCCTGTGACGAAGATCATGGTGGAAATTATATAACTTCTCGATGGATCGTCCTCCGCCATGCACAATGCTGGAGTAAGGATGAAGGGAATCGAGACTATTGCACCTATCATCGTTAGATAATGCTGAAAAACATATTACTCTTTTCGCAAATGATGTTAACAATAGGAGATAGGAAATTTAACGGTTATGGAAAAATTTTGATGATATCAGAGAATTAACTAGACTTAGAGCTTATTAAATGATTATGGTAATCTTGATCGGTCTTGGATGAACACAGTCGAATATCTTATCAAGACAAATTATATAAATAGGCAAGTAAATAGGGAAATAAATCGGTCCACCTCCTCTTGGCTTTCAGAATGTGCTTATCTCAAATAAGTTATCTGATTCAAACATCAGCTTTAGTTTATATCTATATTTTTCTGTATCCTTGAGGAATTTGAGCAACGTGAAACATTTTTGAAAAGAAAAACACGTTCGCTTTTCCTTGATGTTAAATATAAGATGTACAAGTGGTTTTCTTCCTACAAGAATATTTTACGCTTAATTTATTACAATAAAAAGTACCTGTAAAGCCATAAATAAGCAAAGATACCAGGGCGGGACATCGTCGATGCCATAATTGAGATTCGTGCTCCTGTTATTGCCAGCAGTTTTAGTATTCGACAGTGGTAATGTTGAATTTTCTAGATTCTGAAACAATAAACAGGTGCACGCTGCATAATACCAGCTTTGAACAATTATCTTTGACTTTGTAGGATATTTAAAACCGCATGCAGTATTAATTCTGACAAAAGATTGTACTAGAACTTGTTTAGATTTTTAAGGATTGTTTGTACTAAAATCCTTTCTAGATTTTATGAGGGCTGCCTATCTTTTCTTTACTTATTTTTTTTTTTTTTTGTAGGAGGAGTGGAGGATTTTTAATGAAACCGTAATTTGTCCTCTTTTGCTAGAAGCAACCAGAATTTAAAACTCTGAAAAGATATAAGCAGCATCGTCGCATACAGTAGAATATATTTTTTATAATAAGCTCGGTTACGTAATTACGTTGGAGAACCAACTCGCCAGGAATAACTGTATCATAGTGTTCATTAAGACAATGATATATTGTTTTATTAATTAACACATTGAAAAAAGGTAATTCAATTAAAGAAAAATTTTTTTCATCGGTTTTTCCTATGTAAATGTTTTAAGCGCTCTTCACTTAATTTACCATTTTATTACCGTTACCATCCGAGTTTTCTATCTGTCTAATATTGTAGTGTTAATTATCAATGATCAATGACTCCGATTGTTATCCTTTCTTATTTCAAAATATTTGCCGGAGAATGTAATATAATGCGATTAGATTCTAATATTCCAGTATCAATACTGTATAGATGCAAAAGTTCACTCGAAGCGGGAGGAGGTCTATACTTTTTAATGGTAAAATAGAATGTATCTCGCAATCTTGAATCTCTAATTACGATTCACGATCCACGACGTAGCCAGTGTTCTTAAGCGTCAATTAGAATCTAAATATATACGTTATATATCAATACTATCCTTTCTCAACAACACAACCATTAAAGTTCACAGTCAATTTTACGCCTTAAGTGTACGCAGTGCCTCTCAGCAATATTTAGGATAGGAATACACTTGCGCCAAAAATTGTTGTGATCCAAATATATCCATATATATAACATTTGATGATTACTAATAAAAACTTTAAAAGTAACAATAATGATAATTTATATTTTAAATCGCGTTAAGCTTGATACGATAACGTTAGATTCCAATTAATAATCTGAGAGCCACTATTCATCTAGTAGTATTCACTTATATATAGTTTGGGAGAATAGAAATCAGACGGTATAAATGTGGTTCTCCGAATTGAAAATCTCTATCAGTAGAATACTGAACTGTGAAATACCGAAAGAATATAGAATATAGAATGATCGACTTTTTAAATTAAGCTTTAACCGATATTTTAAAGCGATTAATTAAATAAATACAAGCAACAAATATTAGATTTATATATATATACGAATATTTATTATTAATTCGTATAGGAATGAGTGAGAGTGAGAAATACGAAAACCAAGTTCCCGTTTCGCGTTGTAAAGCCGAAAAATAAAAATAAAGTACTATACTATCGATAATCCTACATTAATACACGAAATATTAGAAATCAAGAGCTATACAAACTATGAAGATTTCAAGTCGTCACTAAACATTATCGAACGATGAATTATTTAATTGTTCCTCCAACTATTTTAATAAACAACGTACCATTAAATCCAATTATTTTATGCGATTGACATTCGAATCAATAAAAATCTCTTTATTATAAGAGTTATGATATTATATTGTAAATATGATAAAAAAAACAATCAAATTTATAATATTATAAACATTATGAAAGACAATCAATCAAAAACGAGAACGAAAAATTATAATCAAACGCCGTTTTCCCAGTTACTTACTATTTCGGTCATCTGTATTCCATTTTCAGGCATATTGAAATTATTTTGTTCACGGAATACAATTAATATTCTCTACAGCACTGCAATAATAAAAATCCAGCGATCCACAATTACGAGAAGCTCCAAACGATCCGCCAGGAACCGCGGGAATATAGCGAAAACTCTTCGAACTTCGATGACCACGCGTGCACGTTAAACCGACGTTAACAACGAACTGTATCAATAGGCGACATTGCTCTTTAATTTATCCCTATATGACTACTTCGAAACGAGGAACTAGTCGATCTCAGATTTTTTTGTCTTAGATAACAGACACCACCAGCGAAATTTCACTGAAAATTCATAATTAGAGAAGCGACTAATTGACGGCAATTAAAAGTTAAAATAGATAAAAATGTGTCTCATAACGTCATCGTTATTGACCCCGTTATTCGATACAACGCAAAACGCGTATTTAAAAGAAAAAGAAGTCTCATAACATCGATGAAAAAATCAAATAGAAAAGCTTCTCAAAATAGCGTTTTGATTGTAAATAAAAAAATTGTCAAATAATTAGTAGTATTCTAAGGCTGGATCTGCTCAAAGATAATGTAATTGTATCTCTTAATTAATTTTAATTTGTTTGTTGCGATTGTGTTGCGATCGTAGTGCTCATAGATTGTACAATTAAATTTTCTGGGAGCTTACATATCAATTATTTGCCAAAGAATCTCGCGTGTATAAATCCGCATTGATAAAAATAATATTATCTATAGTCTGGCCCGAATTTGAGGGAAAGAGTATTGATGAATATGCTACTATCGATTTTGTTAAACAGATCATCGATCAACGCTTTATCGATTATTCAGTGGCTGGAGATAGTTTTTAAATTTGATACGTAGTATAAATTTTATACTACGCGTATAGTATCAAATTTTATTTTTTTATTTTATAATTTTTTATAATTTTTGTATTTTTATTAACTTCTATATTACGAACCGAAATCTATTTTAATAAATTGTTCTACGTTGACTACCAATTATCTATCAAATGAGAGTTTAAATCCAAGCTATTACTTTATGTACACCTTTTCACAGTAAATTAGTAATACAATGTAAAGACAAGCGTAAAGACAAAATTCTATCACATTGTACTGTTTATAGAGATGTAGATATGGTTTTGATCATCCGTGGTTTTGATAAAGTGCAATAAAATCGGATTTTTGACCGGAAATGATAATGTTTGAGATCACAAATATTCTTATTTTTTCATTTTATTGGACTCTCGATAACCAAGGATCACTATATCTTTCTAGAAAATTAAATAATTTCCGTAACGTTATCTAATAAAAAATTTGATAAATTATTTACAGAAATATAAGTCGAAATAGCAATAAACGTTATGAGCGAAGATTCTAAAATTGTTAGTTCCGTAAGAATTTGATTCTCCTGCCAGAATAGTGGGGGCGCTTCTGTTTCGAAAAATGAGTAAGCGTAGAGTATTCAGCCTCAATACCCGCATAGCCGTAGCTGTGTATCATAACCTATCGAAGTGCTTCTCCGTACTCGTAAATAGACGCCCTAACAACGCCCTAAGTTCATGAATCTTTTCAATTTTTCTGAAATTTTGTGAAAAAGAATTGGACAAATATTTAAAATGGATCAACTGGGTGAACCTATGGACATAGAAATAATCCCAGTTACCGATGATGCCAAGAATGTTGATTCTGAGCAAATCGATGTAGAAATTTTTAATTCAAACAACATGCAACAACATGCAGAGGTAAGAAAATATTAAATATAATCATTTTTCATGATTAATGTGCATGTTTTATAAATTTTCTGATTGTCATTTTGTTTCAAATTTTACAATACATGAGACATAAACGTAGATGGTATATACATATAATGAATTCGTTGATTTCTTGCTTTGACTAAGGATTACTTTACAATTTTAAATTGTAAAAGTGTTATGTATACACTAAATTATGAAATTAGATATTAATGCATTATATTTTATATTCAAACAGATACAGTTAGACAGCCGTTATGAGAATCGTGGTGGTACTTTCATGACAGGCGTAGATATATTTAGTAAGGAAGAAAAATTGAAAATGGAAGAAAGAGCCAAACGTTTTGGATTAACTGACAAAATAAAGAATAATTTATCAAATCCAGAACAAGATTTGTATTCTAGGTAAGGACTCTGATAAATATTTGCTTGATAGATAATATAAAATAACTCGGATATATATATAACATAGGTTGTCTTAATTTTTAGTATGGGCATTGTGGAAGATAGTGAAAATACAAAAAATATCAGACTAAATGTAATACACATGAGAGGCACGGAAGAAATGAGTACGAAAGATGTCTTCAAATATTTTGAAGATTATGCTCCAGCCTCCATTGAATGGATTAATGATGTTTCATGTAAGAACAATTTAAATCCATAAATTTTACTAACATAACTATCAATGATTCCAAAAGATTGAATTATTTATAAATTTCTTGTTCTTTATTTACAATATAGGTAATGTGGTATGGTTAGATAATTTATCGGCAGCTAGAGCTATATTGGGATTATCAAAAAGAATTATTGGTTTGGAAAAGCAACAAACTATAAAATTATTCGATGGTAATCCCGATGAAGAAAACAATGTAACTAATGATGATTCTATCGTTGAAATGGACGAAGATCATGAGATCACAAACACTACAAAGGAGACAGGAGAAGATTATATAAGTATCAAGGATATTAATTGCCCATTACCTCCTGGCTTGTGGAGGAAAGGGATAAATTATCCTAAATCTAAAGCGATATTCCTCAGATTTGCTACCAGAGCCGATAAAAAACAACCTAATGCAGAGAAAATGAGTGAATATTATAAAAAATATGGAAACCCCAATTTTGGAGGTATTATTACAAACATTATTAAAATGTCCTTACAAATTACAAACATTATTAAATTATCCAAATATTAAATAATATTATTTCATGCAGGTATTAAAGGAATTTTAACTGAGTCTCGAAAACGGTTGTACAAACAAATCAGACAAAGTAAAAGAAAATTCAAAGAAGAGCCGCAAGACGATGTTAAAGATAAAAAACGTGTGAAGAACCCCTGGGGTGCGTTATCTGAAAGTTGGGGACTCAATGATGCTATAGAAAGTGAGTTTGGCACCAGAAATGAACCTAAAGATCAAGTGCGTAGTGTAAAGGAAAGATTAGGGGTAAAATATCCTTCAAAAGAAACTACACACACTGAAGAACAACGAAGTAATTCGAGCAGTGATAGTGAAGATGAGTGGTGTAAAAGAAGTAAAGTGTTGCGAATGCGAATGCATGCGGATGATGAAGAAGAGAAGATACACAAACGACGTGCCAAACTTCAACAGGTCAGTAAATTTTACTATTAGCTAAATAAATTTTATACAATAGAGGAATTTATTTAATCATTTATTATGATACATTTGCAGACTATGTTAAATAATTTAATTAGAGGCAATGATTTACGATCGAGGCTCAGCTCTCCGAGGAAAGGAACGCAATTTCATGATGCAATTCAAGTAGTTGTAACAAATACAACTGCAACAAAGTCGAATTCTTTAAAGCTTAATGACTCAGAGGTAATTATTGTTAGAAATTTAATATTGCGTTATATGCATATTTACATTTAGTAAAAATCATTGGATACGGGTTTTATTTATGACATATAGGAGGAAGATGGTGAAATTATCGAAGATAATGAGAGCCAGGAAAAGGAAGAGAGCGAATGGCAAGGCTCTGATGAAGAGGAACAGGAAGAAGAAGAGGATGAAGACTATAGTGATGAGGATAGTGACAAACCCGCAAGAGAAGTTCAAGGACCTAAGGGCAGTGTAATAAAAGTAGTTCAACATAAACCTCGCGTTGCTTCCACAGTGTGGGCGAGACTGAACAATGTAAAAAGTGAAGTTGTTGATAACTCCATTAAAGATAGGTAAGTATTGAAACAAATCAATATTAATGTTTATATGAATTATGAATAATATTTGGAAATAACATATAACAATATTTTAAAGGCAACCAAGAATACGAGATCTAAGAAATACATTAAAAGGTGATCTTCGGTCTCGAATCAGAAATCATACAAGAGGTCGCTCTCCTTTAAGGATAGAAGTGAAAAATGACAAATATACCGAAGGAAGTGAAACAGAATAATTGTCGATTAGTCGAACGAATTGTGACAAAAATGTGAAATATGGTTGTGGTGTTGTTTGAGTGGAAGAGTATGATATGGTGCAAACTTCATAACTGATGTATAAAAGTACAGAAAATGCACTCATTACACCGAATTTATTACAACTTCATTTAACTCATAGGTTCTTGTTTAAATTAACGATGCCCTAAAATTACACGAAGTTATATTTTAATCGTGAGCATATTTATTTATGTTAATAAGATATATACGGAAAAATCTTTTTGATATACAATCGAATAATGAAATTTGAAACAATGTATATTTTTAGCCTTAGTTGATTACGTATCTTGCACTACCAGAATAGACCAAGTTTCTGTGCGTGTAAGAGTTTAAAATTTTATGTTTAAGTACAAATATTTTGAGAGAATATATATTGTATAGATATTTCTGGGTATAAAATTTCCCCATATTTTTTATTCATATTACACAATTATAAGTACGGATCGTACATTAATCTTTTAATACGACTAATGTTAACATTTTGCACATATTGATAATCAAGTATCATCTTCCTATTTTTAAAATGCGATAAAATATAAATTAGCGGGTAATGGGTGCTTCTTGGAGTGTATATAAATATTATCTAGGATATAGATAACAATAAAAAAGTTTTTCGATTAACACATTGCGTACTGTGAAAGATAGGACATATTTTTAAATATTCGTTTGTACAATTAACACTTTTACTGAGAATCGTGCATTTTATAATTCCAATTGGAAAAAAAGATATTTTTGGATACGTCATAATTAACAGAGAAATAAATTTATACCTTATCGTACAAAAAAATTCTGCAAACGAATATTTAATTAATTGCACATCGAAACGATATATAGTGATTTTATAATCTGTTTTGTCTTCGGCGATTACATCAGCTTAAAAAGGCAATGAAAAGTGAGGAAAAATACTCGATACGGTTGTAAATAAAAATAAAATTGTACGAAACTTATACTAATATCTTGTACCGAGACTATATATGTCGAGCATTTAAAATATATTTTCCTTACGTACGTAATAACTAATAAAATGTTCCGAAAGCTGTGATTTCTTAGACGTAAACATTAAACGAAAAGGAGATGCAATTTCATAACGCCAGTTAATCAGCCCTCTTTGATTTCAATTACAGAATGAAATTTTTGTTGCGTAATAATTAAAGATCTATGTGTAATTTTTACACATATCCAACAAGATGTAAAAAATATGACAAATGGACAGAATTATATGAATATTCTGTATTTTCAAGTTCAGAAGAAATAGGGATAAGAATAATTATGACATCGATTCCGAATAATTGACCAATAAAGCCGCTTTTATATTAGCACGATAATACTTTGAATAGTCATTTTAAAATACAATAATCGATAATTATGATTTCAGTACATATATATGTATATATATATATATATATATATATATATATATATATATATATATATATATATATATATATATATATATATATATATATATATATATATATATATATATATATATATATATATATATATATATATATATATATATATATATATATATATATATATATATATATATATATATATATATATATATATATATATATATATATATATATATATATATATATATATATATATATATATATATATATATATATATATATATATATATATATATATATATATATATATATATATATATATATATATATATATATATATATATATATATATATATATATATATATATATATATATATATATATATATATATATATATATATATATATATATATATATATATATATATATATATATATATATATATATATATATATATATATATATATATATAATAATATATATATATATATATATATATATATATATATATATATTTATCATTTACACAAATAACAATTAGTCAGAGAAATATTCGGCTGAAGTAATTTGAGAAAGAAAAATAAGAAAAAGAAAGATGTATCGTTCGAAGAACACAGTGGATTATCGGAATATTCTTTTAGCCGCATTCATAGGTTTCTAGCCGTTACTTTGATTCTCTACGTTAATTTAATCTCACTTTTGTACTGCTTACGGTCTCAAATAAAAATTATTCTACTGCAATTTATTAAGAAAAATAATTAATCACATTACAAATGACTAAGTGGAAGCTCAAAATATTGAAAATGATAGATTCTATGAATGCAGCTTGGAGGCACGAGGTAATGTAATGCATTAACAAACGAGATGCGATATTTTTGACGCTATTAAAGCGCGTGACAGTTTTTTTAACTTACATATTTATCTAAAATCGCGTGAAAACCATTTGGTAACTACATTTACTAACCGTGACTTGAATTTACCTAATATTATTATATCTACATTTTTATATGTTTCATCACGTGTAAGATCTACTAGATTCGTGAACTAGTCCTCGCCAACTAATATTCATTTCTCTCTGTTTGCTTCAGAATCAGAAATATCAATCTCGTTTGCTAAAAGGCAATCGTGCAAGATATCGAGGATCTCTTTCGTCTATCCTACATAAAAACTGTTGATGTATTTTTTAATTTAATATTTTTCCCTTTGTCAAGCCAATCAATAAACGCCATTTTCTTAGTATTATTTTCGTACTTTTTTTTTTTTTAATTCCCTTCGTCTTGTTTCCTCTTTTTCTTCTCTTTTTTTGTTCTTTTTGTTTTCTCATAAATGACGTATAACATTTAAAATCCATAGACGAAATATTCTTTTTATATTCGGATATATAAGATATGAATCGGCAACAACAACAAATACACGCAACGTTTAAGTATATTAGGCCTGATGGTATTGATAATAATTCTATCAATGTATATTAAACGCTACAATCTATCGTTGCTCGCATTTCACTTGCATCCTATGTGTCTCTTTCTTCGCGATAATGGTGTCCCAATGTTATCAAAATTTTTTCCTCCTCATTTTTTAATAATATTTTTTTAATTACATCAGCAGCCGTTATGGATTCTTAAGAATATCCGACAACAGGTTTACATTTGATGACGTCCCGTGAAATTTGTACGTTTGCACAAGGTACGATACTTAACACACGATCACAGCAAATGTACAATATTTCTTGCGTTTATTAATCGTTTTTAATTAAACATCAAATTTCATATACCGAGAAGAGAACAGACACGAACTCGAAACTTTGTGGAATTTAAATGCATCGCAACTTTGTTTCTTAATACATTTCATTAATACTTCACGTTTGATATTGATCTCGTCCTTCTTACGTATATAAACGAACAGAAAGATCTTTAAAGATTCGTCTCACCGCTTATTAGATGAACAGTATAATAAATTGTAACGAAAACTTACAAGTCAATCTAGTTTTGTTGTTTCGTTTGATAATGTCTGAACTTTATGCTTAAACTCTGACTTGTAAGTTTTTCCTTCTTTTTTTTTTTTTTTTTTTTATCAGTTTTCCATTTTTGTTTGTTTAATTCAATTTTCACGTTGGAAACGAATTTGGAACACCGATATCGTCATAGTCAGCCAGCCGACTCGTTACAATGTCCCCTCGGTCTTATCGAGGTAGCTCGTGAAAATTATTCGACAAACATTTCGCGGTTCGCTAATCGTTCGCATCTACTTTTTGAGACTCTGAGAATTAACGTCTTAAATACATACACAGATTAAGTTACGAAATTCGGACACATAGCAACTGTACACGCAGAAAGATTCGGACATATATAAACGTCGTTCAAAAATCAGCTTCACGCGTATAACGCTTGAAGATATTTCTTTATTTATTTAAGCTTCGAAGATAAAATCGAAATGCATACGAGGAAGGGAAGATTATACATGAATTATTCTTTAATTTATATTTTTTATAAGAAATTAATGAAGCTTTGAGGGAACATTATATTTCTCTTGTGTCCATCACTTTCCTTCTTTTTTTTTTTTTTTTTTTTATAATTTCGATAGATGATGATTTATTCTTTTTATAGAAATTTATTGCACAATTCATTAAGGGAGGCAGAATGTAGAAATGTGAACAAGAGCCACAGAAATCTCCGAAATCTTTCTTCTTGTATTGAATGAACTCGTGCTCGAGACACGCGGAGATACTGACAATTTAACGAATTAAGTTAGTTATTCTAGAGAAATTCACGTGTATTTGACAGATAGTAAATTCATCGAAGAGTAAAATTAAATAAATTCTCAGTATCATCAGGCGTATTGTGAGCACAAAGTGGAACGTTTCACATTGAGGATTTAATATGAACGGCATACATATTTCAACGAACGAATGTCCTCTTCGATATTTCTCGCTTGCGCAGAAAACCAGTAAACGAAGGAATTTTCCCAGCATGAAAAACGTATGACACGTAATCGGTTGATTGTTAATTTACATCGGTGAAATCACCGTTGAAAAATTTGTACGACATCAAAGATATAGTTGCAGTTACAAGGACGCGGAATTGTAAAGAGATATCAGATTAGATTCTTCTCTGCAACTAGTGATTCACGACGATATTTGAACACACAGAAACTTTGTCTGAATATAAAGATTAGAGGAGAAAAATGTAATAAGTACATTTCTTTTGGTTTTATGATTTTGTAATGCAACCTTATGATTAAACGGGAAGATTTTAATATGATATAATTAAAAATAAAAGCAAGCCTATATTGAAGAGAAATTTAGAAAATTGAAGTATATTGAAATATATTGAACAGTTAAATTTTCTATGATATAATTACAGATATATTTATAATCATTTTTACAATTGCAAAAATTGTGACGTATTAAACAGAAATTAAAGATGCTAGATCTTCTATGATATGATGCACGCACATTTACAACTGCATAATATAATAAATAGTTTGTTAAAATTGATTGAATTATACTTGACAGAAATTAAAAATGGCTAGAGTATATTTTTATTTTCCTGGAATAAGACAAAGGATAATCTCGTTACCTTTCAATTATATATTTATTGAAACTCTTGATCAAATTCTGACTATTCGTTATTATTTTTAAACGAAAAATTTCATATGCTTGTGAAAATTCCAAATTTCAAACTACGAAGATCAATCGTAAATTATTAGAAGTCTCGTATGAAAATTCCTGTAATATCTCTTTGACTACGATGAAATATTAAATTCTCCTCCGGTAGATTGTTATTTCTCACAAGGTTCCGGATATAAAAGCGGCGACAAGGCTAAATCGATAATCCGATAAATCCTTCAATGCTCTGTAAAGCATAAAAATATGCTGAGAAATGGAAAAGGACACTCGAGGGGAATAATACAACATTCTTCCTCTCTTTCGTTCTCTCTCGAGTTAGTTAAATCGTGAAAAAGGATACTCGAAACCGAAGGCAACGAGGCGTCTTCGTTATTTCCACAGATGAAACTTCTTAACTTTGAGGGAAACAAACGCATCGATGCCTATCTCTTTCTCTTTCGAGTGAATTATTTTACGAATATACAACATACCACTGACATGTGTTTATTAATGGAGAATTATTTTATTAGATTATATCGAAGAACGTGAGATCTGATAATCGAGGGAGGCAAATAGTGTTTTACACTCTGGATCGTTCGTTTTGCGCTCTCTTTCTATATTAACTTTTCTATCGCTTTCTTCGTATCTCATTCTCGCTTACATGATCTCTCTTCCATTTATTTAACAAGACTTTAACCGCTTACTTTCTTGTCTTTGATTTCGACTTTAATTTCGAAGACAAGAATAGTACCCGTTCCTCTTTTTGTTCTTTAAATAAGTATTCCAAGCGTGTCCTCGCCATCTTGAAGATCATCCGATTGTCATTGGAAAATGATGAAACATACTTGTCTCATACAAGAGATTTTTTGTTTCTTTAATTATGATTTTTAGAAAAATAAAAATAGATGATGAAGTAAATTGCTCGTCTCTTATTTGTGCCTCGACATCGCTCAAATTCGTTCCTAAGTTATCACCGGACTGCGGATATTTATGCAATAAAATAATATTTTTGCAGGTATAACTGAAAAAATGGAATCTAAGCAGAAATTTGTCTCACCTATTAATCGTTATAATTTAAGTAATGCACTTTGGATATATTATACATTTTTGCATCCTTAAATTTCTCGTAAATGTATAAATAATCCGCAGTCTAGCTATCACAATCGGATTTCTCGCCATTCACCATCGACGACACGTTCGTGTACCTAGCTCGATTATTATTTTACCCATTTGCCACGACATGTTTCTTCGGAGAAGATGTATCAACTAGGGATATATATTATATTGAATATAAAAAAAGAATCGTTTGAATATACGCGTACATTTAGAGTGAAAAACACGAATCGAAACAAGAACGTTCACATTATCAATTCAATTAACATGGTGAGTGTTTGAATTCAAAGAAGTGGATTATACGAAGAGTGTTTTTTATTGGCTTTTAAATAAAAAAAAGAATGCATAAATAACATAAGAACATGACGTAATTTAAGCTATTTGTGAACGACAAGCAATTGTTCCTCGAAACATCTGTTAATAACAGAAGAAATCAAAAGAAGTAAAACAAGCGAAAGGCGACACATAGTACAGTATAATAAAAATATTGGAAATGTAAAAAATAGAAAAGTTTACATATGGTAATATTCAAACAGACACCATGCGCTCTGTCGCACAAGAATGGCAGTATCAGTGTAATAATACCTGTAGATCGTGAAACAAGAAGTAATTAAACCGCTTAGAAGAACTGGAAGCTGGGTCGAATGCAATTAACTATGAATTAAACGTTTTTCTCGAGTATCTTGCTCTCTTTTTCACTTTTTCATTTGCTCCTTCTCATACATGCATTCATTCGCTCGTTGTGTCATCTATTTTCTTGTATGTCTTTCTCGCTTCCTCTCGTTCGTCTACAAACTAAATTTGATAGAGGCAGAATAGAATTTCTGCGAGGTACATAACTACTATAAGAATGACACTGAATATTATATAATAATAATAATAATAATAATAATAATAATAATAATTAAAATTAATAATAATGGTATTAATAATAATAGTAATCACTAGGTGTAGAAATTGAGAGATATGAAAGATTGCATCATTCATAATATCAACCGCTACATACATTCATTAATAAAATAAACCAACTCCTGAATACCGCAATAAAACACACAATACAATAAACAATGATATTAAAGACGTGCGACATTGAATGAAGTATGCTACATAAGCTATTAAATGCCCTAAAACCAGTTTGCGTCTTAGTCTATACCCGTCGCTCTGAGAATAGAAGAACAGGAGATAATAATAGCAATTTTTTATTAAATTAGAATTGTTCAATAACATAGAGCAGATTTGCGGATGACTTTTCTTACATAGGTGTGCCAGTCATGTATCTATTCCTACAGTGTTCTTGTCTTGTTAAGATTTCACACTACCTTTGGAAAGATTATGAGCCACATCTGTTAATGTGCCAGTAAACTTGTAAATAGGTTTTTGGGTGTAGACACTGATCTGTGTAGATGACACTACTTCCTACAACTTACTTATTACAATAAACTCAAGCAAGATATTTTAATTATACTGTCATCAATGACAAGGTTCCTTAGACAATCCACCAGAGAAAAAGGAAAGTAATTCATTTCATAGGTGATATTCGCAACAAACTCTTTGGTACAACCACTGAAACCTAGGTCAACAAAAGTCACAACTCAGATCTGTTCATTGAGATCTCTACTTTTACAAGAAGCTTGTTAAGCTCTGGAGGAATATTAATCAAAGGAAAGATCAGAGTGCATATATTTTGGTAGAAGATAACAATTTAGTCAATTTGGCTAAATCAAGCATCTTTCACATTTTTATACAAGATAACTTTATTGCTATTATGGTTAAGCTCTCTGTTATCTTATCAGGGTCTCAGTCTAACTTCTGGGATTTCAAGTTTGTGCTCATAATCAGAGATGGTTCGGCATATCAAATTAGGTAACTGGATATCAATGCACAATTCCAATTCTAATGATTGGAGTTTAATGCATAATATTCTTATCCTTCTTGTGGATTTGGGAGAAGAATAGATCTAACGTAATTCCTGCGTGTCGTAAAAGACGACTAAAAGAGAAACTTATTTAAAAATAGAGATCTGAAGTAAAAATCGCTAGAAAAGATTACTAAGGCACCCCTGGAGCTACTGTTAGAAATAACAATATGCAAACCGGTAGTGTTAGATTGGTGTATAAATGGACATCAACTAATATATCCAAATACTTTACAACCGAAACCAAAAGATACCAACACAACATTCCCAAACCTAGCAATAAATGCTTTGGTAGAACAACTGTCAATCACCAAAGCTAATTAATCAAAGCAACGTATGACATGGATACACCAAATGAACAGAACCATCATGCTACTACACAGTAACAGTACCCGCAACTACAAGACGTCATTACGTAACAAAGATTCATCGACCAGAAAAAAAGTCGTGATTAGAAATAACAGATACAACGCATATGAATTGCAAAAAATAAAGGAAGAAGTCACGAAAAAGTCAAACACAGACGAAAATAGTCTACAAAAACAAAATCATAAAAGAAGAGAATCGCAATACCGAATGATACAAATATTGTACAAAAAGAACAGAAAAAGATCACGAAATTAATAATAGAAATGAGACAGCTCTGGAAATAAAAGGCAGTAACAATAGTCGCAATAGTCCTATACACACACGTTCATTCAACATACAAGAGGCAGTAATACCTATGACAGCAGCAATAATCATAAACATGCTGCAATAGTAACAGAAGAACATATGACCTGATAAACAAAAACCTGTCGTATGATCTTTAAAACCACAATAGTAGAATGAAGTTGATAGAAAAAAAGATAATATTAATAAAAGAACTACTATCAGCAAATATTTCAGTGAATTTAATGGCTGTTCAAAATATACTGTATGTATGTGTATTCGCACGCACACGCGTGTATATACACGTTGGTTACAGCAAGCACGCAGTTACAAGTTCTCTTTTACTCTCTCACTCTCGTATTCTCTCACTCTCATTCTCCCCCTCTTTTTCTCTCTACGCACTTACATTCATTTTATCGGTCGCCGCGTTACGTGGCTTAGAACATCTCACACATTACACCAACCACGTCACTCGCTCGGCAATTAAATCACAGACAATGTGTATGATACGGTGATTAACAATAAATCGTCAACTAGCGTTACCTATATATAATTCGGGATAAATAAAAGTTATTGTACAAATTAATATTATGCATTCAATTATAACAAAAAAGGACACTGTATTTTTGTTTCTTTTTTTTTTCTCCGGTAAAGACATGCGAATGTACAAGTATATGCACGGACACTGCGGTTTATTTATTTCTTTACCTCATTCACCGCTCCCTTCGCCCATTTTCTCAAATTCGCCTGTGTGTATGTCTTGTAGCTCGACTTTTAAGCCATGCTCCGATAAAACATTTTCGTAAAAGTTTCATTTTGTTCTGTCTTCTTTATTTTTCTTTTTTCTCTCTTGCATCCATTGTAGATAACTGTAAAAGAAGTACACTTCTGTTACTCTGACGTCACACCTTCGCCTCCTTTTCGGTCGTCCTGCAGGCTCGCCGCAGCTGAAACATTATTGATCGTTTTAACATATATTGATCACTTGTTGTTTCATTCGGGGTTCGACAGTGATCAAAAAGAGAGTAAATACCAGTAGACTACATAACGTTTTCTTGATGATTCTTTTGGAATAACAGAGTTTCTTCGAAGATGTATTGTTTCAATACTTCTTTTGGAAGATCATCTAGCTCCATATCAAACTTAAACGGTTCCGCTGCAACCGGCTAAAAATTGGGTATATTATAAAGTTATCTTTGTTATTTGTACATTGGTGTTTACTGGTAAAAAATATATACTTCGTCATCTGGATCATAATATTGCTCTAAATACGGATGCGCAAGTGCATCTTCCACAACAATCCGTTTGTTAGGATTAAATGTCAACATTTTATCTAACAAATCCAAAGCTCGAAGATCAGCATCTGGAAATAAACTTGTCCATGGAACCTTTGGTTTAAATGGTAATGATTGAAGATAATTTCGTGCCTAAAATATAATTATTCAATGCAATCTATATCATTTTCTCAATGAAACAAAATGATATTAAACACAAAAGAATTACTAAACATAAAGAAACAATTAATACTTTTTCATTTATGATGCACTCAAGATCCTCAGGAGATGGTGATCCAAGAACTCCTAATATATGGTTCAGTTGGTCTAAGTAGTGTTTGCCAGGAAATATTGCTCTCCTTGAAAGCATTTCTGCAAGAATGCAACCAACTGACCAAATGTCTATAGACTTAGTATAGCCCTGCAAAATGGAAATGAGATTTAATATCTTATTACATTCGTTCTAAATTGAAATTGAACAATCCATTATTCATTTACCTTGGAATTAAGCATTATTTCTGGAGCTCTATACCACCTTGTTGCTACATATTCAGTAAGAAAACCAGCATGATTATGCTCTGGATCAGCAACTCTAGCTAAACCAAAATCACAGATTTTAAGGTCACATGTGGTATTTAATAGCAAGTTGCTTGGCTTCAAGTCTCTGTGTAGTACATTTGCAGAGTGAATGTACTTTAATCCTCTTAATATTTGGTAAAGAAAATAGCATATGTGATCATTACTAATAGCCTGAAAATAAAACAAGTTTAAGTATATTAATGTTCCTTTAAATAACTTTATTCATAGTCATTTATTATGCTGACCTGTGTTTTGAGAAGTTTATATAGATCAGTTTCCATTAGACATTGAACAATATATACATCTTTCATTTGTTCTATAGTAGGTGCCCTTAATATATCCCTTATATCTATTATCTAAAAGGAAAATGTAAAGTGAAAGTATATATTTAGAGTAGTTTTATACATATATATCTAACCAGCTAATACATATATATATACATCAAGTTACTCACATTTTCATGCTTAAACCTAGTCAAAATTTTTATTTCCCTTAATGTTCTTTGACTATATGTCTGATGCTCAAAGGGAGAAATTTTTTTTATAGCTACCTTTGTGTTTGTTACATTATCATAAGCAGATCTGTAAAAACAAATTCCAACATTTGAACCAACATTTGAAACAACATTTGAGAAATTACTCACAACTCTTTTTTTCTTCATTAAAACCTATTTCAATATTATGCATACAAAACATAGCAACATCAATAACAAAGGATGGTAGTGCAACCTATATACAATATACTGGTATCTCCTAATCTGAAACCACAATACAGGAAATGGTTCTACAATATTTAAAAGACCTCCTTTTTAAAAATTAAACATATGCTGGAATTTAATTCCCAAAATGTTATCAAGATTACAAGTTACAACTCCAAAATATTGAAAATAAAAATAAAGTATAAAATTTAATTAAGTAGTCATAATGGAATAGTAAAAGAATTCTCAACAAAGACAATTTGAAAAATTTTGCGCATGAAAGTTGGCCGCTTCTACGAAGATATTATTCGTCATCTTATTAACGGTACAATGATAAGACCGATAAGTGAGAGATAAGCAATGGAAAACAAGGAAGTCGTAACATTAACACGCAAGTGGACAAGGGTTTGAAAGGGTGTGACAACCGTGTTCAAAACTGGCGCCAAAAGACGACGATACATTACGATGAAAAGCACTTAGTAGCGGCTACAGACGATATCGGGGCAAAATCAAAATCTTTCGTATGCATCATGGAGCAAAAATCTAGTCATAAAATCGTGAAATCACTCGATGACTGTATTTTTGATTGTTTATCTTTCGGCCTGTCAGCTAGTCAATACGAGGTCGAATGTTTTCAGAAATAACGCGAGAAATTGACTCGAAGACACTTACACGACCATCCCGTAGGCACCCTCGCCCATGTACGATAAATTCGTATATCGTGGCCCAACCTCGAAAGTTTGTCCACGAACGACTTCGCAATTTGGATTCGCACTTGCAGAACCTTCACCCGCCATTTTGACAACTATTTTGCGGCTCCGGCGAAGTCAGAACAAGTCCTGCTTCTTAGCCGACTGGTCACGAACGACATTGCGATTAGATCGACTTACGAAGGAATTTTACGTGTTACAGTAGTGCTGCCTAGTGATCGGTTGTCAAGCACTTCAAATCGTATCGAATATGTTCATGTGGCGAACAATTCGAATCGCTTCGAATGGGATTTGGTACCCCAAAGCTCCCAAAAGTATTGAAAGTTTCGGAAAGTCTTGTCTTGGAAGTCTTGAAAGTATTCGATCATCGATCATGAGATTTCAGAAACGATCTCTCTTCTCCTTCTTTCTAATCTGATTGCTATGAATTTCGATATCGTTCAAATATTGAATTCTATTCTGTTATAAATACATTGTTATATTAAAAAATGTCGGGACAATAGAAAGTTTAAAATAGCTATTGTTCTTTCTTTACTTGCTTGCTTGATTTCTCTATAGAAATTTTTATGCATAAATACATGTATATCGTTAAGTTTCCTTTTTGTATTTTATTGCTGAATCATGCAGCTTTGAAATATACGAAATAACATTGGCAATGTAGAGAGCGCTACAGTTGCAATGCAATTAACTTTCTCATCTATAGTGATTTAAACTGTGACGAATTGTCAGTTTGCGATCTGTCGTTGCTGTGTTATTGTAGTGGTTTTGTATTAATAATTAAATTTTATAAAAGGAGTCCTCCAGAGCTATAAAACATTAAATATAATTAAACTACAATATGAATGCGCCTCCGACCTTCGAATCGTTCCTTTTATATGAAGGAGAAAAAAAGTAAGTATTACAAACCATTGGTTAACCAATTTAAAGGTTTTCATTAAAATGAAATACATGCATATGATTTTTCCTCTATTTATAGAATAATCAAAGAACAAGACACTAAAGTTCCCAATGCCGCGATTTTCACTGTTAATAAGGAAGATCATACCCTTGGAAACATGATACGCAAGTAAGTACATCTTTGCAATTTCACAAAAATTTATGTAATTTTTATAATATGGATATTATCAGCAGTTTCAATTGTTCATTAGTCAGCTACTGAAAGATCCTCAAGTCTTGTTTGCTGGATACAAAGTTCCACATCCATTAGAACACAAATTTGTAATTAGAATCCAAACTACATCAGACTATACGCCACATGATGCTTTTATGCATGCTATTACAGATCTCATAGCAGAACTCTCACTATTTGAAGAACGTTTTAAGGTAAAGAATAAATATATATCATGATTTGTTATGTGACTATAATATTGTGTGTGTAATATTTCAGGAAGCTATTAAGGAGAAAAAGGAAGGACTAGATTAAGTCGTATCTTTCTTCTTTTATATTTATAATTGTATATATGTAAGGGATTAATATGTATCTCAAGTTTTTAGATCATTAAGAGAACTGATTTACTTTAATAAGTACACTGAAAATGACTGGTATTTGTACATATGAATAAAACATTTGTACATATAAATAAAAACAAAAAAAAGATCTCACTCTTCATCTTAAATCAATTTTTCTTTCAAAAAATAGGAAACATAATAAAAAATCAGTTCTTGTTATTTAAAGTAAGTCATTGCTGTGTAATTTAAATAAATTTATGCAAAATGCTAAAATCAGTCTCTTACAATTTTATTTTTTTTAACTACAAAGTTTAGTTATAATTTATTAAATGTACATTTCAAGACAAGATTCAGATTTGAGACAAGATATCAACCCTGTATTAAAGCTTAAAGTTAAAAGGCAAGACAACGGTAAGTCATAGTAGTACAATTCTGCTGAAACGAATTTTGTACAAAGATTAATGGCAAAGAAAAACAAACATACGAAATAATAAATACTTACTTTCATTATATTTCAGTACAAATTTTTTTCAGAAAAATGTACTACCAATCATGTTGATATAAGTTCTAAGACATTGTGAAGAAACTCTGTGAACTAATTCTAATGGCTCGATCATTGAGTTTGTCAATTAAAGGAACTATTATTAAATGTGTGACGTTTTTTGATACTAAATAAATTATTAAATACAGTTACAGGTTGACATAAATAACTAGTATGTACATAATTACATTTGAATTTCGAACGTTTCTTGACGTTCGAAGTTTCGCATGGTATACGTTTAACTGTTCATTATATAAATAATAAACTATGCTCCCATTCTATAATATAATTCAGCAATGTATCATAAAATAACTTAGTCGTAAGTGGTAATAGAACTGGTATATGACTTTGTACTTTAACAATCACATGGAAGCGCAACGAATATACACAGAAAAACATTCTGGTGAACATATATAGACTTTCAAATCATAAATTTAACACGAGGAGCACACATTTCTCATCGAATTGTCGATGTATTTTGAATGGACACACATATTTCTATGCAGGAAGACATGCACAGAACTGTAGCATTAAATTCTTTTATATAAAAATATACTCTGCAAAAATTTTAACAGGTCTTTTCTTTTGTATCTAAGATCTTTGAGAAGCAATGAGATAGGTCAACAAATGACAACACGCCATTAAAAGGTTTCAGCATCATCGCAATCACGAGTATCATGTCCAAACACTGTAAAACAGGTAAAACAATCGTAAATGGAATTGGATAGAAATACGGAAAATTGTTAGACGGATTAGTGTGAGATATTCAGTGTATACTTAAAATAATAACGTATTAGTCTGTGTTAAGGTATTTGTCCAGTTTTTAACTAATATTTTCTAGGAATTAAAAAAGTCATTTAAAAGAATTTTAAACGCTTGCTTTTGTTCCTAGGAAAAAAAATATTATAAATGGATATGGAGAGAATTGCAATTCGCAAAGTTTTAAAGAATAAATTCTTACTTTCACAGTTTTCGCAGTACGGTCTTTCCACCGATGTTTTCTTCGGGGGCTTTACGACCTTTTCCGTATCTAGAAAGTCTTGAGCTTGTCGTGGGCAATCTTCCGTTTCGTGTAAATCAAATTGTTCACAAATATCACAGAACATACGTGGCGCAGCCATTCGTTTTTCTAATGTGGTTCTAAAATTAATTAATGAATATCATACCATTGTTATAACATAGGCTTATTTAAAAATTAAATATTACGAACTTGGTATACTCGTCAGCTTCATTGGCAGGTACTCCTATTTCAAGAACTTCAACTTTACATAGTAAAGCTTCGTTTTTACGTTGCATCTCCACTATTACAGAATTTAAGAAATCTATTTGACTTTTTGCTGTTTCATATTCCTCTTTTAACTTTATCATGTCAATATCTTTATCAACTGAAATTAATAATTTAGCTTTACAATAGAATTGAAAAATCAACAAAGAAGATTAATGAATTTTAAATAAATTTTACCCATATGTTGTTTCATATCACCTCCTGCTGCCTATAATATAAATGAAAATCTAGATATATTATATATTTATTTGTAGCAAATTTACATTAAATTGAAACTCAAGTACTTACATCGTAATTATTCTTTATGTTTTCACGAGTAAGTTTTAATTGACTCGTTGCTTCTGTCCATTTAGCAGTAATTTGTTTATTTTCTCTTTCCCTGAAATGTAAAGTCCATATAAACGTGTGAAGTATTAGAAAAGTATAAAGTTATTTTTTGTGTACCTACAAATTACTTTGTGCTTCTTTTAACTGTGCAGATTCCGTGGATACAAGGTTTAATTTTTCTACCAAATTTTGAATATTTTTCTCGGTTTCTTTTTCTTTAGTTTGTATGGTATTTGTTAACACTTCAATTTTCTTTTTCTGTTCTACAAGTAATCTTTCAAGAGATTCTTTACTATCAACTAGATTTCTATTTTCTTTAATCGCCTCACTTAGTTTACTTTGCATAAGTTTAACTTCTTCATTTTGCATCTGTTCATCCGTTTTCAATTTTTTCATTTGTGCATCTTCTAAGGCTTTAATTTGTGCTGTTAATTTATCGATTGTTACTTCTTTGTTATTCAAATCATTAACTTGTTTTTCTATCGTATCTTGAAGCGATTGTTGATGTTTTTGTAATTCAGAATTTTTCTGCATTGCAAATTCAAGCTCAGTTTGTTTAGCTTTCATTTCACATTCTAAAGTATTTTGTAATTTCATCACAGATTCTTCTTTGGAGCTTTTCAATTCTTTGATTATATGTTCTGATTCCTGAAGCATGTTATTTTTTACATCTAGTTCTTTTTGTATAGTCTCCAACTGTGATTCTAACGTTTTTATATTTTTCTCTAATTTTGATTCTACAGATTTTAGATTATTTTCTAAAGAAATTTTTGTGTCCGTGATGTTAGATATTTCCTTTTCCTTCTTTGATAGCATTTCTTGTAATTTTTTCATTTCCTCTACATTATCCGTTTGTTCCCTTTGAATAGACGCAACAGTGTCATTAAGCTTCAAAATTTGTGCTTCAGTGTGTTCAGTTTCCTTTTTCATTTGTACAAGAGCATCTTCTTTGACTTTAATCATTTCCGCAGCAACATCTAGTTTATCCCTCAATTCTTTTACTTCACTGGACATACTATCTAACGACGTAGTAAGATTTTTGTCAGTAGCTTCTTGATTAGCTATCAAAGCTTCGTTCGTTTTCTGTAATTCTTCATATTTTTTTTGTAACTCATGCAGATTAGAATCTTTTTCTGTCATTAATGATTCTAATTTCGCACGGTTTGTTGCTTCAGCTTCGAGTTTTTCTGTCAATTCTTCAATTGTCCAACGATTGGCACTTTGATTAGCTTCTAACTTAGATTTGATCTTTTGTAAAGTCTTTGTTGTCTCTTGAGAAGTAGTTAATTCCGTCTTTATGTTATCAATCACTTTCTGAAGAGAAGACACCTCCTCTTTATGTGTATTTTTTAAAGTTTCATGTTGTTTTTGTAGATTAAGAATTTCCTCTTTGTTATTTTTTAGTTCATTTGAAAGATTCAATGATTCCTGAGTTCTTTCTTTAAGTTCTTCTTTAATGTAATCATTTTCTTTTATTTGTTTTTCAAGTTCTACATTTTCCGTTTCAAACCCTTTTATTTTGCTAGATAACTCCACGTTCAATTTCTTCTCTTTTTCCAATTCAGATTTATTATTTTCTAATTCTGAGCGTTGTTCTTGAATTAATGTATTAGCTTTGTTTAATTCTGTTTCGATATTAATCAACTTCAACTCTAATGATTTGAGCATAGTTTCATTTTTGAATGCTTTATCTTTAAATTCATCAAGTTCTTTTTCTTTTGTTCGTAAATCCTCGTTGTATTTCATAAGTTGCTCCGATGAATCAGCGGAAGTACTTATCAAATTTGCAATATCAGCTTCCTAAATATAAAACGAATAATTAAATATTTTACATCTAAAAATTAAAAATCTATATATCTATTAAAAATCTAAATAAACTTTAAATAAAGTAACTATTTACCAATTTTTCCTTTTGAGAAGTGACTTGCGACAGTTTATTTTCTGTACCAGCAACTTGTTGATTTAATTGTTCTATATTGCTTTGAAGTCCTTGGAATTCATTCTCCAGATTTGTTTTAGTTTGTTCCGATAAAGTAAGTGCATTTTGTAAATCTGAAACATAGACAACAATAATCTTAATTTAGCGATACAATTACTGAAATTTGATATTTATATGTTTTACCTAAAGTCTTTTGTGTGAGATTTTTTATTTCTTCATCTTTATTGGCAAGGATCGACTTCAATTCAAGGACATCATTTTCTAATTTACTGAGTAATAATGATTTCTGAGATATATAAGCATTTGCTTCTTCTATACATTTTGCTTTCTCTTCAATCTGGCCCTGATAACGTTTAGTTAATTCTTCTATTTCAGCTGCAGTTGTTGAACGAAGTTCTGATAGTTCCTTTTCTTTCACTTTCAACTCTTCGCTTAATTTCTTCAATTGGACTGAGGAATTGGCCTCGGTAGCCATTAAGGAAGCGATATCATGTTCCTAAAATAGTAAAAAAAATTATATTTAGTAGTAGAACATAATATTTATAGAAAGCAGTACTTACCAACTTCTGCTTTTCCTGGACTATTTTAAAACTATCATCAGCAATTTTTTCGTACTCTTGGATTTGTTTAGAAAGCGAATAATTCTTTTCTTCCATTAACTTGAGCCTTTTGTTTAGTTCTGTAAATTAATTTAAGTAATATAAGTTAAGATTACACAGCTTTCTAGTCTAGTACTTGGACATCTTGTATTGTGAACATACCTTCCAGTTTCTTTAAAGCAACAGATAATTCTTCATCTTTTTTCTTATTTATATCAATTTGCGTGGATAGTTCAACCATCAGTTTTTCAGTCTCAGATATTTTTTGATCAAGCTTAGTAGAAACTTCTTTAATCTTCGAGTCTTTCATATTCAATTGTTCATTGAAAGACTCTGAAAGTTTGCTAATTTGCTTCATATTCTCAGTCTTAAGATTCTCCAATGCAACATTTTGTACTTCTAACTGTTTTTTTGATTGTAGTTCTAATTCTTCTGTTTTTGCTTTCAAAAGATTTTCCTTCTCTTCGACTATCTTATCATACTTTGACTTCAATAATTCCTTTTCACTTGTACTTTCCTTTTTAATATTTTCTATCGTTTCTGCAGCTTTTTGCAACTGCTCTTTCAAAGTATTTGTACTGTGTTCAAATTGCTTTTTCATATCTTCTATCAACGTATTCTTTTCCTCCAAATCTTTCGTCGCACGTTCTATTTCTGTCCGCAAACTTGTCTCTGATTCTTTATGAACCGCGCTTTCTTGTTGATTTTCTTTTAATTTTGATTGCAATTCAGTTATTTGATTTATATATTGCTCCATAAGTATTCTTTTCTCTTGCATCTCATTCTCAAGATTATTTCTACTTTCCTCCAAAATTTTATTGCGACTCTGTAAGTCTAAATCAATTCGTGATTAAAATAAATTGTACAAAATAGTGCATGATAAATAAAATCCTTTCCCAAGGTACCTTCGAGTTGCTGCGTTTCTTGAGTAGTAGCGTTTGAGACTTCATTGCGAAGACGGGTCAGTTCTTCTTCCGTTTCGAATAATTTGATGCTATCACGTTCAAGTTGACCGACACGTTCTCTTTCTTCCAGCAACAGCTTTTCAAGATCTTTGATCTTATTTTCATTTACAGTATTTATCACCTAACCACAAACGTATTTGTTTAGTATAATAATAAATCAATTTAAACAGACATTAACTAACACAAAGTGCATTAAGATATACAATATCAATTTTCTATCCATAAAGTTGGTTTAGGCGAGAGTGCAATAAAATACAAAATATAATTTTTTTTTGTATGCCTCAACAAGTGTAAGACATATTATTTGATTTTGCAGAATAACAATATACAACCGTGTGTAACATAATGGAATCAAAAATATATAAATTTAACACAGTATGATAAACAAAATATGAAATGAATAGCTAATAAATAAATAAATAGAGTACCAAATAAATAAATAAAAAAGAATTATATTGATTCTTAAATTTATCGTACGATGACTTAATTATTTACTACATATTAATAATTGATTCTTATGTAAAGCACAAATTTGGCGTGAAAAAAAGCAATACTGAAAATAGCAATTATGTTCATAGTGCACCGTAAAGCGTGTTAATCCCGCACCTTTCTAACGGATTGTACGTAACGATTAGATAAAAATCTATTCATTACATGTTACAAATTTATCTTTTTCAATCTATAATCCTTTCTTTTATCTTTTTCTTTTATATGCCCTAAGTAATTTACATACGAGCATCAAATAGTGCTAGTATAATTTCAACTCTAATATTTAATGTCAACGAAGATTGAGAATCAATTAGTTGGGGAAAGCATCGAAGAGATACTGCGACATCACATATTATTTTGACAAACTTGTGATGAAATGCTAAACGACATGACTACAGTGATGGTAAGAGAAGCAGTGCAGAAAAACAGCATCATCAACCCCTCCTCTATCCCAAATGGCTGCCATCGGATACTCACACATTGCTCACTTCTTTCTTTCTGAAAATAAACGATAAGTTTTTTACGTTAACCCATAGCCTAGAAACAAGCTTTTGTCATATACCATACGAAATCTTTCATTTTTTATTTTTGGTAAATTATCTTTTTAAACTTAAATAACTTTCCAAAGTTTTAATTATTGCTTACGAATGATTTGGGTCGGGGGGAATTTTAACACTTTATCGTTTTGAATTGAGTTACATATGTATATACTATGTATGTACTAGCTTTGCCCATCACCATTTTATGTACAAGCTCCTAATACTAGGAAAAGCATGTTAATCTAGTCCCTAATTTTAATGTTCTATAGTTCTTTGAAATTTTGCCAAACAATTGATGTATAGTTAAACATCTCAGAACAGAAGTAGAAATTTGGCAAAACAAAGTGAAACAAGAAAAAAATATAAAAACCATGAACATGTTTTTCTATTCCACCTCGTGTTTTGTCGTTCGTTTAAGCTATTTCTAAAGTTCTTCCTAAAAATGTTCACACTTACCTTACAATATATCTCATATTAAATTAATATATTTTAATATATATCGTTTTATGTCTGGAATAAAAATTGTATACAGTTAAGATGTGTACCTGAATATCATCCTTGTTAACCGATTCTTCCTCGAAACGAAACAGGAGATCTTCACACTTCCTCTTCTCTTCCTCCAATTGTAAAGCAAGTGCATTTTTCTCTTCGAGTAATTTTGAAAACGCAACCTCCGCGTCAGTAACGGTTTTTTGCATTTTCTCGCGATACTAAAATTGAAATGACACTTTTCAATATTATCATAATATTAAACGACTAAATAAGCTACGCATGATAATATTACAACCTGCTCATATTCTTTTACTACTGAAATAAGCGACTGTTCTGCCTGATCTGCTTGACTTGCGGCTTTCGTAATTCGTTCACGTTCTAAATCTCGTTCCTTCCGGAGAATCTCGATTTCCTGTTGTTTCTCCTTTAACGTTTCCTAAAAATGGTGGAGATATGTGTAAAAAAAAAAAATTGCTAATATCGTTTAAACATTTATTAGGAATGCTCTATTGAAAGGATTTCTCAATGCAGCATTACAATACATATTTAGTCAAGAAATTCATATCATAATCGCGCGAGTTTATATCATAATAACACTTTCTATGTTGATCATAACAAAAGCAAATATTTAATTATTGCCATCAAAACTGTGTGTCTATGTACTTATGCAAAGACCATGTTTATTCTATTCATAGTGTGCTCTTTATCTTGACAGATTTTTGTCACTATTCTTACGTTACTCGAGAACCGGTTTTTGATGAATACGTGAAAAGCAAAGTAAGTTTGCTCGATAAAAATGCAAACCGCATAGCGTTACACAGATACAGAATTTGCAATTTAAATATACATAATTATCGCTATATACAACAACGAGGACATTGTGTCGCTAACGATAAATACACATCGAATACTTTATTCTCAACACGAATCTCAAAAGCGTGTAAACCGAGCAGGTTGAATTATTTATTGCACACTTGATTTGATGACGTTTAATTAAATAAATACGAGTCGCATCACAAATGGCAGCGAAATAAATGATTGGAGATAAATTTCACAATACTGGTAACTTAGAATGCTTTCGTTCAGTTTAAAAAAATAAAATTAAAAAAAAAAATTAATTTACTAGAAAAGTATATACTCATCCAGGTGGGAATGAGATTTTTAAGGAGATTAAAAGGAATGGACGGATGATTTTATTAACATCACATACAAGTATCAAAATACTTTTGTAAGCTACTTATTGTCTACTATAAAACTAGTGGTAACGCGCTATAATATTCTAAATTCTAAATGAATCAACATGACAAATCTTTACTTTCAAATCATACTGATTATATCTGAAATTATGCAAATACATAGTCACAATATGTTTGTTAATGTATTTCTATTATGTGGAGTGTATGAAGGATATCATCTATTATACTTCTAATTAAAGAGGGTATTGATAAGTAACCGAAATAAATGTTAGATCATAATCTCACCTGCAGGGTGATTCGTGCAGGTGTTGAGGTGCGAAAACCAGGCCGCTGGAATTATAGATGCAACAAAAAACAAAAATATATCATGCAACAGCCATACAGTTAATCCACTCAACTCCTACCTCTTATTTACTTCCTCTTCCAATAAATAAATATATATATCATTTTTCTCTCGATAAAAAAAAAATATATAAAGACTCTGTGAAAAGAATACTGTACGAATATATGACTTTTCTGTAAGCGTTCTATAAAGTTAAATACGCCCAAAGATTAGGAATACTGGATATCTCTTTGGATCGTAAATTAGGTTCGACTTAAACTAATCTCTAACAATCGACAATGTTATTAACAAGAACAACAGCAATGATAACAAATGTAACACGCACATACAGATATATATATATATATATATATATATATATATGTATCTGTGTACTGTATGTGTGTGTGTGTCTATATCAATCTAACAACATCACTATATGACTAAGAAGCTAACAACTCGCAGTTTCACTCGCAAACGCGTTTCAAAGCAGGTTTAAAGGAGGTGATGCTTTATTTATACAAACTAGCAGAAACGCGTTCATTGTACTCCTTGGAATAATCAGAGAATTATTTATTCTACAAACAAGCGTATCTAATACTTTGAATCTTAAGGTACAAATCTGGTACCAAAGCAAATACACGTTTTCCAAAATTTTAAAGCCATTGCCACCATCTGTTCGAGTTTCTTTTCGTTACCTTTGCAGGATAATCAAAGCAAAATTTTATTCCTTTCTTGTCTTTTTCTTTTTTCTTTTTTTTTTTTGCGAAGATTCAAAATTTTAGAAATACATAGAATATATAACAAAACAGCCAGATGTGTGTTCATATAGTACCGACAATTTCAATTACATATAATTACAAAATGGTGCATGATCTCAAATTTTTGAACATTAACGCGTTCGTAATACATAGACTGCGGATATTCATACAGATTCAAATTTTATTAAGAAATGGAACCTAAGCGAAAGTTTGTACTCTAGATATCGTATACGCACGTTCTGCGCATTTACGCGTTTTTAAATTTCTCAAAAATGTATAAAAATCCGCAATCATCGTCCCAAATGAGAAATCTATTCTTTCAATCCCCTGATTGTTCGAGTGGAGTGGCAAATAAATTGGACAGTCAGGAATCTGCGTTCTGCAGAGAAGATACAAGCTGCAGGCGATCTTCCTCACTCTGGCTCCGCGAATCTTACCCTCGTGGCGCTAACACCAGCCTTGGTGGCTGTGCTCGCGGTGCTGATGATGCTCGACATCGAGAGCAATGACTCTCTGGAACCGGTCTTCCTCAGGGACGTGTTCAGGGAGGCGCCAGTTGGCTTGTGCACTATGCACGATGACCTTTTGCTAGACGGCGACCGGCTGACCTTGTGTGCGGGTGCGAACAGACCGTATTTAGGTCGACACTCGAAGTACCTGAACGAATGCTAAACTGATTAGCAAAGCAGAGGTAGAAAGCAGGAGCTAATTGATTTTTTTATATCGTTTTTCTTAAACTTCATCCACTTTCTAAGTAACACAGAGATTTCTCTGTTGTCGTGTGATTCATTTTGTTACATAATTAATGAAACTAATGGAAATTTAGTCTGATCTTTTCTCTGATCGTTTTTCAATAGTAAAAGAGAATACTGGTAATAAATGTCAAGGCTGTCGTCGTTATCCGTTTACATTTGTATGCAATCGAAGTTATAAATACAGCCATTGGCGTGATCGAATCGAGTTAATTAATTCGAAGTTGCAGAATCTAGGGAGAAGCTTGATCGAACAAAACGCTACTCCCACGCTGCGAATACCTGTGCCCTATTATGATCTGAATTAGACATTTCTACAGCTCAAAATCTATACCGTTCTTCTGCTTTATGTATCATAGATTAGACTCGCAGAGGTATTAAAAAATATATTTCGTTGAGAAGATTTATCAGAAAATAAAACAATTCAACAAAGATAAGATCTAAAAACAAAAGAAAGATGATAATAAAGAGTCCAAAGAATCTAAGAAGATAATAGAAAAGTTTCTTCTTCTTTTAAATCCAAGCACCAGAGTAATAAAATAATTTGTCTAATTTTCTTGGACAAACACGTTTTAAGTTAACAAGGGAATCGCGAGGAATGCGTAAATGTTAAATAACAAAATGAATCAGACAGATAAGAGTAAAAATGTAAAGACTGATACATATCTCTTCAGGGCATAAAAAATTGTTAAAATGGGGAAAAATCCATCACGCATTGATTAGGGAAGCGATGTTGGGCGATTGAAATTTTTGGTCCAGACTATAAATTTCGAATATCGATGCAGACCTCTTATCGTTGACGGAACCATCGTTTTTTCCAATCGGCTCATCTAGTTCCACACCGCACCATTCGCCAAGTGCAAACTCTGTGATGCCGATGTACCTGAGGACACCGGTTTTGCTGCCTTGACTGGACGATACTATTACCCTGTCACCTATCCTGAGATCCCTCTGCGACACCGTGGACGATAGACTCGTCGTTGATGCGTCTGCGTGACGAGTTACAATACGTTTCTTATAACAGATGAATTTTTTACAGTAGAAGAATACATGCATGAAACATTAAGATAAGATTACGTAAAACCACTTTGTCAGAAGGTGTTTAAGATACTGGTGATTGGAATTAATCCTCAACTACAGTTAGAAACGAGACTCCTAATGAGTGTAAGGATAGATATGCTATCACGAATATTTTGAACGTAAGATGTTTTTAAAAAGATATAGAATAAATATGTGAATGTTAAAATATTTCTAATATTAGTAGTAACAACGATGAAATAAGGAACACAAATGAAAAAAGAAACTCATTAATAGTTTTACAGACAATTTAATTAAAATCTGTAAACATTGAGAATTTGATAGCGAGGAATTTTTTAAAGAAATAATATATGCGTAAGGATCGTTTAAATCTAAATCTTAGTTGAGGGTTAATCCAAAAATCCACTGTTTCTACGTTTACAATTTTTACAATTTAATCGACGATAAGAAAGTGAGGAAGCGGTATCCAAATTTATTTATTAAACAGACAAAACTCGTTGCGTGGAGAATTAACTACATAAATAATCGGACATCGAAAAACCTAGACTACGCTACGATGCATAATGGAAGAGACAGTATAGTACGTCGTTCTATTTGGGGAGATTTAAAATTCTAAGTGTTTAGGTGATAACGCTACAGAACAAGGAATATTATACAGCATGCTATGTATTAAACACAATAATAAAACAGTCTACATGGTGCAACTTTAAGCTGTACAGCGTGCAACTGGACGTTTACTCAGAAAAGCATAAACAATTTAACAGAGAATTTTGCAGAGATCATTTCCTTACCTAAACGATCCTGAAATAATCAACGATTATCAAATAATAGGTTGTTGCATAAATTCTGTCTGATTCTTGATTTACATAAACAGGTTGCAGTCAATGTTATAATAAATATGACAATTCCATACATATACACTGTCTATCATAAATATTAGAACACCCATTCGTTACATTTGTTGAAAAATTTTAATCAATACGTATCAATGAAATAACAAACTTATAATAAAGTAACTAGAAAATAAAAGCAATAAAGAGCGTTCAATTTGTACGATGACAAATATGGTACCAAGAAATTTTCATCATTTTCAACCACGGAAACGAATAAACAATTTTGAACTCGTTAAAATGCAACATACGATAAATTGAATGATTTTTATAAAAGATGCATCACGAAAGATTCACGTAGATCAATTTTGTACATCGGATTTCTGCGAGATCTACTCTGGCAGATATAACTTATGCAGCAACCTAACACAACTTATATTGTACAATTTACACGATACTCTATAATGTACATCTTAAACCTACAAAATTCTCGAACAGCAAACGAACAACTCGTTTCTATTCCACGATTCTACCGAGAGGAGACACCCAAAAGAGGAAAAAGAAAAGAAACAAATTCTTTCAGATTCTTCTTGTACGGCTCTCGTTCCAAGCGTTCTTAAACAGAAAGTTCAAGCACACTACGGACGAGGAGAATATTTCTTGCAGCGTTCCTTACTTAGAGACGGAGACATGGACTTGCTGAGGCTTCCTTTCGCGCTGTCACTTGGCGACGTAGGTGTCTTTTGTATCGGTGATATTGCAGCGATGATATCGGTCAACGGTGCTCTGGTCAGTCTGGTCAATCGAGAGAATATTCCTCGCTTTGGTTCGCATTGGAAATACCGACTGCCAGCCACGGATCCATCGTTCTTGCCTGAAGCGTCCACTCGTTCGTTAATTTTCGTCGAAGATGATTTCCTCCTCGAGGATGACGGCTAGAGCTTACCAATAGGTTCGTCCAGTACCACTCCAGCCCAATCTCCGGGGGCAAATTGAGTTTCGCCGATGTAAGCAATGGAGCCTGGTTTTGTGCCACCGACCCATACTCGATCTCCTATTATGAAGCTGTCCGTATCCTCCGTCAGAACCACGCTGTTATCTAATCATATGGTGGAATTACATATAAGCGTGTTTAATTGCGCTGCTGAGTTGCTTTGCTTCGTTAGAGTTTTTTGTTCAAGCGTGTTTTCTTTTCTCTTTTAATTTGTTATTTCGGGGAGGAAAATAGGTTCGTTGAGCGGATTCTCTAAATCGAGTCTTTTCTTCTGCTATAATTTTTCTCGATTCGATATTTCAGGAACGCAGTTTATCGTTCAACTTCTTTCTTTTCGATTTATTTTAGAAAGGAAGATAAACTCGTTAAATACGAGTTCTCTTCTCTATTCTTATTTTATTTAAGGAAGGAAGGTTAACTCGTTGAATGGGATTTTTGATCCGAAATTTTGCTTTTTTTTTTTAATAATTTTATTCTATTATTTTACAGGGGAAGATATACTCGTTGAGTGGAGTTTTTAATTCGAGCGCTTCTTTCTTTCCGTTCTTTTTAATAATATTGGCAAAGATCCCTGTCGGTGAAATATTCCTTTTTCTTTTCATTTTTACGTTAATAACGGCTATAGAGATCGTTCATTAGGCATCAGGCATACACGCAACAAAAGCTACACAGATTCACAAGAAAAACGATGTAATTGTATGTAATCGTTATCGCGGACCGATGCGAGAATAATCGCTCATTTTCAGAAAGATTAGTCAGGTCTAAAAGAATCTGAGGTCATGGGTGTGTTGATTTAAGTACTGCGAGAATCACAGTTTCTGGACGAATGCCAAGATAACAGAAATTCTATCGCAGTCGATGCAAGAACGAAGTCATACGAAATTCACTATACTTTTTGCACTGCGGTGCACTCAATTATTTCTTAGTATATTCTTCGTATTAAATACTTTAATAAATATTATAATTTATTGATAGGGAAATGCGATTGGATACAAAGTGACCAAAGAACATGACAGGGTTAATATCTTATCATGTAAATCTCTAAAAATTTAACGATTATTTTTTGCATTCACTGTAGCAAAGACATAAAAAACTAGAAGGAAAAGAAAACAGAAAAGAAACAAAGCACCTACCTGATCCTCTGCGCAGGCCAGCCTCGCTTAATCGACGGCCGTGCGTTTCCCAGAGATGATCCATCTGGTCTGTGGTCATGCAAAACAACGCAGAACAATGCAAATCAAACGAAACAAAAAGCATGCTTTCACGGGGCAAACAAGCTTCGTTTATCTTCATTTGGTCTTCAACTCCGTTGAAGAGTTGAACGCCACGAAATACGATTTAAAAAAAAGGAAAAAAAAATTATAACACTAAAGTGGATATAGTGGACGTCACATTGCGTAGTGAAAGATCAAGATTCGTATCATGTGTTACGCATGATAACACAAATCGTAATACGTTTTTTTTTTAATTGCACTTTGCTGATACGTAAGACAGGAAGTTCATTTCCTATGGGCCAAGTTATTAAGCGTAAAGTTATGTAAAACAGGGATCAACGAGGCGTGTTCAAGTACAAATTGATCGATGATGATGCTGTAAAATTTTGTATTTAAGAGTTTAATGAATGTGCAAGTAAATATATTTCATATTGATAATTAGATATAATAAAAATATAGTTTGAAATAATTGGAAACATGTATCTGTGTATTCGAATTTCAGTAATTGAATATTTAGTGAATACTGAATAAATTCATCAACAGGAAACAAATTTAACAAATTTTAATTACAATTTTAATTACGTACAATTTGGATATATCGAGTACTCGAATATTATCCTTTCGCTATTCAATCGTATATCGTAGGTTCCTATAGTATTTCTACTTTGCTATTTTAACTTCGTTTTGATACTTAAGAATTTTTAAAATATTCATTCATCTTTTGGGCAATTTCATTCTATTTATTTCAATATAAATTATTCAATCATTGGAAGAAGATGGAATGAAAAACAAAATATGTATCGTAGCTGTCTCGACAATAATTTAATTACAACGTAGGTCGAGCGTGTTATCTCGTAGCTTACGATCTCTACTAATAAAAAACTAGAGAAAAATGTCGCGATTCGCGATTTAATTAACTATTCATGAGCGATCTGTGGGCGAGCCGGTGGTAGTAGGTCGGTCGCGTGGGTAGAAGCCTCTGTTCTACGAGATCAATTCGCGATTAGAGCGAAACTATCGAACATTGAATCATGCATGCACGATACGGTTAAAGATAATTCTCTGTATAAGATTTTTCGGACATAATACTTGCAATGTACGAAGATTGTACAATCTTCTGTATGATAAGAAAAATGAATATAAATAGGATGAATTTTAGAATTAAGAAAATGAATAAATAAATAGCAAAATAAGCTAAAAGAAACGATAAAGTAAGATTTCTAGAAATCCTTCCCAAATTTCTCCATTGCAATCAATTTGTGAAAAGTATAGAATTTAAAATAATATAAATTAAAATAATATAAAATAATATAAATAATTCATATTCAATAGTAAAGTAAACCTATATAGTGATAATTGTTACAATATTATATTGCAAGATAATTAGAATTATTGCGTTGCAATAGTAACTAACCGATTTGTAACAATAATATATATTGTAACAATATATATATTGTAACAATATTGTAATATATATTGTAACAATAATATAAGATAATCGTACAAGATATATCGTAAGATAATTAGAATTACTGTATTACAATGATAACTAACCCAAGATGAATACCAACCCCAAACTACTGAAGTATAAATCGGTTAAATAATTTAAAAATCGACCATAAAAGATTACGACGCAGTTCTACTTTCCAAATACATACTATATAAAGATCGATGCATCATTATCTAACGCTTCGAACCGTCACACGTGAGTCATTCAGAAAAAAAGTACAGAGAAGAAACCATGCAAGTCGGATGACCAATTAAGTTCAGGTAAATCCTACATATAATGAAATGGCTATATAAAGCAGTAGTCTTATTTTAATTTACTTCTAGTGACAAATATAGTGAACAAGATGCTATCAAAATAAACTTTGTATAGTATCAAGAACTTTGACCGGTTGACACGTGCTATGCTTTGTGATCAGATCCGTACAAATAGTCATACGATCCAAGATATTTCGGTTCCGCACGGATGTAAGTAGACGATCCATATGTAAACAAGGTTAATAGTAGTACCGATTCGATTACTATTAAGGTCAGGTGGCAATTTGTTCCTGGAATCTAATCTAATGAACATCCCGCGTAACGCGATCTTCACAATCTCTGTGACCGATTCGATTTTCAATCACGCTCAACCAGTCACTCGCTGATGCATCCAATTTTTCTTGCGTACATACTCTGTTGAATAATATTGAACGATGTATTCGTTGTAGAGTTTGAAGTTGCGGATGGAAGCTTTGAAAAAGTTGCATTTTTCTGGAAATTTGAATTTTAGATCATGATTGATTTGTTAGAGACGAATTCTAACGAAAATTGTGAAAGGTCGTAAAAAAGTTTTTCAATATTTTCAGAAGTTTAAATATCACGAAAATGAAATGTACGCGCTACGGTTCCTCTTTAAGAAACTCTATGCTAGATATTCTAGAAATTCCACTTTTAGATATCTTGGAAATGAATTCCAATGGAAATTGGAAATTCATATAAACAGATTTTTTCGTAATTTGACAAGTTTAAATATTATGAAAATGCAACCTAAAATTTGTAGCTCCTATTCGAAAGAATAGATAATAATGTATACGGTTGAAGATCCTTCTAACATTATTATGGAAGATTATAGAATAGACAATTTTTACGCAAACCCTCCTATCTTACATATAAAACGCAAATGCTTTGCATTTAAAGAAAAGAAACTTGGTCCCAACCCAAGAAGGTGTACCTAAACTTTAAGTATAATGAAATTATTTATGAGAGTATTGGTAATGCATGCAAGAAATTATGTTCTACGTCCAATTAACGAGTGATGTGTATCCATTAAAGGAGATAATGAATGCGATTCATCGTGTTGTGTTACTGGCGCCAACAAGCTGGTGGATAAAATTCGTGAATTGATCTCAAAACCGGTTGCCACTGCCGGTGTGAATATCAAAGACGCCTAAAACAAGTAACATCTTCGGTCTCGTCCACCATATTTAGTCGATGGTGGCACACGGTGTTATTGGACATCATGAAACCGTGATTACGTCAGAAAGAAAGACTGTCACTTTAAAAAACCAAGCATGACCTATGAAGGAATGCTAATGGGACGTGGAGAAAAAAAACACGCGTAAACATTTGTATGACGTGTTTGCAACGTTGGTATCACCCATGCGATAACTACTCGACCAAAGAATTTTATGAATATTGGTCACCGTGAACCACAAGTAAAAAGAAACATTAGGTATCAGACACAGGTAACGATCTGAATGATCCACATTGAAGATAATTAATAGCAATGGGGATGAATTGTTGATGTAATCATACATGAAACATCAACTGTTAACCTTTGCCATACTAATATCTGCAATAAATTGTGAGAGAATGAGCGGATGATAAAAGATAACTTGAGGCCTTAACTGGCGGCCTTTCGATCGTTAAAGGGTTAATACATAGAAAACACCGATTTTTCTCCTATTCAAATTAACAAGGCTACTTTCAGTTCTTTAGGTTTCCGGTAAAGGGGAGTCATCCATACTACGACATTCTCAGTTTTTTAAATTCTAACGATAGAATATTCCAAATTTGTTCAAACCCTGAATGAACTATCCTCTATCTCAATCACCATACGTTATTATCATGCTCTCTTAGGTAACTCCAATAAAAATATACGATTCGAAGGACACCAAAGTGCGGTCAATCTTGTTTTCCTCCTCCTTTATTAACAAAGAATCTCTTTAATGATGAATATCAGATACCAGGAAATCAGATCTACGTCTACGTTTCGATGCCAATTTGCAAATTCACATTGTTACCTTGAGCTTTTCTATCGCGTTGCGAAACTCGAGCCGAAGCGGCGCTACGCGCACGACCGATCATAGCTGCAAGGTGGACGCCGTGAAAATCCCTGCCCGAAATGGAAAGCGTGGCGAGCACGTGGGAGGAAAGACGAAACGTACGGTTGGAAATTGAGCGTACAATAAACACACGCGAATTGCATAACGCAATGTGCGTCATGCGACGATAATTGCACCGACTGCACGCGTTGCGAGTCCCTTCCTAGCTGCGGTACAACCGAGCCACTGGATGAACCAATAAGGCAAGATAGCTGCCCTCGATGCGAGACCAGGCGCTTTTGTACGAGGCTAGCGTCTCTTTCCGCCCCGCCCGCCCGTGAATAATCGAACAGACTATCTGGATCTTGCCGCTTGTGCGACTATTCTAGAACAACATCCAAGGTTTAGTCTTTGATCATCAATGGATACCCTTGTAAGAAAGGTTTTGGGGCTGAAGTGACTGGTGCTTCAGAGGTCTTTAGGGGTTGTAAAGGTGGTGATGATATTTGAGCTGAAGCGATACTCAGAGAAGCCAAGGGATGATCAGGATTCTTGAGGAAATCACTTGATAATATAGAGCTTAATCTGAGAGAGAGAGAGAGAGAGAGAGAGAGAGAAAATTTGAGAGTTCTAAAGCTGATCTGTAGGTATATAATGATATATGCGATGCAGTTCTGTGAAATAAGAGATATGTATGATATTTGGTAATTTGGTTGAGGAGTCAAACATGTATGTTATCTAACAGTTTGAAATGAGAATTTAAGGCTGAGGCATTTGGTGATTTAAAATGGAAAATACTCACAGAAATAAAGATTTTGCATCTCAATATAGTTAATTGACTGATTCAAACATTACTTTGAAATAACTGAGAGTAGAGCTATAAAGTAAAGTAAGAATACGTCTGAAATATTCTCTACAACTTTCAAAAACAAATAAGTTTCTGAAATAAATGGAGAACAGCGAATAAAGGCTTGATTAAAATCAACCCTAACAAATACTGACAGAGAATCTCATAAAAATATCCATTAAAAATTTAAAGAAAAAGTCCATCAAACACGATCGAATTAATTGAAAAAAGCAAATTAATTAATGATCTATTGTTTAATTAGTAACGTTAAAATCAAGTAGAATTCACTTTACCATTCCAACTGATCTCTTCGATGAAACAAAGTGTTGACGGTACTCGATAACGATCTTAGTATTTGTTAGTGAGAAATCGCTATATTTACCAGATCGCTCGGACGAGATGTGTTGCGTTGAGAGGTGGAAGAACGACTCGCGAGAAGTTCGAGAAGTCGGACTTGTAAAAGCATTCGTTCACGCATGTCTCAGGGTCTCGTGGGCGTACTCGTTTATGCGGCGTGGGGAATTAACGGAGCCCTTTATTTGTATCGTTTCCTCGACTAATATACACATGTGCTGAGTAGGAATCACATTCGACGATTCGTTATTCATATTAATTCAAGTCGATTTTATAATTGTTGCCATTATAGACTATAAATACAAATGTTTACATCCACTTTTCTACTTGCTCTATTTATAAAGAACATTATGAACATGAAATAAGAGAATAAACAATATTTGTATTTTAAATGATACAACAAGTCATATAATATTATGATCATGAAAAGTTTAAGGAGATTTCTATGATTAGATACTATCTCCAGGTGATATTATGTTATCAAGTGAATTTCTAGAACCTGTTTATACATTATGTATACAATTAAAATATGATGCTTCTTGAAATATTTAAAAATTTTCTTCGAATTAAGTAATGTTTTACATGTAAGAGACAAGGTATATTGGACACTGAAGCTAATAAAATATTGGATAAAGTCATATAATCTTTCCAAAACATGCATATACAGTGTGATATAATAAATAAATTTACAGAAGACTCACTCATTGATGGTCTTGGAGGTGATGGCGGAACAGCTGGTCTTGGTGGTAAATTGCTACATGGTCGACCAATTTTTGAGGGTGGTCTTATTCCTGATGGTTTTGGATCAGTCATCTTTTATGTATACACTCACTGTTATATAACACTGAAACATGCAAATGAAGGGTTAATAAAATTGAAGGAAAAGTACAACATACATAAAAAAAAAAATTCTAAAATATAGATATACATTGCTATATTTTAATAGAATATTAGTAGAGTAATAGTAATATATAAATATTATGGTATACAAAATATCAATGGTAAAATTTTATACGAATTACAGGATTCAATACTATATATAACAAAATAATTTTAATTATAAATATAAAAATAATCTTAAATCGTCTTAATTGCCTTTCAATTCTTTATTTATATTTAGTTTTACATTGATTTTCCGAAAGAAAATATATTCGTATCACACTCAAAATTCAAAAATCATAATCGAGAAGTCATTAAAGTACGTTGAAGTCGAAATCAAAAACTTGAATTGCGCACGCACTTAAGTAAAATACGTAATAATTGTGACAAATGTTTGACACTTGTTAAAAAGCATAAAAATACGATCTATTACCTTCACATATAAAAATAAAACATGTTAAAATATGAATTTCATTTGAAAACGGATATTATGACGTTAAAAAAATGTCAAACGGAAAGTTAACCTCATTGAGATGAAAGTTCATTGTTTAAGAAGAAAAGAAAAACAGACATCATACCTTATTTAAATATGACGTGATGTTTTTGGGCACAATCAATTAACATATTTTACAAGCAACAATTAAAACATCACTATGTTCACGAACAAGCACCGCGAAATATTCGCACAAATTCACACGGCGGTCAACGGAAAAGTGACAATTATTGGCGACAGAAGCGCTGTCACGGTCTGCTGGCGAATTAATTTTTAACTTTCTGTCAATATTCCTTGTATTTTAATGTAATTATTTATATCGATAAATCTCTCTCGCACACTGTCCGATCTTTTTTACATATTTAACATATATTTTATAACCTTTCTTATAAATGTTTTTTACGATTGATTATCATCTTTATTTACTACCTTTTTCTATTTGCAAACAACAACGTTTTCAAGTTTCATTACTGTATTATTATTGTTTCCGTTTTTCATAAAGCAATGAAGAAATAAATTCAATATATTTTTATATTAAATAAAGATTTGAATATTAATTTAAAACTTTCGATATAATAACCAAATTTTTGTAAAATTAATATGACAAAATGTCTGGTATTTAAATAAATTTCTTTGATTTTATCAAACGTCAAACTTCAATTGGTCATTGAAGAGTCACATTTCAGGGTACAATCGCATAAACAGGTTTGAGACACTTTTGCGGATTCTTAGAAATCAGTTTTGAGGTTAGGTTAGCATAACCTAACACAAAAAATGACGGTTGAATTATCAGCAGTACCACTTGTTTCTTTATCCGCCCAAAGTAAATGTGTTATTTCATCATTATTAAATCCTCTGAAAATTTTGCCTTCTGAAAATGGATTACCAAGGTAATTCAGATTTTGTTAATCTGATAAACTCATTTTCAAAGTTTCAATTTTTCTGTGTTAACTCTTAATAGTTAATAATTTTTATCAATTTCCCAGAGATTGGAGAGGCCTCGCGCACGTTTGCAAATTAAGTGGAGAAATAATACCACTATTGACGTCGCATCCAGATCCAACTGCATATATTTTAACAGCTTGGCAACAGCAAGAAAAAGATATTACGCTGAAGGATTTACAGACTGTGCTGGAAGAAATTGAACGATGGGATATCTTAGACGATACATCAAAACTTTTTGGTTTGTATTAATTATAATATGTAATTATATTTTGTTACGTATGCATTTGGCCGTAAATCTAAATTTCTCTTCTTTCTATCATATTAATATTACAGAGAAAGATGGTGAAAGATACCTAGAACAATTGCAAAGGTCTCAGACATCAGCTGAAGTAATTTCAAATGACATTGATGAAAAAGTTCTTACTGTAGGCAAGTAATATAAAGTATAATGTGATATAATTAGGCAAAGTAATCAAAAGTTACTAGACACATATATATTATTTTTTAACAGATGATATTCATAGACTAAGACAAGGATTAGAAAATCAATATTATGATGCTTTCTTATTGTATGCTGCTGAAGATGTTAATTGGGCCACTGAAATGTTGGAAAAATTGGAAAATAAATATAACTTGAAGGTAAAGAGATAAAACTAATATTGTGTATGAAAAAATAATAAAATATAAATAAAATGTCTTTCAGCTTTGTGTAAAAGATCGTGATTTAATTGCTGGAGTTACATTCGAACATGAAGCCATAATGACTTTGATATCAGAACGCTGTAATAGACTAATTGTTCTAATATCAAACAATTTTTTAAAAAGCCCAGCAAACAAATTCTTTTTGAGCTATGCTCAAGCATTAGGCATTGGTAAGCTTTGATATCAATTCATTAAATGATGTAGATTGTATGATTTGAATCTCATATTATACTATTTATTCTAATCAGATAAACGACAAAGGAAAGTTATACCATGTTTGTATGAAAAATGCAAATTGCCACCACAGCTACAATATATGTTTGTATTAGATTATAACAGAGTGGGTTTGTATGACTTCTGGGGAAAATTAAGGGACTCTGTACAGGTTGTAAATAAAGTAGAAGAAAATACCAGTATTGTCCCTGTGAAAGATTTCAGCAACTTTGATGCGACTAATGAAAATGAAAAAGATAAAGAAAGTACAAAAGAATCTTTTGAAGTACAAAAACCTCGTTTACAAAATAATAAAGAAATGCTTAATATAAAAGAGAATGCAAACATTCCTGAATTTGACAGTGTTCATAAGTTGAAAGATAATGATAATTCGAAAGATAATTTTTTACAATGGACAAAAAAGAATTTTTTACAGTGGTCCAAAAAAGAAAATAATAGAAAGGAGTATGTACCAATCTCAGAGACTGTTAGTTTACCATCTATCAGGAATCTGGATACATTGAGCACATCAACAGAGTCAATAGAAAAAAAGAATAAAACAAAGTTTATAAATAAATATGTAAAAAGGGTACAGTTAAAAAAGATACTTGTCAAATCATAAAAGAGTATATTTTATTAATGTATTTCTGTTTAATATGTGAAAAACAAAATATATGTAGTTATATTGTATTTAATAATAATGAAGTATATTCTTGTTAAGTCTTTAATAAAATATTTTTTATGTAAAATTGAATATTTTCATTCGCCAATATATCGATTTATCTTAACGTATATTTATGTATGTATGTATGTATAGATATAGATACTATACTATCAGAGTACCTGTTGCATATCCACGTGCTTGAAAATAGCTATCTTTTGCCTGCATGTGTAACTCCGTATCTAAGTAGGTAAGTTGCTGTGTTCATGTTATTAACACATAAATTAGTCACATAAAAATATGCATACATTGTTTTAGTCGAGTCTTTGTTCTATGGTAATCGTGAGAGAAAGTTAGAAATAGATTGGATTGGTTTACTACTATTGGTTTACTACTACAGTAGTCATCTAACCATAAATGTCCACTGTCTCAAGTAGTAGAATTCCCGCCAAGCTTTTCACATTTTGGCGCCATTAAGTGAAGTTGTTTTTAATTGTGCTTTTATGTTTTTTTATGACTTAACTTTTCATTTAAGTAAAGTGCAAACAGTCTAATATAGTAAAAAGTATTTAAAACATACGTACATCATAATTTAAGTAAAGTCAAATATTAAAAATGGTACGCCGAAAAGCTGATGCAAGGTTAGTCACAGATATATTGTGTAATTAATATTAGAAACTTCATACAGTGAAATATATTAGATAATGACGATTTTTAATGAAACCTGGATATCTGAAACCCGTTTATGATAGTCTTTATGGATTTAATTGTCGAAAAAATTATTGTAAAAAAGTCTCTAAACCGTTTCATTTGAACCTGTCATTTTCAAATGCGTCAGATTCATGTGATGTATACATTACTATAAGCAATATTTTTATGTGAAATATTAACACTTTATGTTAAAATTATATTATTATAAAATTTAGTGTTATTGTTTTAGATCAATTGACAGTTCGCGAACAGCACACAGTGATAAATCTAGGGTAAGAATATTTTGAGAAAAACAGTTTCTAATCACACCATGGCTTTATAAATTTAATGTTATTTAAAAATCTTTCTAAATAAATAAATAAGTATAGAACGTTATTATTAATTATTACATACTTTTCTTAGACTGACGTTTTAGTGGACAGACGCAAAATTCAAAAGGCACACATTTTGAAAGAAATTCGATATTTTAGAAAAAGTGTAGAATTGCTTATACCAAAACTACCTTTTGCTCGTATAGTTAAAGAAATTATGACAGATTTATTTCCTAGAAGTGATGTAAGAAGGTAAAGTTTATTTATTAATAATATAATATAATATAATATAATATATATATATATATATATATATATATATTTAAAATAATATATAAATATTTGAATTTTTAAAGTAAATCAAAGATCTCATACTATAAATTTTATAATTTGTACATAGAGTACAACCATTGGCACTTGAAGCACTGCAAGAAGCTGCTGAAGCATATCTAGTTCAATTCTTTGAAGATTGTGTATTATTGTCACAGCATGGAAAGCGTGTGACTCTTCAAATTCAAGATATGATTTTAATGAGACGACTCAGAGGAAGAGATGATATTATAAATAAATGAAGTGATTTCGCTATTAGGCTTGATAATTTTATTGTATATTTATAATATATTTTGTATATTTGTATATTTAATATTACCTGATATAAACATTTTAAATATTCTACTAATTTTATTAAGGATACGAATTGTTTCATGCTATGAAGGCTACACCATTGTTTTTACCTTTTATGAAATGTTTTATTGTATGTTTAATAATTTGCATATATATCATTTGATAATACTAATTAATAAAAAAAGGAAAGATAATATTGACTGTTATATATTACGATTATGTATTAAAATTGGAATATTCTTGACAAATTCACTGTGTTCTTATCTGGCATAGTATTTAGTATAATGTACATGACACTAAGAATTGTGGAGTGTTTGATAACAAATTAAACTTGTAATGATTTGTTCAATAAAATTTATTTTATGGGAAACAAACTTTTGATAAAATTCTTACGTTTACTTTACGAAACTTTGGTAAAATATACATTTCTTGATTCTTCGGCAGGATCTTAGAATAGTACATATCGAAGCTTCGTAAGGTTCACTTCGTACGGATTTTGTTCGAATTTTCTTCATATGTAACGTAACATCAGTTAAATGTGATACAGTAAAAACGATTATTAAACAATAAAATATAGCGTAACCGGTTGTTACGATAAAATTTCTTTTATTATTTCGTACGGGTTAGCTGCCATCACTCGCAACATCTGTCACAAATGGAACATTATATTACGATATCCTAAAAAAACCGACTAAAAAATAGTATTACAAATAACAATGCTACCTACCTACGCGTCTATAACATATATGTATATCTATAATACAATTTGATAAGGAAATATAAAAGTCACCTGGAAATAAACAGGCTACTCTTTTGTGTTTCTGTATATCTGAGAAAAATCTCGCATCTCGTAATTCTGAATTTCTAAAAAGACACTTTGTAATAGGCACAACATTAATTACATGTTTATGTTGCCTGTCATTGTTCAGAAGCGAAGCTACGACAACTCGCAACTTTACCATGGCGATGCTTTATGACCATTTCTTTATTCGCTATACATTTTTTAAGTATCGTGTACACTCATGGCTAGTAATAATCTGACTTTCGAAAGATTTTACATAATTTTGTTCTTCTTTTCTTTCTTTTTCTCGATCATCTTAAATATGTACATTCATTACACGATACATTATTGTGTGATAGGGAAAGGAAATACTGTTTATCGAGGCGAGTCTGTACATCTCGAAAACAACTTCTAATATAGAATAGGAAAACAGTTTGAAAGACGAGCGAATATATACGATATTTGGTTGCGAAACATCGCGTAGCTGGAATCGCCAAGCTCGATCAACAATACGTTTATATACTACAATTAATCATCGTAAAATTAAATAACAAGTCTTTGTATCGTCGTAATCTGACAAAAGTCATTTCCTCATAAAAGATCGCACTTTGTTCACGCATTTATCCATAAAGTTCTTTTTTCGTTTCGGCTCGGCTCCTGTTGGAAGCGAGAGCAACGAGCCCTGTTCCCGTGATTTAGACTTGTATTCGTTTGACGAAATGCTTCCGTCAGAGTCTAGCCCCGCACCACAGCTTTTCGCTTTGAGCAGTGTCGATTTATCGCTTCCCGTTACGACCAATCGTTCCTTCAATTCTGTGTTACTATCACAAGGATCAACGTTCTCTGAACTAGCCTGGGAGTCCTTTTCGTCTTCCATGCTCGAAGTCACAGACGACAACGCTGTATCTACACTCACGAATCGATTCGGTTTCGGTGGTCGTGTTGGTAAATTTTGTTCCCCTTTGTCGTTGTTCTCCTCGAAATTTGACGATTTTTGCAACTCTTTTTGCTCTACAATATTAACCGATTCCGATTTTATTTCTGCAGCTGTTTTTAATCGCTGTCTAGGAATTGGTATTGGACTTTGATTTCCATTCAACTTTGTTTTCCGATCATTAGACTTGTGAGAATGAAGATTAACAGTTGACCCTCTATCTATATTGTTTTGTGCCCCTTCTGGTACAATTTGAAAAAGATTGTTTTCTACTTTAGTATCAGAAAGTCTGTCTAAAACTTCCAGGGATATTCTGGAGTCAATTTCGTTCTCGTTGCCTGGCTTCGATGATTCTGCAGTCTTCTTTTCTGGCACTATATCTTCATCTAACAAACCATCCAAGCTTCTGGACCTTGGTCTCGCCTGTGCTTCTGGCTCTCTAACAGGAGAAACTGATTTCTTCTCATCTTGATCTAACAGTTCCAACGAACGAGATCTGGTGGACGGAGAAGGGGGATGTCGTGGAGGTCTTCGTGGTACTGGACTTCCTCCAGGCTGCGTATGGGTGAACTTCAATCGCGGAGACGTAGGCGGTAAACCCATTAACCAACGGGACGGACTTGACGATTTTCTAAGCCTGCAATGAGAGTAGAAATAGTAGTGGATTCTAATTGTGTGGACTAGTAAATAAGCACAATTATTTTGATACAGTCACAAGTACAACAATCATGCAGCTCTATAGTTTTATTATTTTAAGGCACAAGATTGACATATATGAAATATTGCTTCGTTCTTCGATTATACACATATCATTGGTTCATCTTACAATGGTTTCTTTAATTATTATTATATATTTAAATATGATATGAATACAAATTTTGTTGTTGTAAAGGAATCATTCTAAGATAAAACACATTGAAATATCTAGCACACTTCATGGCTATATAAATAATAAAAATTAAAATACACAATAATAATAGAAAAAAAGCAGACTATGTGAAGAATAAGCTGATAAGACATCAATTACAACATAAATGTAAGATTAAATTTCCTCGACTGACCTAGACGTGATTGATTGTCTTTAGCGTGATTGTTAATCCTGGCTGCATAGAAATAAAAGAATTGTGTTAGAATTAATGCACTCCAAAATTTAGTAAGAGTTTAATCCTCTAGATGAATATTATTTTTGTGAAAAGGATAGATACCTGCTCGGTATGGCTGTGGGCGGGCCCTCTAGTCAATCTCGCCCTCCTGTCGAGTCTTTGTCACTGCCCCTGCTTTCATTACTGTGCATACGTTGATAGTTCGGTGGCTGTCTTATAGTTGTGTTACCCGGTGTGTTTGGTTGCGTCACGTCCTTGGGCGCGATGCTTCTTGGGATATCTGATCTGACTGGTATTTCGCCTCGCATAAACCTGGCAACCAAATTTTTATTTTTGAGAAAATCTTCAGTATATATTCAGATCCGAGATTGCAGAAACTTCAATAAAAAAGAAGAAAAAGAGCAAATTATGTACAGTAAAGAAAGTTTGATATTTCTAAAATATAATGATTTATTATTTCAAACATAAAGAGCTCAATTTTGTAAGCATCAGAAAGTTGAGTGTCTTTTTTTAACTTTTATGTGTTAATAAATGTTTATGATTACCTTTCTAGTTTGTCTACGCAGGCATCTTGGTAATCATGGATCCATCGTACACCATTGAAATGACAAACTGCTCGCATATCTTCAGGGAGTTCTTCAGGCTCTGGCCACTGGAAGTTGTCTATGATAGGAATTATATTACATTGTGATTGTAGAGCTGCTACAATCTCCTGTAAACACCATTAATGTAATATAAGCCACTTTTCTAATAATATCAGCAAGTATACCATTTCACAAAAACAAATTGAATCAATAACTTACCCTATGAACCCAGTCTTTGCATTCACTGTCCTGTATACACCTTTCCAAAGCCTTGGGCGTCAGCACAAGGAGGAAGTGTTTTGCCTGCCTGATGCTTTGCAGCAGGTTATTGTCGAATTTGCCGGCTTCTAACCTTTCAACATCAATGAACACAGAGAAGCCTCTCAGTTGCAAGTGGACTTTCAATAAACTGGCTAACTGGGATCCATTTGATCTTCTATAACTAACAAACACGTCCAAGGATTTATCTGGTGATTCATCCTCCGAAGAACCCAACTGATTGTGCTGCATATTCTTAATAGCATCTAATATCCTCAACCTATGGATGCTATTCGCGATGCCACACTCTGTCAGTAACTGATCTTCAGACAAATTCCTGATGGAGTCTTTGTCAACGCCAGCATTAAGCATACTGTATGTGTAGATTGAGAACTCCTGACCAATTGATTGCAAGAAACTATTTAAATTTCCCGTGTCTCTACTGCTATAATCAGCCATCTTCTTTAAATTCTGCAATTCTCTGGTAAACCTTCTCCTCCTGATACCATTTGTTAAACCAATATCTTCTTTGAGATTCTCTTCTGTCAGCTGTAACAATAAATCACCATCCACTCTACTTTCCACAAAGTTCTGTGCACATTCCGCGAATCCAATCTGTTTCACCCACTCTCTGACATCTTCTGTAGACCAGAGAGGTACCTGTTGGCTGAGTTTATGAGGAATCTCCTCCCCAATTAAACGTAATGCCTGCGCCGCGTACTTGGAAGCAATTGCATTAGGACAACTAGCTACTTTCTTTAACGGTTCAATGGCTCCTATCGCACGGAAGATCTCCGTGTTGCCCTGCTGTTTCTTGATGCCAGCCTCCATACAGAAATGGAAAGCTGCCAGATTCCTAGCTTCCTCTCTTTTTGAGCTTAGTACCGGTACCAGCCTCTCAAGCCAATTTTTACTCTGACCATGTGCATGTGCTAGATTCGACTTGGCGAATTCATAGGGATTATGTGAGGTTACAAATGGTTCAACTAGATCCAGTGTACCAGACTTTAACACTGCAGCTTCTATTTCCTTATTGGCTACTAATACAGCAATTGCCAGACAAGCATAGTACTTAATGTTGTCGTCATTGTGGAAAGCTAGTGGAAACAGCCACATAGGCACTTTTCTCTTGATCATGGCTTCCTGATTTTCTGCACCACCATATAGAGACAGATTGGCGAGAGCACCAGCACAGTGTCTCAACGTTTCAATGTCGTTCTTTCTACATTCGAATAGAACAGCATCTAGACCACCTAGCCTGATCACATCGCTGCAGGTCCCTTCGCTATGTTTAAACAGGTGTTCCAAGATTCCAGTGCCTACTCTCGAATGATCCACCGAATTAGCATTTTTTGTGCATACACAGGCAACGTTCACAACCTTCTCTAAACCGTGTTCCACTACGTGTGCCCTGTTCTCTGTGGTCAGACACTGTTCTAATAATCTGGCCGAAGAAAACTGTAGTTCATTATCGCTGGCTATACAGTTGGACATTAATAAATCAAGACCACCTCTCGTTCTAAGGGTGTTACATAGGGTGTAACCTAATTCGTGACCATGAGTAGGTACTGCCCACGCTTTTCTAATGATTTCGTTCACTCTGTCTAATAACAACGGTGCCTTGCCACTTTTACAATCGTTGGCTTTTAGACGTTCCACGAAATTGTCTAGGAAATTAGAGTATTTGGCGATGGCTCGATCGACGTCCTGGGGATTCGATTTTGAGCATAGAAGGTCTAGATCGTCCAGAGGTAGAGAAAGAAGTTCGTCTTCAGCCGGCCTCATGCCGTTCATCAATTGATTCACTGCACTCGCTGCGCTGATCATTGAAGATTTTGAGGTGACTCCTTTCGCGATTGTGATACTTGACTGCGAACTTGCTGCAGAAATGTGTTTCTCGTGGTTGAAGATCCCGGTTGAAGTGACCGTTTGTCTTTGTTGTTGTGCTGCCATAGCTTTCTGAAATAGAAAAAGATAATCCCTCTTAGAATTGTTAAAGTTATTAAAGAAGTTGCAAAATTGCAACGAAGCTGTGAATACAATTTTTCTCTATTTTCCTCGTAATTCGTAAATAATAATGACGAATGTAAACCTTTTATCAAAATGATTGTAAATATCTTTTTTCGTCATTTTTCTTATAACTTGTGGAAATTTTGAATATAAAAAGAATATAACTCGTCTTCCTTCTTTTTAAACCCTAAAGGGTAAAACAAACTCTTTAAATACGACTGAAAGAAATGAAAAATTTTCCGAAAGTTTTAATATAAATGAATCCTTCTTGGTCGTACGAATCATCAAACGCAAAGGACATCGTCAATCTTTAGAATAAGCGTTTTAGGTTGGCGTTGAACACGCCGTAACTTGGCGTCACAGAGAATTATCACTACTGTGCCACGTCCGCTCCCCGTATCTTTATTATTTCTGTATCGCTACGTAACGCATCAAGCACGACGGAACATCTCAAACTTTTCCATTACTCTTCCTTTTCCATTATCGCTGATTAAACGCTAATCTACATCATCTTCGACTTAAGTCTATTGTTTAGAATCCACACCAAATATCACGCTCTCTTTCTCTCATAATTATCAAATATTGGTTTAAAGTGTTCTGTATCACGTGGTTTATTCAATAATTAGAAGAGTTCACAGCGAAGCTTCTGGATTAGATAAAGAAAAGATACTACTCTCTGATATATATATTTTCACTTTAATTAGATACTATCAGACATATTTGCTAGATTTTTCTAGCAGATATTCTACACGTTTCTACTTGTTTTCAATTGATTTAAGCTCGGCGCTACTTATTTTAATCTATTTATCTCACGATTTTCGATCAAATCTTTCACCGAAAAAATTAACAAAACAACAAAACATGACGACGATAAAAGTCTATTTCTCTTTAAGAAACTTTTCTTTAAAAGAATTCTCCAAATCTACGAAAAGGATCTCCAAAGTTTCAGAACAAAATCCTGTAATGAAGGCTTCAAGAGCTAGTGGACAATTTGAATCATGTTCTTTTGCCTCGGAGTTTTTAGGACATATATAACGTAATAATAAATAAACTTTAGCCAAAACAATGTCGCTGCTACGCGCAATCGTCAAAAAAAGAAAAAAAACGAATTTAATTTTCCGGTACTCTGCCGACCAGTATAAATAAACGAACGCGGTCTTAGAGAACATTCTCTGCATTTATAATTATTTTAAAATATATTTGACGGTTTAACATCAAGTTATCTCGTCATTTAAACCACACGACCAACTATCCTCTACAAGCGTATCGAGTCAAACCAATAACGAAACACGAAGAAGATTCGAAGAAAGAATTATGAGAAAACTGAGAACAACGGCTACCAATTTCGAGTCGAGGCTATACTTCCGCAGCATAGCAGCGGATTCCATCGTCTTCCGGGACACGGTGTCGAGCTACCGGTCGGGAAATCGAGAAACACTGAAAGTCGGCGCAAGCTGATCACTGTTTAAATTTGCAGATCCCACTTTTCACGACGGAGATGATGGCATATAAATTTACGAAGAGCGTCAGGACGCGCCTCTAGTCTGCACGTGTGCCAAATAGCATAACGGAGGATGAATATATTGGCCGTTGAACGGTACAGGACTCGTGCTTTTCGAATGTTTGCTTGGTGGCTGGCCAAACACGAACGATTCTACTTGATGGTGACCATCGAATGTTTCCACGTTTCTTGGTATCGTGGCTTTTCGACGAAAACTGTGACATATTTATTACGTGCGATTCTTTTTTAACGTTTATATAGTGCGAAATATCGAGTTCTTGGAACGAACGAATTTTTGTGAGTAACGTTCATTTTTTCTTTCTTTCTTTCTGTTTCTCTTTTAGATATTCTCTGTATCGCCTAGCACGACTGGACGTTAATATCAATGTTTACGTTTTGAAACAGGAACACGATTACCTACAACATTGATCGATGCTCTTCGTATTATTTTAATTCTAATTAATTATATATACATAACGTACTTAGGAACGTATTAATCGAATTATTTAGTTATTTGGTCGTTGATAATATCTGTGAATGATCTTTCGTTTTATTCCAATTTTCGAACTTTGTACGCCAAGATATGATTGTTAAAGAGTGTTGCTGTTATTTTCTGTTTCTCTTTCTCTTACTTTCTCCGAACTGAATGAATCGCTCTGTAGCTTCATCGTGGATGCAGCCATGTTATTGCTTTCCTGGTGCGACAGGTCGCCAGCTTTTAAGCTTCTCTGTTCCTGCAACAAACAGAAGCATGGGTTTTTATTAATACTTTTACGAGCTCTAGACTCGCGAGCCGCATAAAATCATCTTTCAACGACCTACGTGAAGATAACGTTTCGAAACTATTTTAACTACCTACGTGAAGATAACGTTTCGAAACTATTTCAAAGACGATACAAACGCTTAAAAATATCCCTAACATTTTTCAATTTACTGCAAGATTGTTTCGAAGAGGGAAAGGAACGTGGAGAGATACTTTGAGAAAGCGTAGCCTTGAAATATTTCATCGAGTAAACAACTAAATAAAAATACACCACAGATCCTTTGCAAACTATATTATTGTCATACTTATACATCACAGAGATATAAACCCTTACAACGAAGAACAAAACTTGATGCTAGCAAGGAGAATAAAACCAATTCGTAATTTAGCAATTGGATTAAATTCGAGCGAAAATAGCAAGTTCCACGTAAGAGAGTGCATATTCGCAGAAAATCGTTGCTTAAAAATGCTTCTAGGAAATCCAACTGAAGCTTCATTCGTTCGTGTTGCCAAATCACTTCGAATCGAGAGGGAACCTCCAAACATCGCGAGATCTCAGTATACAAAAACAAAAGCGTCAAAGTCGTCAGTGAGTGAAATTCCAAAAACATTCCGAGAATATTTCGCGTAAAGTTGCGAAACAGTATCGATGGAACTTCAAAGAACTGGAGAATAAACTTTCGAGTAAACGTGTCGATGATAGGGCGTCGTTTCAACGGACTGCAGACACGAATATTTAATATCGAGACGCGTGTTGTAAGGAATTAGCGTGACATCGAAGACCCACTTACTGCGAGTTGGCTAATAACGACGCTAATTCGCGGATGAGATCCGATAACATCGGAACGCGAGCCACAATTGCGCCACTGTGACTTGCAAGTAGCAGCAGATTTCCATCGTTTTATCGTGACGGAGAGAGTACTCCTATTAATCGAGACGCTTCTGAGCTCTTGTCGAGCCTACTGGACGAGACTTCTTTCGCGCAATTATCGTTGCGAAAACGTCTCGTTGAGACTGAGACTACACGATCTGATTCTTAGTGGCGCATAGTGAGACGATAACGCAGATAAAAATGTCAATCGTGGTCTTTTTATATCTATAAATAGATTTTTCATGCATGAGAATTATGCAGATATCGATATTAATAAAATAACAATTATGCAAATTGCGCAAAGTACTTTTGATAAATTCAATGGCGCGGAAATTCATAGAATGCATACCTGTAATAGGCATATTAAAATATATAAAATTTTCGAAAGTGGAGGGAGTACTGGTTCTCTTTATAAAAGTATAAGATTGCATAAAAATCTGTAATATATTTTTGAGCGTTAATGTTTATGCAGATTCATATTTTCATGAATATCATTGGCGAAGTAGAAGGTAGATAGAGACTCGTTTCATCCCTTGGTAGATGCTATAACAGGCATTTTGCGTATTTTTGTATATTTAAATCGTTTTTAATTAGGACTTAGATCGATATTATTCTTGAGTATCGTCGAATGAGAAATCAGAGATGAAAAATTTGTTGAGCTCGTTGCAAGCTTTTCGATTCTTTTTTTTTTTTTTGCTTCAACCACAATTTCAGAAGATAAGTAGAATATTATCGTGTGAATAAATATTTTTCAATGAATGAAATTCTTTCATGAATAATTAATCAGAATGTCCAACAGTCGTACATGTGTGTATTATATTTTTGAGAAAAATAAAACAGATGTTTCTTTCTTCTAGTCTTCATAAATTATTTATGAAGAGATTACTATTTTAACAATGTTATTTTGGGAACGAACCTTAAAAAAAAATATAATGTTTCTCGTTCCACTGTCTGGCAATCCGAAGAGTTTCGTGTTTCTAATTAAGCGTTTGTTCTTTAGGATATTCAATTTATATTACGTTTCTTCTATACGAAAGTGTGCAAGAACGATTGGACACCTTTCGGATCAAACGTTGGTAATCGTCGACATGTAAAACGTTCTGCAAATATTGCCCCTTGATCTCAATGTCACTTGCTATCTTTCGTCTAGATTATCAATCATACTTTCATCGAGGAAAATCAATACGCAGCTTCGTCGGATAACATATCAATTGCAATAAAATGGAGAAAGTTTCCAATAAATACAACGATTAACGCGAACCGTCCAATTCCTTAAATTTCCATCGTCGTTGCGAAATATAACACGAAATGAAGAAATGTCCTTCGATTTAACACCAATAAAAAAAAGAAAAAACACTCAGCAACCGATCACAAAAAACTGAGAAAAATTCCGAACACCGGTAAATACAACGATTGACGTAAATTTTCAGCCTGCGTCAGCATCGGCAGACATAAAACAAAATAGAAAAATTCTTCAACTTAACAACACCAATCTGCCAAGACGCACTGAACAATTATTATTCACTAAAAGAAAAAATTGGAAAAAATTCGAGTACCAATAAATATGGAATTGAAACGATGGTCAAGCGTCGAAGAAACGCTGTCCAACGAGCATCGAGGCGGAAAACCTCGAGGACGAGCTTCCGCGACACAGTTCCATAACAGTCTGGTCCGTCGAAAGCTCATCGGCCGCGGCTCGACCACTCCGCGCGCGCTCCGGCTTCTGACGTATTTCTCTAAATATAATCCGAGCGTATCGTCACGAGGCTGGCCAGCGTCGTTCTCCGTGTTTCGCTCGTCCCTGCCACCTTACGCGCGAACACGAGTCCCCACGTGCCACCATCGTCTTATCGTTTGTTTCTTGGACTTTAAAGTGCGATTTCACCGAGAAATCGCGAGTAATTAATAATTAGTTCTATTTGAAAGATTTCCTTCAAGTGGAATTGTAATTTCCGATGGTTTTGGATCAGCGTTAAGCGACGCGATTCAAGGGTTGAACAACGGATATTTAATGAATTTTTGGTAAATACGACGTATTACGATGAGAGAGCAAATGGAGGAGAAATTTTGACGATTCGTAATTGTATCATACGATATTATACGATCGTTTCGATTCTTGCGAAATAGCAACGTAGCTTGTGACGGTTTTGGATTGCTGTAAAGCAAATAATTGCACGGACATCGTTAAAAATTACCGTGGAGAAGATTCGTTTGGTTCCTCCAATCTTTAGAAGATTCTCTCGAAATAGCATCGTGATTTGTTACTTTTATTTGAGTTGGTGTAAAGAGCCGTGACTCGATTGAATGGCGGATACAGTGAATTGCAACGTAATATTTTGTCGAGCAACGATTACGTACAATTCTTTTGTGTAAGTTTGAATTAATGTGAATGGATATGTAGATACATTGCTAGGGTAAAAGTGCGGATACGAAGATCGTGACGTTTGAATGAGTAAGTCGAATGAATAAATTGGTTATAACAATAGAATTATTGATAAGCAGTGAGATAATAGATCGTGGACTTGTTTATCGACTCATAAATAACTTGTAAATTCAGAAACGCGACGTAACCTTTCTCTTTTTATAATGCAAGATGTAGTCAGTGACAACTTGGCATAGCAGGCTTGTGGCGAGCAAATTTCCACGTCTCTTTTTGTCGTTTTCTACCGTTGGATCGTGTCGTTGAATTTGCCGAAACTGATCATCCGAGTGGACAATTTTTCGCGCCTTGTTAAAAATCACGAGGTTTCTGTTATATTATTCGCAGAAGCGCGAACTCGCTGAATTAGAATAGCCGCGCGCGAGTAAACAAATTCGACAAATTTAAATGTACTCGTCCGGCCATCCGCCTACAGATATTTCTACGATCGTTTACGTCAGCTACACGCGACTTTCAAATAGCTGGCTCGAGTGAAAATAAATGCCACTTGGTACACCGAAACGTTCATCGACCATCGTTGAATTATGGTGGTCGGATTAAGTTGGAAATTTACAGTTGCGTATTTGGTATCGTGTTGATTTGATAAAGCGAAGAAGAAATAGATATTGTATCTTCGTAGGAAATAATGGAAAAATTCGCATGAAAGTTCGTGAGACTTTGTGATCGAAATTAAGTTGAAAATTCAATAGCGACAAATATGCAGATTTCAGTTTGTGCAGATTTGATAAATATCGAATGTAATGGGTGCAAGATGAGTTGGAAAACGAAGAAAAAGATAGCGGTTTTAGGTTGGAAGAAAATATTGGAGACATACGTAGAATAAGGAACGTGTCATTTCCCTCATTCCTCGATGCTAAGTGTGATAACTTTACTTTTGTTTTAGAGATACGCAAATCAATACTAGGTAAGATTAGATACTAAAATGATCAGAAAATTTACTTGGTTATCGACTAAGAGAATTTATCAAATTGAAAGAAAAGAAATGTTTGTCATCCTTAATCTTATCAAGAATAATATCAAGAACAATATTAAGAATAATACGTAAGAACGAAGCGATTGAACGTCATCGAAAGAAAGCATCCATTACGCGGAATTATGTCAACGAATCGCCAAAGAGAGATCACCTTACGTATCATCCGATCAAAATCCGTTTATTTACTTCGTATCACGAAAGATTTCCTCGAATCGTGTCAATAAATCACGCTCTTCTTACGAATATCGATCCAACACCTGCGTTTCTTTATCAACGACAATGCAAAACGATTTTTGTGTTCTCTCAGTCGGATTTCGATCATCCGTCAAACTCCTAGCTTTATTACTTTAATCAACAAATTCCTAAATTTCCGATCTCCAGTCCAATAATCTACTCAGTTCCATACAGTGTTGTGCAAAGCATACGCATAGCGCTTCAACGGAATTCTCGAATCGTTAATCCCCATTGGAAGAACGAGTTTGACACACTGGAAAAATATAAACGTAAAAATTACAATAAACTCACCACTGATCATCTTGCACGAAAGTTCCAACGCACAAGCAATTTACCACCGACGATAAAGCACACACAGTCACTTACCACGTGTTCTCGATCGAAGACTTTTCGATGCATGACGCCGCGATGCACTGGCCACGGTGCGCTCATCTCTACTGGAGTACATATTATACTCCAAGATACCACGAATTTTTTATCCTCCTTAACTCACTAACACTCTGTTCATGGAATTCGAACTATATAACAAACTACACGACTAACGTGATTCACAATCAGATCGAATTTTAATCATCGAATCGATAAGATAAAGCTCGATATCAGCTTCTCTGATAATACGATCGTTTATTCCTCTTTTTCATCCCTCTTCCCTCCCACCTAAAAGATATAACGATATTAAAAGTAATACGGAATCACAGCGAATAAAAGCGACCACCGACAGGTTCGATGGAGTCGTTGCGACGCTCAGCGACCAGACTAAGCAACGAGACATCCACGAGCGTTCAATTTCGTTCAGAATCTCTACTGCACCGTGGCCAAACACGAACACCAGCGAGCCCGGATTTTTCGTTGCGATCCCGTCGCGTTGTTTCTATTTTTCCACGACTAAAAATAACGCTTGTATCACTCGTACCGATGCATGGATTGTCGCGAATTTTCGGATACTTGCACGGCCAACGTTGCGCAATAGTTCAAACAGACGCTTCCGCGATTTAAAGAATGGCCGATGAGAGACCGTGATGACGAGGGAAACCAAATTAGCGTCATTCGTTCGCTTTAGTTCGTTGTTTTTGTTGGATTTGGTTTTCCCATTCGGTGTTGGGTTGAAGAGAGATCGAAGAACGAAGATTGCGTTTCGAATATTGTAAATTCATCTAGTGACGGGATTTAATAACATTGACTTTGGAACATTAAGGTAGACTATAGTGTATCGTGGATCGATTACACCTACACTTTATCTATATTATACTATGTTACACTGCATCGGTTTCGAATTTCGTCATAAACAATAAGTAACGTACATTACAAGACAACGAACACTTTGTCGTAGACTATCTCGCGTGCCAACGATACGACAGGTTTTCTTTGTTAACAAGAGCTTATTAACAGGCTGCTATTTCGACGGATGCGCTTATAAATAATCTAATCCTGCGTGTGACACTATAGTCGTGCAACATTTCTGCTATTAGCGTAATCGCCAAATACATAGAAAGTTCGAACATCGGAATTTCGCATTGACATGGAATTATATTCTTCGAATGACGCAGTGTTCGGATACTGATATTTTCTATCTTTCGAATCATGCAATTTTTGAACGTTATAATCTTTGAAATTCCAGATTTTCAAAAATTAATTGTTCTGCGATATTTCGCAATGTGGTTTTAAAATCATTCAAGTAAATTCTTCGAGTAAGCGAGCATTTCTCTTTATCCGTCCGATAACGTTATCGACATTTTTTTCAAATCAGAAAAACAAGATCGTGTCTTCTCTGAATAGAGAAACGATCAGAGCGTAAGAACCAGAAGGAAGCTTGGTAAAAATTGCTTTCATGAATCATTATCGGTCGAGTACACGATAACGCTATCGGTCTCTTTCTATAAATAAAATTGTATTGCATTGGACAGACGACAATAATTAATTATTGCGACAATATCAACGATGCTTTAATACCGCGATCGATTTTTCCGTAATCGTTTCGCCATAATCCTTTGCTTCTTCATATTTCTCACGGACTTTAATCACTAAGATTCTTTCTCTGATTAATTTTCTAAATACGCTATAATTTATCTAGTCTGCGGATTGTAGCTCATTTATGGAAGATTTAAGCGCTATCCTTCATCTATTCTATAACATAAGCGTTGATAGTTTATAGATCTTCTCTTTATTCCGATACTTTATACAAAAATTCGTAACATAGTCGATGGGATCTCTCTCTGGTTTCGTTCATTCTTCGATTGTTTTTTTTTTTTAACTTTCCTAAAATACTAAAACGATGAAACGACAAGAAAAAATTGTAATTTATGGTATCTTACATAGATATATTTCAAAATAAACTCTCGAAGCTTGTCATTTTGTACCGATATAGATAGAAACGGGTAGAATTTTTGAGTTATGCAAATCGGAGGGTCAAAGGTGTAAAAATGTAATATGGAAAAATATATAAAATATCCAAACTTCTATATAGATGGTATTCGCTATAATATTGAACAAATGAAATTAATCTCCGATTAGATCCAACCTTTTCGTTTTCATGAAAATATAAATCTCCATAAATATCCGCGGTCTAGTGATAATAAATATCGATATCGATCGAAGGAAAATGAGTCTTCCGGTCGAGAGAGGTTTTCGGTGGACTCTTTCCGGAGGCCTTGAACGTGTCCTTGAGAAACATTAGAGGAGATGCTGGCAATTTACCCGAGACAAGTTTCGCGGTCGAGCTCTATTTCGGTTGTGCGGAGATATCGGTGACATCCACGTTTCTCGTTGGCACCGATTCCCGAAAATCCGACCGAAAATTTGAGGGCTGATCTCACTGTATGAGTGTTCATCACTGAATGAACCGCGCTATGAAAAACAAGTACAAAGACACGATGTTGCGCAACGAAGTAAATCGTTTCTTGGACCCCCGCGAAATACTTGGCACCATTCACACTATCATTTAATACACAATACGTCCTAGTGACGTTCAAACAACTTTGTTTCTTACAGAAGTCTTTACCGTGTTGTAGAGAAATTTTCAACGTTGCTAGGCGACCAATGTTACGCAAAAAAACAGATTCACTCATGGAGAAGATACCACGACGTAATAATTTTACGTTATTCGTTGAATAATCGCTTAGCAACTTTCTTTCTTCATGTACGTAAACTTAACAATCCCTTTCTTGAAAACTAGCTACGAGAATAGCTTAAAGAAACGATCAATTCTCATGACATCATAGCCGAAGTGAAATCACCGTGTTATAGATCGAATTGAAATACTTTAATCGTACCATTCTCGGGGATTTATTAGCAAAACTTTCGTTCGCCATGATTCTTTGCCGTCCTGTGCCGCTTTTGGGCCTCAAAACGGGGAAATATCTCCGTGTTAAGCTCGACAACTGCTGCCCCATCGACACACGCGAACCGACCTCTAACAGTGCCAGCAACTAACTGCCTTGCCCTCAGGAAAACGCCGATCGATCGTTCGTGCTGTTTGTTCCGCGTTTATTCCGTTTGAACCGCGTTCACCCTCGTGAGTCGAGGGGAAATTTCATCTCCATGGAAACATCTCTGCGCGTGGGAGAAATTCGTCTCTTTCTTCGAAGTTCTTTTTTCAAAAAAAAAAAAAAAAGATACAGTTTATCTAGTCTATTTCTAATATTTCATGCGAAGAGTTTTATTACGATCCCCCGAAAGTGTAAAAGCTTCTTGCAGATGTTTGATGTTTAGAAGCGTACAGATTTTTCTATTGGAAATTAGTATTTTTTCAAATTGAACGTTTTGTCATTTGTATCAGTTTGCCTTCGAATTGCTCGTTCAATTTTCTTTTTGGATCAAACTTAAATTTCGTTTCGAATGAAAATACATTTGAGAATCAAAGTTATCGAAGCTACGGTCTCTACAAATTCGAGAACAGTTGATTTCTTTAATATTTTTCTACTTGTCTTACTGTTTTAGGAGTGCATAAGAATATCGATCAAGATATTCAATCTTGTAACGAACTCCAAATTTCTTTCTCTCTTTCTCTCTCTCTCTTTCAATCTCAAAATTCTCCCAGCTGATAGCTATGATTCATTCTATCGAAGCCACATGCGTAACAGGACACGTGCATCCAGTGATTCATCTGAAAATGCAACCACACGTAATGATCTCTAAACGTGTTTGCCAACAACTGCGGTTACTTTGAATGCAATTTTTGGAACCATCCAACGGCCGATCGGTAATAAAACTTTCTTGTATCGAACCGTCTGAATAATCCAATTTCCAGAAGTTGCGTGGCTACTTGAACTACTTCTAGGAAACATTCTCGAGTTCCAAAACTGTACTCCCTATTTTAAATATTGCCTCATAGCATAAAGCTCTGAAAAACGATCCTTGTCCATGGCCTATCTTCTTCCAGGAAAACATATACATTTTCGATACGTTTCGTTTCACTGCTCCGACTACTAGAACGTATTACCATTCGAAAGATCGATAAATTACCCAGGGGTAGTTTCTATGACGGACTCCTCGATATGTCACAGAAAAGCACGCTAACGCGAACAAATTTTTAGAAACCGATCGATCGAGGAGACGCGTGTTAACAGGGTAGATTTATAGCGAAAAGAACCTTGGACAGGTCAAGGCTCGCGTAAGCACACGCGATTTCGAGGGAACGGCACGCGGCAACCAGGGAAAATCCATTGTCTTAAGGGTAGACACGCGAACGTTCCATTAAATCGTGGAAGAGACTTCCACGTGCGATAAATTCGAAGTGTGGCTATTTCGAGGCTGCTCCCGTCCGCGTTTCGCGACAATTGTTTACTTTAACATTGTTTGTTGGATGGTGTCGAGGATTCTATATTCTAGGAGAATGTATTACAACGTCGAGTAGATCGGAGTATGGATTTATATAGTTGATTTATGTCTGGCGATTTAGGTTGGTAGCAGAGCTGAAATAACTGGTAATATTGAGTAGGGTAAACAACTACAGAACTTTCTTTTGTTTCATTATCACGTACTGTCTTACTGTCAAAATCTACGTTAGCGATTTATAACTTCATCTACTTATTATTAGCAAACCATAGTCTAACAATTTAAGAAAATAATGTATCTACAGTTAATATGGTATCCTGTAACGAAAAATGTACAATATACTGTAAGGGACTGTTCATTTTGTCACAATGAGATTCAAATTATCGCAATATTAAAAAAAAGATTCGTCTAACCTACCCTATGTTTGAAAAAGGATCGACCTAATCTAACCTTAACTTCCAGAGAAAGATCAACCTAACCTGACTCTACCTTTCAAAGGAAGATCAACCTAACCTAACCCCAGCTTCCAAGAAAGAGATAAACCTAACCTGGTTGTACATTGCAAGAGGGAAAAGACAGAAAGAGAAAACGAGGAAGGAACGTAACGGAACGTCGAATTGCCATCGATAAATTGAGACAGCTACACAACATCGTGCATCGTGGTAGCAGTCAGTGGCTCTGTGTCAAAAATTCCCTAGCTGACTCAAAAGCTACGTGGCCTGGTGAAAAACGCTGGTTAAATTTAGCGCATGGACGTTGCGTAAATAGACGAGTATCTGGTGAAAACGAGTTACGTTGTTCGCATAATCGACAACGAGGCCCTGCGATTCGCGGTCTATCCGAGTTCGACGATTTTCACCAGACAAATAACCCCATTCCACAAACCTACATACTTTCAACGCGTTCTTGGAACATACTTCGACATTGCACACCACGTAGGAAGAAGTTGAGACGAGGATGAATAAATAATAACGACAGTTGTTGATCGATTCAAGATAAGCTATCGGTGTTTCTCGAAAATCGGCCATATATATAGAACCGAGTGATTATAAGAATATTCCACGCTTGTTCATCTTAGACGAAACACTTTGTAATTGGGCAGTTGTTAATTAGATCGAACCTTCTTGATTATTTCTGTTTGATGATACTGAAATAGAAGCTCGGATAATAATGTTCGATGTTGTTTGATAATTAATTAGGAAGATTGAACAACTCGGTTGATGTTTTGTCGCCGGAGGATGAAAAGAAACGCGATTAGAAGATTAATTTATCTTAGTTTAGTATACTTAAAACGATTTCTTGTTAAACTACTCTCGGATTATTGTCGATAGAAATGATTACAAGCGCAGAAAGATGCGACAGAATGATAATTTCCAATGGTAAATTCTCAATTCTCTAAAAATTCCATGATTTCTTTCTTCTGATCTAATCTGGTTTCTATCTTTTTTAGGCGAGCAACCCTAAAGCCAACATCGTTAGAAGAAAAAGATCGCTAAGAAACGCTTTATTAATTCCGTGAGAAGATCATTTTTCGAATCATAATCAGATCGATAGTTGAATCTTCTTCCAGATTTCTCTCGTGGTGACGCGTGTGCCGAAGTTCCAACGATGCAGTAATGGCTCGGCGTTTCCCCGAACATCGGAGACGTTTAAGAAAATGTTTATGCGTCGATCGCGTGAGAACAGTCGGTGTTCGAACGCGAGAGATCATCAGCAAGGAGAAGCGATCGTGTCAACGACCCAAGGGAAGGCAAGTTCCTCTCTGCTAGCTCGGTCAGTTTCGTGCCAAACTATTGTACGCGAGTTGAGTTTAGGCCGCACCCAGTGCAACGCCTTCCGGTGAATCGTCCGGAACCAACCGATATCGCGATATTTGCTTTCCAACTACATTCGCGGCGATAACAATAGACGAAAGATACTTACAGCGAGTTTGAGGAAAATAGGTTTCACTTCGTGTGAATAAATTCTAAATCTAATTGGACACAGACTGCTGCGAGTGTTCTGCTATCTATAGATGTTACAATTCGCTCTTTGTGAATGGATTATTTATTTTTTGATCCTACAACTGCAAGCTCTATTCATTTTCGTTTCAGATATTTCGAAGAAACGGCAGTTCTTTGTTATTCGTACATTGTGCGCTCTCTTGTATAATCATTTCTAGCGAATCGTTACAATGTATCATTAGCGAATCGAAGAATCGTAAGAGCAAACTCCTCTTTCTCAATCTTATAACTTCCCATCGATAGGATAGTTTGGTTGTTGAATTTCATTTGTTCTGTTATCAAACTTGTGACCATTAGCATTGCGTATTCGTATGTCATATTAAAATTTTCTTACTTTCATAGCACAAAGTTTCCCAACATACTAAGAAAGCAATTATACATATCTATTAGGTATGTCATATTAAAATTTTCTTACTTTCATAGCACAAAGTTTCCCAACATACTAAGAAAGCAATTATACATATCTATTAGGTATGTCATATTAAAATTTTCTTACTTTCATAGCACAAAGTTTCCCAACATACTAAGAAAGCAATTATACATATCTATTAGGTATGTCATATTAAAATTTTCTTACTTTCATAGCACAAAGTTTCCCAACATACTAAGAAAGCAATTATACATATCTATTAGGTATGTCATATTAAAATTTTCTTACTTTCATAGCACAAAGTTTCCCAACATACTAAGAAAGCAATTATACATATCTATTAGGTATGTCATATTAAAATTTTCTTACTTTCATAGCACAAAGTTTCCCAACATACTAAGAAAGCAATTATACATATCTATTAGGTATGTCATATTAAAATTTTCTTACTTTCATAGCACAAAGTTTCCCAACATACTAAGAAAGCAATTATACATATCTATTAGGTATGTCATATTAAAATTTTCTTACTTTCATAGCACAAAGTTTCCCAACATACTAAGAAAGCAATTATACATATCTATTAGGTTGTTCGCAAAGTTTCTTTCGTTTTATGAGGAAATAATAGACGCACAACGTTTTTTGTTTTATATTATTTTGTCGAATTACGTGTTAATAACACTGCAGGGTTAGGAGTGAAATACATCACATTTCTAGACCTCAATTTTGGAATTCCCAGATCTCAATCGTAGAGCTCGCGAGAGATAAAGAATCTTTATTGAAATTCTACAGCTAGCTCCTAAAGCTCGCGTTTAACGAATAAATTCATTCTTACATATCTGCCTATTCTGGTTCTTGCTATGCGCCACCTTATTAGAATGATTTATCACGATCTTCACGGTAAGTTAAGAGGTTCTAATGTATGTGAAATACGCGAGAGTTTATCAAACTGTCGGAGACAATTTTATGGTAAACTCACCCTTGCAGCGGCGACGCTCTTCTCAGCGGAGACGCCATCGAGTTCGACGCGCGCCCTGGCCGCCGTCGCGGCGCTTTGCTCCTTGTACGAGACGTCGCCAGCTTGTAAAGCTCTCATCTCGGCGCTATTTGCCGTCGCCTTTTCAGCGCTAAAGCCGTCCGTAACAACCTGCAATTCAAACGAATCGAAGATTAATAAATGTCCATGTTACAGTAAGATCGGTTAATTTTTCAGTCGCCCAACCTTCGACATCTCGTAACCTAACTTTCGTCTTTGCACAGAATGATCAAACTCGTATTTTATGAGATGTCATCAGTCTTTCGTGTAACAACGAAAGAACGAGAAAATGTCGTGTATTCCAGGGTCCAGCAAGAGAAACTATCAAAAACGAGAAAATGATTCGAACAACCCTATGGTAGGGTGATTGGACTCAGCGAGGAGGTATCACACGTTTGATAAGAGAATCGCAGAATTTGTGGAATAAAGCGAAACATTGTCTTCAGATGTCCAAACTCTGTCCAAAATCGCGCCAAATGGCATTGGCGCAAGTTGTCTGGTTCTACGGAGATTTACGCTCAATGGACAGACACAAGTCTAATTTCGTTAAATGGCATTGGTATGCGTCTGGCTCTAAGAAGATTTAGATCCAATAAACAGACGTGCGTAGGACGGAAAAAACTTTTCAGGAAAAACAAAAATTCGCTTGAAAAATATTCACGTGTGAAATTTTACTCGGGACGTAAATGATTTAGAAAGGTTAATGAGATTGAAGGGATTGATGGAGGATCGTTAATTTTTCGACTGTATTATTCTAAGTTTGCGAAAGAGGGTGGAAACACCGACCTTGCCATGACGGAAGTGAAGTTAAAAATATAATTCAAGCGGAAAGAGTTCAGCTCCTAAGGGAATAAGGCGTGACATTAAAAATAAGCGGCACGAAACCGACTATCATTCTACGCATAATACTATTACGTATAATAATATTATGAAAAATGAAATGCCATCTTGGATGATTATACCATGTTCCGAGATGTATACAGCGAATAGATACGTCACTGATAGCTTGGCTAGAGGAGTTACCTAGAGATAGACTCGAAGTCCTTGACCTAGACTACCTAGAGGAAACCGCACCTTCGGCCAAACATTGCGCAGCATCGCGATCTCCACGAGACATCGATTATTTCACGCGCAATTTCGAACAGAAAATGATTCGATTCCAAAACTAAGTTTTCATCGATAAATTGTCACAATTAGAGCTTCTAAGTCTTCTAAGCTTATAATAATAAAATGATCACGAGACTTGGCGAGATTTAGAATGTATTATATTATATTATATGTATTGCATTGTATTGCATTATATTTCATAACTTTGAAAAAATTCTTGAATCGATAAAATATAATTTATTGTAATACTATACATCGCTTTCTCCTTGTTTCCTTTTTAAGTTTTTAAGCTCTTTATCGATTAGTGTTTAAAAAAAAATGAAAGATAAATTGAATGTCTAGATAAGATCGTTTTTTATAACAAGTACAAAGACACAGTAGAAATTGTTCGTTGTAGGATTTGGCTTTGTTCTTACGTGACACGTGAATTGCAATTTTGTGTTTTACCTTACTGACGATAAACTGCAAACTGAGTACTTTCAATTCTTCAACTGCCATACTATAACTTCCAAACTGCTCTATGTAACACAAATCAACACAGTATGGCACTTCACTTGATTAAAAATCCCAAAGAAAGCCAAATTTTTACCCGAATTACTTTCCCTATTTTTAGTCATCGAAATACTGCTTCTCTATCTTTCACCAACCTAATCTACAAAACAAAAGTATCAAACATCTGAATCACTATCACTTTGCCACTTGATATCCAAATCACGTCCTTGTACAATTGAGCCAATATCGTTAATGAAATTTTACAAGCCACAAATTGCAAATTATCAGCGATACTAATAAATCCTCTTTCATAATAAACTTGACAATAAAACAGGTGACGCTGTACACGTAAATGTTACAAATTAATCAATTCTACTTGACGTATAATTGCACAATTGAAAGAGACAGGATCAAACTTGTAATTTCTGACTTTTACTAATATTATCGTATGCTAAATTATTATTATTATCGTTATACAAGAGAGCTGTTCGCTATCCTCAATCTAATTTGTAAAACGAGAATACCAAACATCTTACCTTCGTCTTGGAAGCACTTGTCATCTTTTTCTGTTCGAATTTCATCGTCTCCTGTCCAGCAGGTAGGTTCGTCATATTCGAAATATTCGACATGCTGATCGGTGGACTCATATTGTGAAGATTATTCAGTGAGTTCAGAGAGCTCAATTGCGAGGGTGAACCTCCTGTTAACGTAACTGTTCCCGTGGCGGGTGGTGGAGTGTCTGGATCCGGAAACGTCACCAGTGGCTCCGTCAAGTCACCTTCCTCCGTCCCGTTTCCATCTCTGTGAAAAATACAAAACTGGATTTTGTAAGGATTACGAGCAGATTTTCGCGCGTTTCGTGTTTATGCGATGCGAGGAACGCGAGAGAAGCTTTGAAAATAATCGCTTAGCACGCGGCTAAAACGGGAATTTGCCGGTTATAAATAACGCGGTGGACGTGACTTTGCTGATTACGAGAGAGAAATCGAGTCTAGTCGCAGAGACTCTTCAATTCGTGAAGTTTCGATCATTGCACGTTCCAATTTTGCACGACGATTTAATAGAAATCTAATCCTGTACGGAGGATTCGTTAAATTTTATACGACAATTTATTTGAAGATTTTTGACAGCTCAGTGGTATTCTTGGTAAGATGTCAATTTAAGATTTCTCCTAGACACTCTATGGCACGAGAAATTGCTATTAATTTCATTTACCTTGATTTGATAGGATTGATTTTTTCCAAATTTTCTTAAATGTACTTTTATCTTCGTTCGTAACAATCCTAATTTCCCAATCAACCACAATAAATCGTTTTTTAATCTCGAGTTTTATATAAAATCTTAACATTGATTATATCAAAGATTTTATCTTTTATCAACATTCCAAATGTCAAGAAACGTATCGCGGAACTTCCTCTAAGCGACAATTCGAGATTCACGGCTCTCACTGCTTCTACTATTACAAAGTATACTTTTAGAATTGTCGCACCGATATTAAACACGAATAACAAATTATCACAATAACAACATAGTGATCCACGCGTATACAAGATGATCGATCATCATAAATCAATGAAACAATTTACTAAATATATAAACGAACGTAAAACGAATATAAAGAGCAATAATAATTTAAAGGACCTACCTATCCACGAGGTTCTCCATGCTGTTTCGCAATCGTTGTGAAAAGTTCGTGGAAATATTGTTCTTCATTTCGGATATGCCGCGTTGAAGTTCTCTTAGGTCGCTCTTCATGGAGCTTGCTTTCATCTCACTCGATGAAGACGAGGTAAGAATCCTCTGCGAGGATTTGGCCACCCTGCTCGAACTGCTGCTGCTGCTCTGGCTCTGGTTCGTCGTCAGCATCTGCCGAGTCAAAAGCCGTTTACGTTCTATTTAAAATCCACGTGAGATGACTCACTCTCGCCTATTCGTCTCAGGCTCTTCCTCTCTCACTCTCATTCTCTCTCTCTTTTTTTGTAACCGCTCTCTCAAAGTACACCTTTGGTCTCTGTTTTTCACGCGAATCGTCCCAGTCACTTTTCACAGATTTTTCCTTCTTGTTAAGCTGTTTGGATCCAATCCATGACATTTTCGCGGTTATTGTGCGTGTATTGCGAAAATTTACGTTTCTCGATAAATTATGTAATTTCGGTGATCTGATTTGTTTCAGGGAAATTAGATGACAGTGTTTTAGGGAAGGTAGATCAGAACTTACGTTTCGTATTTGTGTATTTGAAATTTGACAAAGAGGAAATTTTAGATAGAAATCGTACGCGGAGAAAAATTTTAAGCACTCGATGATATAAAAGATCACACGGCGCGACGAAAGATTCGATTATCGAACTGTTCTCGTTATCGGATGGTAGAAAAATCTACCGAGTAATTGAAGGTATAAACTATCGAAGTGAAATGTCATGTCAAACAACAGAGACGGTCTTTTAAATTGCTTTTAAATTAGAGAAACTTTATGTGACACTTGATACTCCGTAATCAGCTGCATATATCAGTATTCTACTTCTGGCACACCCTGTATATCAGACATTCGAACGCAGCGGATTATTTCCAGTGAAATCAAACTCCGAATAATTCATTTGCCGTGGCAACGATCGATTCGATGGTTATTTCAAACAAACGATGTAAATTTATTTTCTAAATACTCTAGGAAACTCTAATATTCAACAGATTCTCAGAACATTCCTAGGAACGTTCGTTAGAAGACGAGTAAATTCAACGTCCCGAGGAAGAAGAGATTATGAAGCGATTATGAAGAGATTATGAATCCTTGAGAATGATATCCTTGAAGATCGCAGGCCTGCAAGTCGTATGTTTGGTTTCGGTTAGGTTAAAAAAAATTCACGTGGGCAAGAATTACGTAAAGTGAGAAGGATGCATAAGATCGGTGATTACGTGAATATTTCTTTAGAGATGAAGAATTCCGACTAAAGAGAGATAAGAAAGATCGGTTTTTAATTCGAGTGTCTGGCAACTGTACGTACGATATTGATGATCGTGATCAAAGTTTTTAAAGATTTCAGTTTCACTTATGATAACGATGCAAATGTTATGAAAATATAGAGTTCAGAATAAAATTATTTAGAACTAAATTTTAAATTGATGAATCTTTGTATCATTCGATCGCTTGTGTGTGAATTTTTGTATCGAAATCCCATCGTTCTAATTTACATTTAGATACACAGGTGAATTTTCGTATTGAGAATTGCGAATATTTAAATGCTTGAACTAACAAATACCATTTTAAAATCTGGTTCATCTCTTAATGAATTCTCGGTAAATGAGCCATTAGTTCTCAGTCATAATCTGAACTTCAATTTTTTTTCCACTCATTGATACAAAGAATGTAAGAAATTCTCAAATAATTACCTACTCAACAGACTGCATCAAAAACGATCTAATTATGATTACGCGACGATCGTTACTTTCGTCTAATCGACTCATCGATGCAAATAGACTATCAAATAAAAGAAACTATTTAAATTCTCAATATATCACTGCACTTTCAAGAACGCTGCCTCGAAACAAAATACACTGATGAGTATCGAAAGCTTACTGACATGAAAATCCATTGAGGATGGAATCAAGGCGTAATTAAAAGAGAATGTTTCGATGATAAGGGTATCAGTGGGCGGTACTGAAACACGTGGACTCTACATCATTGCATAATCGGTCGATTTTGACCAACGAATCGCGTTTCTAGATCTTTATATTATAATTTCTTAATAAAATAGATACCCTAGACTCTCCCTTACTTTCAATCGAATTTTGATCTTATTCCAAATTTTCTTCGCGATCTTTTGGTTAATCTTCTTTCTTTTTAAGCTTCTACCGAGGATCAGAGTCACGTGATTGAAAAGAAATACGTGACCGAAATTATGCGAGGGTTCAACGTTTTCCACGTGTACCAATTGGTGCCAAGAGGATTTTGCTTATTGCAACTAACACAGATAACAACTACAGACGATTCTATCTTAGTACAATTACATATATATAATTTTAGTGCCCATAAAAAGCGAAGGTATAAATAGTTTCAACGAGAACGTGTAGGTAATTCTGTTTCAAGAAATCGCGATATCCCGTGACCGAAATAAACAGAAAATAACAGGATTTGAAAGTAGGCGCGTACAAAGACCGACGTGTACTTAAAGTTTCATTTTGAACAAACGAAAAACAAACACACAGTTAGTCATATTTTAATAGCAACGAATGTATCGAGGAATTTTTATCTTTCACGCTGTTATATTGTTACTATAAAATCTATTTCGAAATCTGCTTATAATAAACGCCTCACGCTTCGTAGAGATTAAACATATTTTTACTCGCAATAGGTTTTCAAAATATCGATCATGCCTTATCAAAGACGATAGCTCGGTATTTTCGCTTCGCTGTCGTTGAGAATTTTCTCTTTCTAAGATTGTCTGTGAGTTGTTCTGGCCACGTGGCGCGTGATACTTGGTGAAAAGTGACGTCGATTTAATTTTGGAAATTCGTTCAAGCTGGTCGCGGAACCGGGAGGCGTTCCCGACAGAATAATTCCTAGTTTTCGAGAAATTCGGGAAATTTGGCGTGGGTGGGAGGCGTCGCGTCGCGACGCTCTAGTCGAATTAAAGGTCATTCTTCGTCATAATCTCCAAATAGAAAGTTCGATGGCAGCTTATTAAGTCATTCTTGAGAGACACGCGTTAGGGAAGACGGGGTTGCGGCGATTAAAACTCACTCTTGGACCTGAATTTTGCCAGCTCTTGGCAGAGAAACATGTGAACGATTAGATGTAGTTCGTGCAGTCAAAACAGTGGTTACATTTAAAAACTTTCAGTGCAATCGATAGCCTGGTACGTAGTTTTTTGTATTTTGATTTCTTCCTATTTAAAAATTCGTTTCACTTATCTGGCAATTAGATTGGTGTTTACGCGAATGTTTATGCATTTACGCGAGATTGAATATAGAAAAATGTACGCCGTATACAAAAATGTAGATCATATAAAACATAACATATATATATAGATTGCGGATGTTTATGCATTTATACTTCTGTAAAAAACACAGAGTTCGTTAAACATGCAAAGATGTATAAAGTATTCAAAGTATAGCACTTGTTACAAGATTCAGAAAAATATAAATCTGCATAAATATGCAGTCTAGTCATACAGATAGTTATATATTTTAGAATTGTCCGTTTGATTGTCTACTTCTTTAGAATCGTCTAGTTTAATTGAAATACAAATATTTTGCATAAAAATCCAGTCTATCGATAATCGTTTTTGATATACATTCCTTAATATTTGTATCTTCTTTTTTATTACGTATGTAACTTTGTTTGGTGTTTTATTTTACGATTAACTAATTAAATATGTAATTGAAAATTTACCTGTGACGACGAAGTGACCTGTGGATGATGGGTAACGTGGCTCCTTCCGCTCACCATGTTGTTCTTTTTTTGAAAATTCTCCATAACAGTGTGCATGTCACCGTTTTCCCCTCCCTCCACTGGGAACTCCGACATCTGCAATAATAAACCACGTGGTTAATCATCAACTTTCATTGCTGGTTCCTATTGTTTTCGATGTATTTATTTCATTTTATTCTCGAATTTAAAACAATTAAATATCGTATAACATAATCGTCGCACTAATTTATACCGACTCAAAAATAGTGTCAAAAATCTATTATCGTATGAGCGAATTTAACGACAGAAAGTTCGTATAAGTCTGTATATTGTAATTTGTTGTCGTACACAAGTACTATCGTTCACCGTACGGCACACCAAGTACAAATGATCGAACTGTGAAAAGTCGCTGCGACTGGAAATCAGGCGAACAGCTACCACCCACGTGCTCGTTAATTGCACACGACCGATCCACCAGCTGATCCCGGATCTTGAAAATTCGTTGAAAAGTGGTCGGCCTTTCTCGCTTCATTAATTGGCTCGCGTTTCGAAAGCATATTGGTATAACGCGTGAAAAGTATTATGGAAACGAATGTTTGTCGCTTGCACTCTGAGAAGATTACCGAAGTCCAGTAAACAAGAAGTAAATACGTTCTTTCTTAGATTCGACCTCGATGACGCGACCGAGAAATGCAACTAGAGAAATACACTGCCGTTGTTTCATAGTGCCGATGTTCGAGTGAGGTTAGACTTGGTATTAGAGGAATAAGAGAGGAATAAAAGAGGAATAGGAGGAAAAAGAAAAAGAAAAATAATCGAAGTGACACGAAGAAGCTTCGTAAAGCTTTCGATTCCACGTACGGCTTACGAGCACACTTGGACGTTTCTAGGAAAAAGACATGCGAGATATGCGAGTCTCGCAACACGTCTGTTACGTAAATGGAACCTTGTGGTCAACGGAACCAAAGGAAACACGTTCGCATACCGCTCGCGCTTGTGTATCAACACACCAGCATACACGCACGTCGAGTACCCGTTTAAAAAACTGCTGTGGCAAAATGTAAACAGAGTGTACTCGCGTTTAGTACACGTGTAAACGGAGAGTACACGCGTACTCTATATTGACATGCGATAGTAAGGCGAGACATTAGTTTAGCGCTAATTCAATAATTGTTGTTAGAATGTCCTGATTTGATACTAATTCTATACATTAGTGACACCTAAATCGTACCATGGAATAACATCAAAGTTATCAATGAATATTGAAAAACCTAAAACTTTCAAAGTTTATAAAAGGAACGCTATCATATTGTTATATAGTATTAACTACAAGGACTGTACGGTGATATTTATCACAGGTAAAAATTGATAAAGATAGCAGAGAAAATACAAAGCATTCATATAAGAAGCATTACTTGATTACATAAATTGTGTACAAATAGTTGTCACATATGAAAATTGGCCAAAATTACTTGGTATAATCAACGAACGATCATTCAATCAGTGATATAAAAAGGTTAAGAGAAGAACGATACGGTATTTAAACGGGCACAGTGGCGCGCGAGTGGCCGAAACACTAACCATTTGACAGTTCAGCGAGGGCACGCACACTTCCTCTTGCAACCTACTCCTCTTTACTATCTCTTCTTCTCCCCGCCATTGCCTCCTTATCGTTTTGAGAACCTCGATCGACATGTACTCGCAGCATCCCGATGCGATTCCCGGATCTGCACGGGCACTGGCGTCACACGGAACGATATTCGTTCAATTTTACGTGTCATCGTTACTTGTGGTTTTTGACTACTCGTGTGATTGTTCTTTCATCCTGACTACGAATTACGCAACGATGACTTTTTAATCAGATCCGTCACTTTCGTAACGGGGAATATTGAACGATGATCGATTTCGATGGATGATTATGCTGGAGAACGTATAAATGAACATAAATATAGATCGCGAATGCCTTATGAAAAGCGTGATCCTCGTTTCAAAAAAGAAGAGATAAACAGCGAGGTCTTCCGTTCCTTTTCTGTGGCTGGAACGTCAATTTTTAGAAAGAGAAAGAGAAATCACGTTAAATATCTCTGATATTTCTAAGGCTCTGAGGTACACGCAGTCTATATTTCGTATATCTATGAATGAGTAAAATGTGTACCGGCTGACACTGAGGACACACACGTAACCGGCAGCCGGATTGATAAGTATCGCGTGACGGTCAGACTCGAACTGAGCGACTGTGTCGCGCTGATGCCGCGAGAGCCGCGATCGTAGCGCCGCCCTCCCCGCCACGGCGACCCCGCGAACTTATGAATTCCGCATAGCGAACGCGCACGTGAGAAAAGCCTCGAATTAAGAACGAAAACCAGGTCGTACGTCGGGATTCTAGGAAAAAGCAATGAACTAAATTAACGAAGATGTGCTTGACTATTATATGGCGCGTGAATTAATGAAATAAACGCATTAAATCTCTGATAATTGTTATTCAAAGCGTAGAAAGAAGACTACCCCCCTCCCCCATAACGTAAACACTCATGTCCGAATCTCATACCGGAACTACTGGTATAGACAAAATGATAAATTTGTAGTCTCATAGAAATTTAATAAATTCACGCCGTATTTTAAGAAATTTAAATGATCTTTATGTAAAAGATTCATTTCGATGTCGATTACTAATTATTTGGCAATTCTGATGTTAAGCTTTTCGATAATATTGAAATTTAATGAGAGATTTTGGTCATTGTGATAGTTTTTATAAAACCTTCGTAGTCTTAAATATTTTATTTCCAATATAGATATTACAAAGTCATTAATAAGAATTCTATCAATAATAAACGTCAATTTTTGAAATTCCTTTATTTCTTACATAAAACAGATGGCACCATTTTATGAATGGACGAAAGAACGAGGATGATCGTAAAGACGTTATCTTATTAGTTATGCTTTTTTTTCTTCGCCAGAGATAAAAGGCTGGACACTGTACACAATGCGGAGGAGAGTGACGAAAGTTTTTCGTCATGCTAGAACGACCGAAGACAAAAAGTGCCGCGTTATTCGCAGAATCGAGTTATCGTTGTCCCAGTTTTACAACCGCCCCCGTTTCAACAAGGGGTAGCGGAGCAATTAACGGGATCGAAAAATCGATCGATTTTATGGTTTGACTTCTACGAATCTCCATGTCAATTGGAACTCAAATTGGAGAATAAAATTCAATTCATGAAGTTGCTTGTTTATGCTGAACGTAATAGGCTTGTCAATGTATGAGAACGACGACGTTGAAATTGTCACATGTACAGGCTGCCTCGTAAATAACAATTGTAAAGTATTAGAAGATCAGCCGAGAGCTTTATGACAGTGGAATAGAAAATATAGAAGTAAAAAGGGTAAATAATAGTAGAAAATAAAGAAAAATGCATCGTTGATCGATTACCAGACTGTAAAGCTTTATGCATTTGCGGGATATTTAAATGTGGAATAACGTACAGAGTGCACATAATATGCAAAAATATTTAGTGTTCCTTGTATTCGGCTCCATTTGATCATATATGTTATAATCTGATAAAACCGTGCCACAAAGAAACAAGAAATTGAGAACATTACATCATACTCCGGAAAAGCTTTGGACTATTTAGCAAGTTAGTAAAATTTCTTTTTGGAACAACACTCGTATATCTATCACTATCTATTTTCAGTCTGTCTATAAAACTAACGTGTTTAGAAGCGACTCGTGACAGCCCTCGATTGATTTACGTTTCGAGGGAATGTTGGTTTCCTCTTATCTACTGTTCTGGGCTCACAGTGAAGCGCGTCTGAGAATCCAGGTCAGGATTTTCGTCTGTCGTGATACTAAACGAACCACTGAAGGAAGCTGAGAATGTATGCCAGTCGGTATTCGAAGCGAGGGTTATGGCATATGAAACTCTTTCGAGATTTGGACACTCCAGGAAAAGAGACCAGAAGATTGCAATGGAAGTAATTAAACCTTCCTCTTTTCGAAGTTCCATATTGTCGAAATTGAATATAGGAGGAAGAACGAAGATCACGATGCTACCTTTTGTAGAGATAATTTGTATATACAGGATACTTTATCTGACAAACAATTTTTTAACCACTTTGCGGTCACGTAAGAAAAGTCAGTTTCGAACGAAAATTTAACAGTATCGAATGCAACAAATGGCCATGTAATACAATTTTCGCTAATAGTTTCTACTCGTGTGTAGTAATTAAGACTGCCACACACTGCTTGAAATGATATGAATCAATTCTAATATCCACAATTATGGTATAGCAAAAGATCTTTTTTATTTGATATTTTCAACCGTAAAGCAATTACAATATTGAGCCCAAAAGACGATCGGAGAAAGTTCAGAAAGAAGACGCGAACCAACCATATCAAACGCTGCACAACGAACCTCTTCACCAGCGATATTACCGTCATTACCTCTTAAGCTCGGCAACCAGAGCCCAATCCCGTAAGTCATCTTCGATACACTGTATAAGGAACGAGCGACGATGAAGAAAGAAGCAGAGGAGAAAAAGTAAGCAGCTGGGCGATGGAAAAGAGGGACACAAAGACTGGAATGCGGTCTAACGAGGTGAATGTAAGAAAACTCCAACAACCAGGACGTCGAATGTCGTGGAATTTTGGCGAGAGTATACCGGGTGTCCTCGACATACGTGTCGGCCGTAAGAATTGAAAATTCAGTCAACGGATCGAAGATGAAACAACGATAAAAAGTCAAAGAGGAGAACGAAACAGACGGAACGAAAGAAAAAAAGATAAGGAGAAATATTTTCGAAAAGAAATAGATAAGAAGTTAGGTGCGGCGTGCGACGCGCCGCCTTGATAGGTCAGCGACCAAATAATTTCTTTCCAGCTAGTTCGTTAAGAAAAGAAACGATAAATGTCAACGATTGGCGCCATTTGATTTATGGAGTCATAAATGGCGCAATAAACGCTCTGTTACAATTACCACGATCCATTGATCCATTGATCCATTGATTTCCTTTAGCGATTAGATTTTCTTGGCACGATTCGAACAAGTATTGTTGCACGATGTTGATGATTGTTTGAACGTGTCGTGATTACATAGGTACGTGTGTCCCGAGATAAGAATGTGATCGATAGTGAAAATATTATGTAGGTTGTTTCGATCGATAACTACGACTTGACTCGTCTATTATTGTTGGAACAGGTGATAGGATTTTCTTGGATGGTTTTCGAGTGACGCGTGTTTCACTTTGTTTGATTTCGCTTCATTGGGAGTGTTTTCGTATCACGTAGATAATTGTCTAGATCATTTAAGAATTCCATGTATCATTGGTGTAGAAAGTTAATCATATTCGTTAACAGGCTGCCGATGTTTACGCAAATTCATATTTTGAAGGAACAGACTCGAAGAGATGGAATTTAAATAGAAATTTGTCTCGCGAAATTTGAAAATCATGTCAACATGTTCCTGAAGAAGAAGTATATCATGAAGTATCTTTGTGTAAATTTCGAGAACTATGCATATGACTTTATCACACCGGCGTTGACGAACAAGCTGTAGAATGATTATAGAATTTCTACAAAAATTTTGTGAACGCTATTTGCAAATATTTTTCTAATAAATGACAACTTAATAGTTCGTCTGGTTACAAAGAACGCTCTTTTGTACAATTCCATGTGCATCTTCGTCGATTGAAATATCTATAAGAAAAACCTTGATGCCCAAAGGCACTTAATCAAACGCATTGATAAAGTTCAATCGAGACAATTAAAAACATAGTCATTTAACAATAACTTGTCTATTTCGCGTGTGGAATGGAGTCTCAAGGTTTCCAGCTGAGTATAACGGAGACAGTTTCTTGGCGCTTCCGTGTGGCTTCGAGCAAGCAAAAGGTTCTATCACCGAGAGCATTGGCAGACAGCTGTAGGCGTATTGACTCTCGCCAGACACAAAGAGGCGATTCGGAGACGTCGCCTCGTGACACTGTCGTTGTATCGAGAGAATCGTCTGTATACGAACGGGTTGTAAGCTCGTGTTCATAATCCTTGACGAAGACGCCGCTGTGCCGCGCGTTATAGCCGGATTTCCAACGATACAAAGGCTCCAATTCGAGCCTCGTCCCACTGTGATTCTCTTCATCTTGATTTTATTCATTGTTTATGCTCCTTTTATAACTCGCACAATGTCTCCTATTTAAGATCTAAATAGGATTTAATTATTTTGTTAATTATTTGGGAAATGTTGGCCGCATTGTATTTTATTTATTATAAGAGAAAACGAGATGTTGCAATTTACGCGTATAAAATTTGTATCTCAAATGGAAAGAATAAAATTTCTATAAACACGCTTAGACTTTGAGAACTTTCACGCAGTTCTTTGTTCTGTTCTTCTGCAAAGACACGTATGGTTTTCAACTTTGTAGCCTACTTTATCTTTTGTTTAATCACGTATAGAGATTCATCGATGATCAAAATGTCGGTAAGATATTTATTGCATGCATATATTTGGTATATCAAGGAATTAATATACAGCACGATATAATGGACGATCGATTGTTTAAATACTTTCTTTTTTGTTTTCTGCAAGATATAACTTGCCCGAGATGTTTTGTACCTTCTATGTACATTTCCAGATTTGTTTGAAACTTTATCAATGCGATAAATTTGCGACAATTTATCGCGATAAATAGGGTTTCGTTAGAGTACTAGTGAAATTTCAAAATGTTTCACGTAACACGCATAATATATTCATAAAATGTTTCTGCAAGTACTCGAATACTCTGATGAGTCAGTGTGTGTCTACGACATCTTCCATTCGAATAAATCGATACGTTTAAATGGAATCTAAAAATTGAATCTTGCATCTGCACAAGTTTCCTAAACTTTGAACTCGTTTATCTAATCGTACGTATGACGCGAAATGACGCAAATTTCTTCTAATTCCAACGATTTCGTTCGCGATCGAGCTATGGAAGGTGTGTACGGCGTGACGCGACACTCTGTTGCCCGCTCAAACAAAGAAGTCCTCTGTGAGTTCCAAAGGAAACACGTTCCTCCGGTTCTACGCGCATAAAGGAGCTCTCTCGCCTAGCCGAGAGCAGGAATTCCTTGACGACTCGTCGTGGCATTGAGACACCAGAGATAAGAACCGGAGGAATTTCACGCCAAGAAAATCCACCTTACCGATTCCGTGATAACAGGCCACGAATTCTAAAGCAAGTACTAAATCAATTAAAATCGAACGAAGAATCGGAAGAAATATAAAATTACAGATTTGGATGAAGATATAAATGGTGACAAATTTTTTAAATGGGAAATCGATTATTGGTGATATTGTTTATCAGATTAGGGTAATCGTTTGGTAAAAGAGCTTTCGAATTTTAAGAGAAGGTTAAAATTAAATAAATTTAGGTGTAGGTAGGAAAATTGCAAGGGGAATTGAAGAAAATATAAAAAACAGAGAGTTTCTAAACAGTGATAAAATAATCGTGAATTTGTAATCAATTAATCGGTGATCTTATTGGGAAATACGGTTCAACCAAATTCGTCGAAATTTTAATAGAAGAAATTGCGATTAACGTCTAGTGTAGAAACTAATGTTCCGCTCCTTATCGAAACAAAGTTCGAATTCGTTGGAGATCATGATTTCTCTGATTTAATTAACATTTAATTAATTATTATTAATAAATTTAATTTTATAATTAAAGTTATAATTATAGTTTTATAACTATGAATTTTAAAAAAGGTCAAGCAGCTCTAAGAACTGGGGTCCTGAAACGTGTTTCAGTTAATGTCAACGATTAGAAAAACATAATTATGTATATTAAATGTGAAATCTGCAACTAGAAAACTTGTTTAGTCGTTGAGACTATACCCAGTTAAAATATTCTTATATTTAATTTTGGATATAATGAAAGATACTATAATGTAAGAAACGGCTAATAATACCACGAATCAAGTTTGTACCGAGAAGAGGTAGATAATTCTTGTTAATCCTAATTTTTGATGATCGATAATTCTTATCAGCTTTGATATTGTCGAAACTGTACTTATAAATATCTGGCTGCGATGTAATCAAAGCATTCAATGAACGTTTATTAGTAAACAATCGAACAGATCTTTCAGTACAACTGATTTAACCTTCTAAAAATTATTATCTAAAAATATCATTTAAACTTCAAAGTATCTCCAACAAGATCTTCTGAAAATTACTTGATTTCATTGATCTTTTATTCCACGAGAAATATTACGTTTGTATTGTATTTATTTTCAATAAATTCATTTAAATTGCACAACTTTCGTATTCGATTCAACGTAAGAATAATTAAAACGCGAATTGAATTAAATTAATTTCAGTGGAATATATTCAATTTACGATTCGACCAACAGACAAGAGGTACTTCCGATTTGGGAAGTCCAAAGGATCCTTTATGGGACCGGTTTGCGAAACTTTCACGCCAGCCAGAACTTTGAAACAGTCCTTCACGAGCTGGAACAATGAATCTAGAACGGATCAGAGGAAGAAAGAGCACCGTGTAACATTTGACGAGTTGAAAGTGACAAATTGCCGGTTCTAGATGAGAAATTAATCGATGCTGAGGATCTTTTAGGGGCCATTAATTATTTTAAGTAGAAGGAAAGTTGGACGGATTTGGTTTGTAGGCTGTTTGACCTTATTCCTTAACTTCGAAGCATATAGTTTGTACTGTTTATTTTAACCAAAAATGATGTATCACAAAAAGGATTTATCTTAATTTATATCAAAATGAAACTAAAAGATATTTAAAAAAAATCCCTGAGAAGTTCAGAAATTCAAAGACCCGAAATTTTCAAATTTGCGAAATTTATATCCTTCTTTTTCATAAAAGTTTTCAGAAGATTTACGTCACGAGGAATGGACGAATTATTAGAATACGAATTCTTATCTATATTTTACTGAAAGAAAATCTAACGAATTTAATCTGCAAAAGAATTTCAACGACCGCTTCTCTAGAATTCCTTCTGCCCACTTCACATAAATTAATATTGAGAAATATAATCAGCGTTTGAATTCCTACACGCTAAGGATCACATACACAGCATTCAGTATCGTTGTCTTTGGTAATTATAATAACCAACTTCTCGTTCGAGCTGACCACTTTAATAGGAAAAAAAATGTGATCGGAATAGTCCACGCTTCGTTTCATCGTTAGACCATAAGCTACACACATAGTGTACGATAGAAGTTGAATGGGCAAAAAGTCAATCGAAACGATTAAGACATCGGCAATTGCGCAAAAAAATGGTGCGTTCGACGATTATCGGTGGCGATGCACTTATATCGAGCTTATGGCATTCGGCCAGCGCATTCTGTAGCCTTATATAAGAGAACACAGACACAAGGAACACGATGATTACATGTCATTAGGTGGAGCGCGCGCTGCGGACCGATGCCTCTCGATTTGGCAACTGCTTCAGCATGATTCGAAGGCTGACCAAATTAATTAGTCGCACAAATCGTCGCTTCAAGGTCGCAAGGCCTTACCTGAATCTTAATTGATCGATGTTCCGTCGTAAATTCCCCTAATTTACCTTTGGAAAAATGCTCTTCATTTTTAACGCTAACCTTACCAGATCCGGTCAAATGACCGGTTTCAAAATTTAATTAAAAATTGTACGTTCGTCGATATCTCTTTTGTTCGTTCAACTTTATGTAAATTCTTATATTAACAAAAATTGAAAAGTTGATTAATTAACGGAATTTACGTGAAGTCAGACGAACAAAAGGAATAATGATAAGATTTTAATTAAATTTTGGAACTGGTCATTTGACCGGGTCTGGATGGAAATGGAGAAATGGAACTTAAATATAGAGAATAATTAATAAAGTTATAACACGTTGAATTGAATTTTTTTGATTCTAAAAAATAATTCTTCTTTGACAGGTGGATAATGTAGGTACGATCAGTTGTAAATTTAATTAAGACAGAACGAAGTTGGAGGAAACAGGAACTGGAATGATTCATTAAACATGAATCTGATAAAGCGCGTGATAAGTATCGATTACATACAGCAAAGACAAGATGAATCACGATCGCACAATCGCGTACTGAACAATCAGTAGTTGTTTAGTTAACAGATGCTGATTACAGCGGAAGGAGGAACAAGTTGCCCACTCTCTTAGCACTCTTACTACGGGTAAATATTCCAGTAGTAAAAAACTTAGTGTGCAAATCACGAATTCGACGATACCAGACTTCCCTTCTGTGTTAAAAAATACCTAATATTTTACCGTAAACACATTTATTAAAATGAAAGATTAATGCCATAGCCAAACATTTCAAAGCTTTTAAAAAAAATAAAAAAAATGAAGTAACCACCCACGTTGAAACTATCGAAGCTACCTTGCACAGCTCATCCTATCGTCGTTTCTTTCACCGGTTAACTCTTCAATTACCTTTAACCATGCACGCCAATTAAATTGCCCGTTTACCTCATTTAATCGTCGCTCAATCAACAACGTTCTCCGTTGCGTAAGAGATTCGTCGAGTCTCGTTTTATTCGGACAATCACGGATTCGAAGAGAGGGGCACGTGAGTGGAGGCAACGGTTCCAAGAAGCGGCGACACGGTAGCCAAAGAAACGGCACGAGACGAATCGCTACCGAGAAGCGGTCTGTTAACCCGTTTGCGACCGCTTGAACACGATTTGCGTCACCGTGTCGGAATATTGGCGCGGAATGCGCACGGAGAAGAGGCATCCAAGGTACTCGAAGAGGAAGTCTGGTTCTTTCGCGCGTCCCTCGAGAGGACAGCTGAAACGATGTTGGAATAACACTCGAATAGGTTACGTTCGATGGCGTGGTGACGAAACGTGTAATTTTGTACGAACCTTTCAACCGTATTTTAATACGCGTACATTGATTTGTAATTCGATGAATTGTTGTTATTTATGGAATAATTGGTAATACGGTATCGAAGGAATTTTCGCTTCATAATGATATTACGTAGAGATCGTTGTATCGCTTCGAGGTAGAGCACTCGGATAAGTAAATCGTCGAACAGAGTAACGATTTATACTATTAATGTATATCGCGATGAAAACAATGTCTTTATCTTTGATATCTAGAGACGATCGCGAGAGACATTTTTGAAAGTGCTTAGTCAAGTTTGTCTATCTTAATCGACGATGTTTTAAAGCAATGATTCATACGGATTCTCCGTATCCTACTAGTTATTATGTAATCGAATATTTTGACGTTTATCCAGAATGTTAAGGAACGTCAATATTATAGTACGGTGTGTCATTCCCTCCGTTTCGAAACAAAAGCGTATTCACTTTTTACGTTGAGGAATGAATGAACGAGGCATTGTGGAAGTGAAAGTGGGCGACTGTGAGTAAGACGGTGGATGTTCTGGTATACGGATGCAATCGAGTTGTAGTAAGTTTCGATGGGAAATGCTTGCCGCGTGCGGCTCGAATTCTCAAAGAGTGAAAAGAAGAGAGTTCACGTTTTAGTTTCTATTATCTTAACGTTCGAATGATTGACGATGAAAGTGCGTGAATAGAGGAGATTCGAGTTTGAATTTCCAATTATGGCCACAGCGTCTCACATCCTTTTACGATTGTCGTGCAATCGAAATCATACATAGATTAATCTACGTATAGGATATCTTATAAAAAGTGCAAAGAAATAAATATTTTATAATGTATATTACAGTATTTTATAATGTTCCGATACACACACGTCTGATGGTGAAACACGATACTCGCGACGTTATAAAATAGAAATCTTCTCAACGTTCCTTCACACCATTTTAGAAGCAGAGAAACGCGTATTAAATAGCTACGAAATTTATACGATAACACAAATCATAACTTTGCTCTACGATAATTCATCTTATTTCACACCAAGGTACAAATTCATTTCCCTGTTGCAATTTTATTCAAATACAAGATCAAGAAGATCAAGAAGAAAAATACAAAAAGAAAATTGCCAAAAATCTTGATAAACAGCGTTTCACAAATTCCACGCGGTTACTTCAACGACGCAGCTACGATTCCTCGGTTAATCCGCTCAAACAGCCTCAGTACGATCAATCGCATCGATGCATTCGTCCCAAGATTCCCGCTATTCCCATTTCATTCACCTTCGTGGAAGAAATCGAGGCGGCCGAGCCACCTGTCCCCGCGCGATCGTCGCTTTTGCTATTCCGATCACAGTCGTTCGTACGAGCACGAACCAGAAGTCATCACAACAGTAAACACCGATTAGTCATCTGGCGAACTTAGAAAACCTGACCCCTTCGTTGCAACGTGTATGCAATTCTATATATAAACTTTACAATCTAACCGACACATTCGTAGAATAACCGTACGTTCAGCATCGATTCCTAGACAGCGAGTGGAGTTTGATATGCCTAGAATGTATATACGTGTGTACTCGTGTATGACATTGCGTGTGGTTTTAGCGCAATGATGTCACGCCGTTGTAACGGATCGTGACGCGGTGCTTTGATTGCCTGATGGATGGTTACAACCGCGAATCTCGTTTGTGACCGAAACAATGACGCGCACGAGAGACCGTGACGTTGTGATTAGGCTGTGTGCACATATAGCGCATCATCTTCTTTCGTAGAATTCTCTCGTTCGTTCGTTCATGATCGACGTTGTAAAGTCCAACTCTTTATCGTGGCCGTTAGGCTATCCAGATTAGATTTCTCCTCTCTGTTAACAACAGCTTTTTCACAGCTACCTTTTTCTTTTCGTCTCGATCGGCAACGTGCATCGACGTGGTGTGCATTTCGACTGGTGATAAATGAGAGGTGCGAGTGTTGAAAGGTAAAGAGATGCTCCGAAGTTGAAGCGAATAGAGATGCGAGATACGTACATAGATTAGGACGATGGAAATTTTGTTTTCTTTTGCTTGGATCTGTAGCTTGTTTGCTTTCGGATGTGTAACATCGAATGTAGCGATAGGTGAGTCGAGATACGTCAGGATTGGAAGTTTGTTGGACTCGGGTTGAGAAGTGGTTGTTCGAGTGATAAAAAGAATCGAAGCAGGTAGAGACGCGAACAAGTTTAGGTAGATGAATATTATTTTTATACAATGAAATTGATACCTGTTTAATCGTGTAGATCTTGTAGGGAGAACTGTACTATTTAAAGAGAATCGTACTATTTTATGAAGATCTTATCACGAAGCTATTTCAACGAAGGGTATTATATTCAACTTTTTCATTACAATTTTTTAACGATTTTTTAGAGAAATCGTTCCGAATGTCTTGCAACGTATCCAAAGGTAAAAAAGATCGTAAAAGTTCAATGTGAAAAAATTATGTCAGTCTAATGACAAGATTGGATCGTACAGGCCTGAATACAGAATAAGATAAATAAGCTTTAAAGTTAATAAACGTCCGGTGACTCACGGACTGCGCACTCCGTACTTCAATTTAAACTAAAACAGAACTATTTCTTCATTGAAACAATAGATGTTAAATCTTTCTCTTTAAGATAAAAAAAAAAGAACGTTCTGTATCGTCACAGTATCCAATTTGTAAATCTCGGCTATTCGTCGAGCGCAACAAACGAGCTACGACGAAACGTCATCGTTTTTGAACAAACAACGTAATACATCATTCACCGTGGCAATGAACGAACGACACAGATCGAAGTCAGCTTCCTTAGAAAAAATCGAAGAGAAGAGAAGGAGAGAGACAGAAAAAAAGAGCTGGAAAATCGGTGAGTCAGACGCGACACTCCGCCGAGCGAAGATTAATTTGTAAAATTTTGAATTCTCTCGACACCTACTCAAATAGAGTATGATGTCATTCGACATGTTCGCGCCAAACACTCATTGCGAAAATATGCGTAATTACGCGAACGAGGGAAGTCATGTCACTTATGATCTCGATAACGAGACGACGACGTCGAGATTAATTGCTGCCTCGCTATCTAACTTTCCTTTGACACGTACCATGTTTACTCCACACGTGAATATTATTTATATGCGGTTACATGACGTTGCTTTGTCATAGTTAAAAGGAAAAGATTAGACAGCTAATAACGATAACAATAGGATAATGATAATAGTGTCTGAAGGCATTTGAATGTATTTGAAACGTATGTACGGGACTGAAGATTCTTGCCAATTTTAGTTTACCGAGTGTACGGAACTCGAAGCAATATGCGATCCAATTTTGTTTATATTATCGATCATCGATATAATGTAATCTTATAGCGGACTATTCCATTTTATTTTCTTTAAGCGATCCTTAAAGCGAAGATATAAACTTACCGATTTGAGAAAAGCGCCCCTGCCCTTGTACAGCAAACTGCTGTGAGACCTGCTGCTTCCATGCTTGTGCAGCATGTTCAGTCCCCGGTCGACGCTCATTCATAAATCTATTTTGACTCACTGCCACGCGAAGAAATTTCAACCGATGTTCGATAATTGATCGTTACACAGCTCCTACTTTTTGTTATTTATCACGTTCTATTCATAGAATCTTCAAGGACCACTCGACTTCGACGATAGTTTCGCAGGTCATACAGCTCTTTCCGAACACGATCCAATGGTCTAGTTATTTTCCCAGTTACGCACTGTATCATGAAAACAAACACGACGAAACGATTAAAATTCGCGAGTATTTCTTTTCCTTATAAATTTCTGTTTAAAACACGCTGAATTTTATTTAGTCGGTAAATGGATTGATCTTTCGCTGTGCAATGAATTTACGGTCGCGAATAAAGTCCGTTATCAACGAGGGAGCAGTTCGTGGGACGCAAATAGAACGCCGAAGCTGGTATCAAAATTATGCGTGCTCGAGAACGTTGTTTTAACGACTGAAAATTACGGGACAAGATAATAATTTCGTGGTAGGACCAATACAAACAGATCGATGGGATTCGCTTTCCACGGTTTTGTGACACGCGACCATCATCCCCCTGTGAAACAGCTGTCCAAATAGAGACGTTGTTTTCCCTGCGATGGAATTCCGATGAAGCTTGAATAAGCGAGGAATGCAGCCGACGAAAGTGTTTTATTTTCCAAGATACGTACGTATTTGAAAAACTATCGAATGTCTACAACGAAGAGGACATTTCTGTTAAATCTTGGATTTGTGCTGGTCAAGGTTCGGACATGTTTGACAAGAATACATCGAAGAATTAGCTTCTTAAATATAAAAAAGAATTTAGAGAATTCGAAGAAGATTTCTCTTTTCGAACGAACATCGCTATCTCTAAGAAATGTTACAGACTGCGAGTAACTTTAACATGAAAAGTCAACACACATTGTGAAAACGTTTATAATGCAAACTGCAAAAGATCAAAATCGCTGTCAATTAGCCGCGTTTGGGAAGAAAAGAAAGAAAGATTGTCATAATACGCGTGACGCAAGAAACAGAAAGGCACTTAGAAGGTTTTATCAGCGTAGCTTATCAGCGCCGCCGATAATATTCGCTGTAAGAGACGCAGATAAGGAGCGGTTGGATTATTTTCGATACCGTCGGCCAATTTTGGCTGCGTGCATCGACGTTTGGCTCGCGAAGGGAATCGAAACGTCCTGTTTCCGGCCGAGGAAGTCACGCATTCAGCGCGCCATATCGTCTCGTGTTCGCGTGCGCGGCTAGGAATGCACGTGGCTTTTGTTCTAGCCGGTCTCGAGACGCGTCTCTCCTTGCCTTGCATTTCTATGCAGCCGATCATGCGGAAGTAGCTCACGCACGTCACATTACGTAACCGTCGTGACCGAAAACCTGGCTCGATCGAACGTTCACGTGCCTCGTGTCGTTCGAAAGAACCTTCGGACTCCATTTTGTAACTTGTAACAAGAATAAGTCGACGAGAAGAATCGCGCTTGGAATTTGAAACGTAGGATTCTTTTCATCGGGATATTTTCTCTTTTCGATACCACGATAAGCGTCGAGAAACAGGATTCTTTAAATTATAAATAAATAAACTAAAATAATTTTCTATCAACTTGACGATCGGTGGAAAAGAATTAACCGGAATTGACTGTCTCTTTAAATAAATCGTTCGTTTCATAGTACAGTTTTTTTTGTTTTTAAAACGATATATCTAATAATGACATTTCTACGAGTTTCTTATCTCGTAAGGAATAATAAATAATTTCTTGTTAATGGTATACGCTGAATTACGTCTCGATTAATTACGCGCGAAAGAAATGCGTCGCGTCAGAATGGTAACACGTTAAGATGTAACAACGGTGTTGCGCAAGCCACCATTTCGGTCACGACACCTCGGCGACAACGAAAGACCAATCCAACACAGAAATTGATTGCATTAGATAAGACGTTCGATCTTCGTCTTTGCCTGCGAACTATCTTCGCAGTACACTTCCAATTTTCCACGAAATCCTCCTCGTTCACGATACAACGATAACTCGTTCGCTTCGACTCGATCTTCGACGATTTCAATATGTAACTCACTTGTTAAATTATTCGTTTCGGTCCAACCTCAAACGAATTGAATTCGGTAAAAGAAGCATTCGTTTCGATCATCGCACGAGCTCCACCGTTCGCGGACTGTCGACATCGACGCGTTCGTAACGTACGTATAGCGAAGGCGAAAGGTGATCGAACTAAATCGTTCGAACAACCATTCACCGGTACACGAATGGGTTTAGGTCGTTGTAAGGAACACTGTATCGATGGCCGGGGCAGATTCGACTGGCATTCGATCGGCTC